>NW_008238983.1:5959752-6022247 GCF_000691975.1 Corvus brachyrhynchos | reverse complement strand
GCTGCTCTAAAAGGATCAATATTCTGTGTATTCAAAAAGATGCAGAGAGCAGCTTGTTCCACTGTCGGGGAGATCTTATGGCATTCTCCTGCCCTGCACTTGTGTATAAAAAAAAGACACTAGAGTATGTTAAAGTCATGTTTATGTTCCCTAAGCTAACAAAAGTACAACCTAATATTATGAACTTCTGCCTCAGCTGCTTTAATATTTTCAACTGCGTGAAAACAAAAATTTCATTTTAAACTAATTTGTTGAAGTAATCAAGTTTATAAGATATTGTATATCAGGTGCAGAGTTTAAATATTTTTCTTGTATGGCTGTCCTCGAACAACAGCTTAAGTGCTTAAGACACTTAAAATATGTCTAAACACTTCTAAGGCCAAGCTTTGTACTTTAGTGTTGCAGCTCAGCTTCTCACATCCAAATCTATCCTTCTAAGATTCATTATTATATAGTGCTTTTTGATGCAGAGATATTTTCTGCTGCGGAAATTGAAAGCAGTTAGCACCTGCATTTTGAAATTGAAATTTTAATTTGACGTGAATCAAAAAAGCATTAGAATTAACAGACAAGCATGCCGCAAACAAAGCTGACAGTCATTTTTAGTATAAAACAGGGCAGTGTTTTTAATAGCCTGCAAGTACTGTCGACAGGCATGTCTTAATTCAATTAGTTCCAACTTTCCAAGGGTAGAGTTGTGTGCACACATCCAAACTGCGTTTTCTAATTTTAGAGACTTTCTATATTGAATATTTAAAACTACTTAGTATCCGAATCAATTTACTAGAATGTCACTTAATGTTAACTTTTTAGTTTTGGCTTCCTAGAATTTAAATTGTATACCTCAACACTGCTCATGACCTGATCCATAATTACATCCAAGCAGATCTCTTGGCCTTCTTTGAAGTATTTCAAAGCAGTTATACTTCTATGTGTGCACATTTTTGTATGCTCTCAGTATTATAAAAGTTTCATGCCAATCCATCTGCATATCCTATTTACTTCTGTGGCTAAAATAGCAGGTAAAACTGGCACTTACTGTTCAGTGCTTACAGGGCACTTCTCCACCCCTCTTTTTCCAAATGATTTGCCAAATTAAACCTACTGCCTCTTTAGCTGCTGGGAAACAAAAACAAAGAACCCACACACATGTCAGAATTCAAGGAACTGAGGGAGAGGGCATTTTACTAAAAAAATCCATTCGAGGAAAAGTAAAGAGCAGTGTAGTGGTGGTATTAACACTTAAACTTTTTCTCATAACAGCTAACAAGAATTTCTGAACAAGACATCCCTTTGCAGGGGTGGTGCGGTAGGGCGTAGAATTAACATCTTTAGACAGAAAGAAGGAAAAACAATACCAGAAACAATTATATTAAAAATATAAAAATAAACATAAAACCAGCTCAATTGTTTGTCTTTTTACCAAACTGTGAACCATCAATAGTCCAACAATGAATTAAATTTTTCTAATGCCTTCTCCACTGGTCTACTGTATTAAAAGATTAGTCAAGGTTTGTCTACCACCAACTTAGTATAAATTTTTTTTTTTATTTTCAAACACAAATGCTTATCATTCAATACAGAATTAAGCTTTTTTGAAAAAGCTTTTTTAAAATATATTAATTTTTTAATATAAAATTTTCCACTATATGCATTTTTCCACTGGAGAAAATGCAATTAAAAAAAAAGGTAACTATAAGAAATATATTTTCTGAAGTACCCGAAAGCTGCTGATTGCTTAGCATTCCCCAAAGGTATCAGTAAGCAAAGCAGTGCTAATATTGGCTATTCAACAGAGTTATTAATAACTGCAATTCTAGCACAAATAAAATGTGCTGGAATTATTCCCATAACACTAGTGTGATGAAGCACCTACAATTTACAGTAAGCCTCATTTACAAGACACCAGATAGCACCTTAAAAAATTAAAGTTTAAATAGTCCTTTCAAACTAATGTATATTAGAGATGCCACTGTGTTGAACACAATTCTGTTTCACAAAGTGTGCAAAACTCATCATGACTAAAACATGAAATAGGAACAGTTTGCTTTCTAAAAGTCAGCATCATTCTCATACCCCTTGTCAAGACCAGAGACAGCTTTTAAATGAGCACCACCAGATACAAAATGGTTTTCTATTCACAGCAGCTGGTGGCGATATTGAGAGACAATATGAGGAGCCCTGTTGCACTACGCACTCATTCCTTACACACTGCTAGGAGACGGCCCCTGTACTGCATAGGTGGAAATGTATTAAAAATGTATTTTTGAAGAGTAACCTTCCTGGAATGAAAATGGCTATTATTTCCGTGTTACTAACAGGAAAGGGAGGCATACCAAATTTCTTGGGGTAAAACCTACTTGCAAGCAGCATTCAGATAAAATGAGATCTGAACAATATCTGCCCATTCTACTTGAGTAACTTTGTGCAGGACAGAAACACAGATGCGCTGCTACTAAATTTATATCCTTGCAAGTCTACAATTACATTTTTATTGAGACAATAATTTTTTACTTATTTTTCATTGAGAGTAATGTTTTTTTCAAATTTCTGTTACTCACGTTTATATTCTTGCACTGCAGGAAACCTGAAGCTAAAGATGAGAGATCCTGTAAAAAAAAAAAAAAAAGCCTCTTTTCGGAAGATAGAGTACTTAATCAAGTGCTTAATTAATCTGCCTTCCTCACCTCTTTCAATTTAATGTCATCATTCTCATCTCCAGAATGACACCTGCCAGTACAGCTGTTTTACTTGGGATTTTTGTGTGTGCTCAAGCCCTGCAGAATGAACACAGAGTTGGAGTCAGGAGACAATGGAGGGGCACAAACCAGGATATTATTGGGGTTATTTCATGCTCTGATTCCCAAGGCTAATTCAGGAAAAAATATTATTGCTACAATATTGCAGAAGAGACCTGGGAAGAAATGTCAAGGAATAGAAAGGGCAAAACACTTTCCTATCAAGTTTTTTAGAAGTCCTGGAGAGATAAAGGAGAAGGAAACTGCAAATGACCAACAGAAAAGCAGAAGAGGCAAAGCAAGGCCATGGGGCTAGCAACCGCTTTTGCCATTAGCTCACAGGGAAAAGCACAAAGGAGAGCTGCTGCAAGACTCCTGTCTTCTATTGTACATAACATAGGGTGGTTATAAGAAAGGTGGTGACAATCTTTCACTAGGGCCTATTGAAATAGGACAAGGGATCATGATTTTGAACTGAAAGAAGGTAGATTTAGACTGGATGCAAGGAAGAAGCTTTTTACAATGACATGGTAAAATGCTGGAACAGGTTGCCCAGAGAGGCTGTGGATGCCCCATCCCTGGAAACATTCGAGGTCAGGTTGGATGGGACTGAGCAACCTGATTTAATTGAAGATAGCCCTGCTCATTGCATGGAAGTTGGACTAGATGACCGTTAAAGATTCTTTCTAACCCAAACCATTCTATGATTTTATGATTCTATGATCACTGTGGAAGCCACTGTTTATCCTTAAGGAAACACTTAGCTAAGAAACTGGTTCAGGAAATGAAAAAAAAAAAAAAAAAGAGTCGTCAAGGAGATCAGTATCATATGAAGCAGTAAGACATTAGATTAGCTCAACTGATTTAGAAGGCCAAGACAAATTGTCTGAAAGTTAAACTGTAAAAGAGCAATCTGAAAAGACTCTTTGGCATTTTGTTACTTTCTTCTTGTTTTTTATCACCAAACGATGAGAACAGAGTGGGCTAAGCAATCTGCCCAAAAGAGCCATGTCGGGGTCTCCTCCCCCGCTGTGTAGCCCTGGGAGAGGGGCCCTGAGGGCACAGACACGGGGTTTCCCTGTCCCTGCTCAGCCTCGTTCCCATTGGTTGGTTTGTGTTCCCTGCGCGGGCAGAAGGACCCTTGGTCCCGTGACTGGAACAGTTCCTGGGCAGAGCTCCGGCCATGCGGCTGGAGAAATAAACATCTCTCTGAAACAGCTATCAAGAATCTGTCTGTCCATATATATTTCCTTTCCACGGGACTCCTGGTTTGATATATGCGTGTTACAGCAATCCCCACTGCAACAGAGCCAAGCTCTTAATCTCCAGTGGCTGAACCTCAGCCACCTACATATCTGCTACCTTCTGTATTCCAAATAGTGTTGTGTATCGTTTGCAGAAAGAGGGCTTGAATGAACATTAGTAAACAATTTTTAAACTGCATAACCTGCTCTTTGTTCAGGTTTTCAGTACAAAATACTATAAGGTGCAGCTTGCGTCGCTCTGCCCGCGTGCGGGAATTGCCTCACTGCTGCTCACAGAGCGGTCAGTCCACGTGGCCTGGGTTGCACGGTCCCTGAAGTAGTCTTAACTTCACAGCTGACATTGCTCAACAGTCTCAGTAATTAAATAATATTCACGAAAATATTCTTCCATCGGCATATATTTTGACTCAGAAATTAACTGTGTCCAAACAGTCTTCCAAAAGTCTGTGGTAAGAATCAAATCCCAAGAAACGTAGAAAAAGTTCTTAAACAACCATGCCAGGAAGTGTTTCAGTTCCTTTTGAGCTTGAATTAAGCTAAAATTTACAAATCGTTGTTCAAGAATCTTTTCAAGATCTTTTTTTAAGATAAGTGTCCATATGCGGCTCTGAGAGCCAAGACTCTTTCCACAGTTCCTCCATAGTTTAGAGATGGAATAGCAAAACAAAATAAGAATAGAAATCCAGAGTTTACTCACAAATCAGTCACTGTCCTTAGAGATTGGGGATCGTTCTGCCCGCATGACCCACCATTTGTTACAGTGGGGATACTGCAACACGTGTATCAGACAACAAGGCCCGTGGAAAGAAATATATGGACCGATTCTTGATAGATGTTTCAGAGATGTTTATTTCTCCAGCCACATGGCTGAGGATCTGCCGAGGAACTGAGGCAATCACGGGACCAGAGGGTCCTTGCCCATGCAGGGGAACACAAAACAACCAATGGGGAACGAGGCTGACCAGGGGCAGGGAAACCCCGTGCCTCCCCACCAAGGCCCCTCTCCCAGGACCCCATGGCAGGGGGGGGAGACCCCAACAATAAGGTTTATTTGGAAAATTATTTTTTAAAAAACAATCTAACATTGGAAAAAATAGTAACAATTAAAAGAAATTATGTATTTATGTTCTGGAGCTCTAGTAAAATAAAGCATGCCTCATTCCATCAGTTACTGTAACTAGGCTTATTTCAATCAAATACAGAAGCATTCACCTATTCACAGTGACAGCAAGGGATATGAATTTATAACTCTGGTTACAAACATTAGGGTAATTCCTGCAGGATTTTCAGCTTGAGGTCAGTGATTTACCTGTTCTTTCCAGTATGAAAATGGGCTCCACAATTTCTACTAGACACTATTGCAACATCAAGCATAGTCTGTCTACTTATTAGAACAACCCACTAATTTTGCTTATTTCTGTCTGTTCTCCAGCTTGCCTTCCTCATCCTGCATCTTTTCTTTGTTGTGTAAGAGTTTACTGATATTATAATCAAGACTAGAAATTTATCCTCCAGAAATGACTTAGCTTTACCAGTGCAAATTTTATTCTTGGGCAGAAATAAAAAGCTTATTAAGTGATTTCAGCTACCAAATACTTTATTTGAAAACATCCATGTATGGTGCCTCTTAGAAGATGCTAAATGCTCTGTATTCCTACACAAGTCCTTCATAAGGTTGCAATTTGTGTAATTCTTAATGAAGAGTATAGTCAGAACTATCCATCCACTTTATATAATTTTTTAATATTTTCTCAATTGTTCTGTTGAAAATTACATTGTAGCATCACAAATTCAGTTACAATACTCTTAATTATAATCTCCGCTAACAGAATGATCCTAAATGATCCTCTGGAAATCTAACATATTTATAAAATGTGGGCACAGGAGAAAGGAATACAGTTTAACTAACAGATGTACTTTCAGTGCTTGCTGCTTATATATTCATCAGTCCTGCCAGTGACTGACAGGAAACTTTTAGGAAACAACTTCTGGGAATCAAATTAAATTGCTGAAATGTTGTTTCTGAAAGGGTTATTTAATTTTTTTCTTAAGTCACCTCTCCCACTATACAGTAATTATTACTAGGGAGGAACAAATGCTGTATATGTTTATTCCTTTCACTTATGATTAAGGAAAAAAGCAAATGTCTGAAACAATTTAGGACATCTTTTGACCAAATGCTAGATAAAACAGGGTGCAATCAAAGCCTTGACTTGAACTGTGAGAGGCTTCATTCCTTGAGTGGCTCCAGTAATTGCAGTGGGCTTACTGGAGAAACAGGCTAAAGGTCAGTGTAGGGAGCAGAACACACAGCACTAAATTTTGTGGTCTGCTACACACCTCTGGGCAGAGCAAAGAGTTATGTTTTAACTCATATTCCAACTGTGCCAATAAAAAAGCTCCTGGCGGATTAAGAAAAGAAGTAAAGTTCAACACTGCTTTCTATGTCTCGAAGAAAATACAAGATACAGAAAAAAATTTAAAATAATAGGACAGATATTATCAAATAAGTTTGAAGTGAGCAAGACCAGTTTTTTATTTTCCTCTAATTCTTGCTTGAGATACAGCTGAATAAGATCACTAAGATCATCTGCCATTAGAAAAGCTTAAGGCTGGAAGCTTTCAGGTCTCTCTTAGGTGCACACATCCCCCAGTGTGATGTTCTTGTTTCTATACTTAGCTGGAATCCCACTGAGCAAATGGATTGCATGTGCAAGAGAAGAACAAAATCAGACTTTTAGTGCGACAATTTTTCTCCCTACACTGGCTGGGAGAAAAGAAAGAAGATCTGAAGTATAAAAGAATAAATATAAATCATTTCAGGGAATCTATTTACTAGGCAAATTTGCAGCAGGTTTTAGCTGTTATCTGAGGTTTATGCATAAGCAACATTTACTAAATATTTACACAACATAAAATCATTATATTTCAAGAAGTACAGGAAATAAGTAAGTCACTTAAAACCCAAGTAAGTCACTTAACTCTCTTTTCAGTGTAGTTTAGTCACCATGAAAACAGAACAAATAAAATTCGCTACCATGTGACATCAGTATTTCTGAATTCTCAAAGCAAGGGAGAAAAAAGGACATTGAGGGAAAGTGCACTGCAACCTCCCAAACCTTCAGGCTGTTTTTGCATTCCATGTACAGAAGCACAGGAATCCTTAAACCTAATGGCACTTTGGTGCCTTATGCTATGACACTGAGACGTCAACACATGGTGTAAGCAGACTTCCAATTCCATGGATAAAACACCCACATGGCCTGGAAAACCTGTGATTTACAACACTCTAACAGAAATTCAGGCAGTGATCTACAAAAACTCTCTATGAAATGACTCAAACCAAACATATTTCTGATTAAGTGTTTTGACTTGAGGTACTCAATGACTTCTGCACCTCAGTCTTTTTTGGAAAACTAGTCTTCAGGAATCACAGTCTAGTCTTCAGGCCCCTTGGTCTAGTGTCAAAGTCTGGAGTAAGGAAGACATTCTTAGTGGAGGAGAAACATATTACAGAAATTTTAATAATCTGAACATACATAAACCCATGAAGCCTGATAGAAAGCACCCACAAGTACAGTAGGAACTGACTGATGTCATTGTGTGGCAATCAGAAGAGGTTCTTGAGGACTGGGAGAAAGCAAATATCACTCCTGTCTTCAAGAGGGACAAGAAGAAAGATCCAGGAAACTACAGCTTGATCAACCTCACCTCCATCACTGGGATGGTGATGGAGCATCTAATACTGGAACCTATTTCCAGGAACATGAAAGACAAGTAAATTATGAGGAGCAGTCAGCATGGATTTATGAAGTGGAAATTGTGGTTAATCAACCTGGCTCCCTTCAATAATGAGGAGACTAGCTTGGTGGCTGAGGGAGGAGCAGTGGGTGTTGATTACCTCATCCTCATTAGGGAGGCTTTTTACTCCTGTAATGTCTTCAAAGCTGACGAAGTATGGGTTACGTAAGTGCAGTGAGGTGGATTGAAAACTGGCTGATAGGCCAGGCAGAGAGGATTGTGATAAGCAGGACAAAGTCCAGCTGGAGGCCAGTGCCATACCCCAGGTGTCAGTAGTGGGGCCAGTACTATTTACACCTTCATAAATGACCTGAAAAATGGGACAGAGTCCACTCCTCTGCAGATTGCAGATGATATAAAACCAGGGGTGGGTAGGGGGGAGTGAAGATGAACCAGATGGTTGTGCTGCCACTCAGTAGGATGTCAACAGGCAGGAGAAATGAGCAGAGAGTAATGTCAGGAATTTCAGCAAGAAAAAGCACTAAGTCCTTCAACTGGGGAGGAATACGTTCACACATATCAGATCATTCACAGAAAAAATATCTAATGCCCAATTCCCAAAGGTAGGTGCGCAGAAGCATGCATTGCAACTGACTCTGTTAGATGGTCTCTTGTGCAGTCAGCTGTTATCAAGCTTGAATTCAAACACAGGCAAATAATCTAGGTTTCTGATGTTCTATGAGTTTTTTGTCACGTATTGAAAGTTTTCAAGTGACCAAAATCCCTCTGGCAATGAATGCTAATGAATATAATGATTCATGTAATGGCATGACTTAGCTTTACACTTCAAGACCCAGTGCTGCTCAGTCTAGGGACCAAGCATATGCATTTTCTTGATACAGAAATTGTAAACGAAAGGTGCAGCCTAGCAGGGAGTTTCAAGGAATTGTCAACAAGTAAAGTCTTCTATATAGCTCTGATGATGCAAACTCTTAGTGAAAAACAGACTATATGGCTGAACTGAATGATTTCCCTATATCACAGATTTTAGAGCTTCAAGAAAATGTTGCACCAACAAAGGGATAGGTGAACAGTTCTGATATTAACAGTACAGTTATACAGTAATAAAACCAAAATTCTTCAATTCCTCTGTATAATTTCTTCAGAATTAAACATCCTAACTGTTCAGGCAGGAATTCTCAGCAGTTATGCCAATAAAGAAGCACAAACCGGTAATTTATCAGCTTTTTTACACATTTTCATACATTATGAACACTTGCTGCTGTTTCCTGGGTGCCTGTTAGTTTTACTTTCACATTATGTCTAGGGAGGGGTGATCTCAGCATGCAATACATCTGGTCCCAAGGAAATGTTACCATTCTCTGTTATTCTACAGAGATCTTTGTAGCACACAGTTTTAAAGTACAGGTTGTTATACAATGTTAACTGATATGCAATGAAATGTAAGAGGCCACCAAGTCGGCTTTGTAAATTACCTTACAAAACCATTTAAGCAAGTGTAATTTGAGGTTTAAGACAAGTAGAAACAGTGTAAGCCTGACTGCCATTTTGACAGCATAGATATAGGTCAACTCAAGGAGTGAGGCACAAATAAGTTGATGCAAAGCTTGTGCAGCAAGGATCACTGCAATGCCTCTCACTTTTGCCTAAAAATGTTTTAAACTGTGTGGTCTAGACTGTTTTGAATGCTACAGACAGATGGTAGGACTTGAGTTTTACCTCAACTTTGCTTTAGTTGAGTTTGATTAGAGACAACTGGATAACAAACTAGCCTTTACCTAAGTGTGTGTAAAATCTATGAACTGGATCCTGGAACAGCCCAAGAAGAACCCCCAGACCCAGATTTCTTCCCACTTCTCTGGGGCTGCAGTGAGGATGGATACAGAAAAATGATACTACAGGGCCAGTGGAAGCAGGAGCATCTCCTGGTGACTGCTGCTGACCTTGAGGAATCTCGGGGACACAGTAAGATTTTCAAGTACGTGCTTAAACGTCTAGCTTTATAGAAGTATAACTGTGATGGATTTTGCGTTGAGGTTTGACATCTGGATGCTTTAGAGTAAATAATAGAATTATAAATGGCTGTAAAGGTTTAAATCAGTTGCAAATACTATTCCTTTACCCTAATCTCTACTTTCCTTAAAACAAGATTTAATTCAAAGAATTCAGAAAAAGGTGAGCAAAGACTTATTAATGGACATAGTCAAATCTGGCTTTCTAAACTTCTTTCAATCTCAAATGCACAATTGTTCTGTTGGGAGAAGTCTTTCTAGAAAAAACATTGATCTGATACACAAAAATAAAATATGATCATTTTTGTCTATATAGCAGGCAAAATCTTTTTTAAAAAGGTTTTTCAATGGTGTAAAGTTTTCAAAGACCTGCTTTGTGTAAATCCACAAACCATATACTCATGATCTCAAAGTTCTTACATTCTACTTTCACAAATTTTGCAATGTAGAAAGAAAGGACTATTCATATCAATTCAGGCTTGAAAAATTAGGGGACAAGCTCTAAAATAATTCAAGATTATTTTAATAAAGATTACTTAGATAATAACTAAATAACATTATATAAGGTAAAGCTAAAAAATGCTTTCCTGGTTGCTAGAAAAGAACATCTGTAAGGATAGTTAACTCACAAGGGTAGTTAACTGGCACAGTTAACTAAACACAATTAGTCATTAAAGAGGTTAAGTTCTCTTAGTCCTGCTTTCTATTTCTTCCCTGTTATTTTATACTATTGTACATTTTTTCCATCAAACTGAAATTTTCATTAATTGTCCAGCGTTTTCCATGAGGTCCTAAAATCACATGAAAAGTAAAGATCTTCAAGGAAGATGGTTCAGTGACTTGACATGGTGTTCTTCAATGACTGTCACCATTCTAATCTTGTTAATGTGAAAATGTAAAAGCTCTCATTTTTGTGTTAAGAAACTGCCATTTCAAACAACAGATGAGATTCCTTAAATATTCACTGTATCGCTTCCCTTTCCTTTGCTATGGACATGACACATCCTGTTCCTATTTAAACATTGTGCAAGTCAGTTGGAGGAACCTGGCAATGAGTTTTCATTTTAGCTGAACCTAGAGTTGCAGTTGGGATGCAAATGAGATATTGGTTTGAATCCACACCTTGGAAGTTAACCTACCCTCCCTCATAGTGTATATACTAACACAGTGACGGCCCTCAGAAAAAGCACATGAGAGTACTGCTTTTGCTCCAGCAGTTTCCCAAATAACAATCTTAAGACATTACATCCATAATTTGTGATGAAGAAGAAGGGATAAAATGTTGACCAAAGACTTGAATAGCCAGTAACAATATGTGTTTGGAAAAAAATATATGCAAAAAAAGAAAATAGTTACTTTTTCCAATACAACTGCTGTGGTGCTTAGAAGAGAGATATCTACATAGGTACCCCTAATAATTAAGGTACAAATAAAAAAAAAAATAGAAAAAAAAGGAAAAAAGGAAAATAATAAAAAACCTACCCTGCAAACTGTATTAATCTATCTCTATATTATGTAGCAATTCACAATTCTTTAGTTGATTTTTAAGTTAACATGCAGGGACTGTTATTTCTCTCCTGAGTATTTTAACTCCGTCAACAGTTTACCCCCAAGCCTGAAAAACATAAAACACACAGCGCTTGCTCCAGCTTCTCTCGCAGTCTGGGTGGGTTTCTCCATAAAGATCACTGAAAATCATCATATATTCTATGTCAAGTCCCAAGGTTTAGCCTTATAGCTCAACAGAGTAAAAAAACTTCAATCTAAATTTCCCTCACAGGGCAGATTCTAGAGACATTCCCTGTTTCTACCAGAAACGTAATTCTCTCTGATCCAGAAAACCATTCCTTTCCCCCAGCTAACATCCCTGTTAGAGCTGGACATACCCGTCTCTCAGTATAACTCAAATGCCCTGGAATTGTACAGCCAGAATTTTGCATATGTGACTAAAATTGCTCAGGAAAAGACTTTCACATTCTTTTCTGCAAAAGTCAGAGAGGCCGCTGGTTCATGCAGCCTGAAGCTGACTAGCTCAATGGGAAAATCATCTGCCAATTTCAAGATCTCCCCAACAATCGACTAACTCCTCCTCTCCACCCTGCCCCCAATAATTACTGCAAAGTAGTAGAGTCAATCAATCAAGTTTAGTATCTGTGAAACAACCAGTTTGTAAGAAGTTATTAGAGGATTCTCAGGTACACCAAACCCTGGCTATCATGCCTGAAAATCATTAGCCTGCAATGCTTTCAGCAAAATATTGCAAACTGAAAATTGCAGAATACATATGAATAAAACTAAAAAATAATTATCACATGCTGTTAATGTTTGAATAGCCCTTCAATATGTATAATTATAAGACTATTTCTTGTTTCATCTACGTTTAAATTATATTCATCCCACGGAGGGCATGTTCTAAGAAAATTTCCATTCACTCATGGAACTAACTTTCATTGGCTTCAAAGTATATATTTCCTCTCAACTATATCATTACTCTCATGTAACTGTCAACTGAATATGCTCAAATATGTAATTTTAGGCTGTACTATAAAGAAATCTGTGAATAGGACGTCTTCCCAACAGATTTTTTAACTGACAGATAATAGGAAGTAAAATTATAGCTACAGTCTGATCCTCTGTCCTGCAGCAAAGTCTTACAACAAACCTCACAGTAGTGTCTCCTCCTATCATTACTCTCATGTAACTGTCAACTGAATATGCTCAAATATGTAATTTTAGGCTGTACTATAAAGAAATCTGTGAATAGGACGTCTTCCCAACAGATTTTTTAACTGACAGATAATAGGAAGTAAAATTATAGCTACAGTCTGATCCTCTGTCCTGCAGCAAAGTCTTACAACAAACCTCACAGAAGTATCTCCTCCCTCAGTCCATCTCTAGGTAGAAAACAGCACCACAGTTATCAACATGTCCTTGTTTATAATTTTGACAATTTTGAGAGTCAAGCCTTTAAGGTTTATCAAGATGCTGTCGAAGTTGCAGTTAACAACATACAAAAATTGATGTCTCCACTACTTCAGTATCAAAAATTATCAATAAATTTCTATAAATACTTCTTTATTTTAATTGGCATAAAAAATGTTTATAGTCCTTTACTGACATAATGTGAGTACGTATATCTGCTCATGTACTTCAGGCAAATTAAAATAAATTTTTATTTACATAACTGTGAAAGGCTGAAGACTAAGTACAGTATCATCACTACAGTTAAACAGAAACATTCATGTTTTACTCTTCAGAGAGAAATAAACCTCTGGGTTTTATTTATGTATTTCCTTAGAGCCCAGAATCCTTGGCAAATTAACAGCATTGAAATATTTTGTCCAGATGAGAGTACATTACTCAGTTCAATGGATTAAAAAAAACCCACAACAAACCAAACCAACCAAAAAACCTCAATGCCTCCATTAAAATCCATGTCAGCCTTAATTACCACTGGGAGTTTATTTATTTATATCCTCAGATATTCAGATTTTTAGTAGGAGCAGAGTACATTTCTACTGCTAGAAATATTAGTGACTAAGAATGCTTACTGCAGATTCAATTTCAGGTTAACCAGGAATATTTTTGTTATTTCTTCGTTTAAATAGTGCAGTGAAATGATAAAGTAATATTAAAGTCCTGGGTCTACTTCCAATAAAGTAATAAATTCTTTTAATAAGAATGCAGGAAATGGTTTTCACTGAGTGATGTTTGGATGTAACAAAAGTATTTGTCATACAAAAAGCTCTGCTGATCTTTTAGCAACTGTGAAAAATCAAAGTATGGTCACAAACCCAGCACTGTATGATTGGTTTTCCTTTCACTTATTTGTGAGCCCATTATAAATAATTAACAAATGTTGATTTTTTTTGACAGTAGAGTTCAATTCAGATAAAGCCAGAAGTCTCTTCAATGCTCATCTTGACATTTCTGCATACAACTCTTTTCTGGAAATCAGAAGGGAAAACTCAGAAGCTCCTAACAGGAGCTTTCCATACACCTTCTGTTATTTGTGCCAGAAAAAAACTGACAATGCTGCATTTCATTTTCTATCTAGTTTCTCAGAAAGATGGCAAAATTTTACATTCAAACAATAAAAGAAATTTTAAGATTAAAAATTAGGTACTTTAAATATTTATTTTACACTCATGACACTTTGTTTGGTTTTGGTTTTAATGATCTATCTTATTTTAAGTAGTGATTATAGAGCAGTAGAATTATGTAGTCTGGATGGGACCACTGTTCAAAGTAAGGACAAGGAGATCAGATTATTCAGGTAATTGTCCAGTCAAGTTTAGCATATCTTTAACATGGAGATATATACCACACTGGGAATCCCATTCCACCATTTGATTGTTCTCATTATATTTATGTTCTTCTGACCAAAATTTCTCATGCACCAACTGTACCCATTGTATTTTGCTATATTGTCATGCACCATTAAGAATCCATCTCCATCTTCTCTGTCATTTAGTAGCTGAAGAGAGCAGTAAGACCTCCCTGCAGCTTATCTTCCTAGGACTATACAAACCCAGCTCTCTTAACCTCTCATTCATCACATACACCCCCAACTATCTCAGTAGCTCCTTGTTGAGCTTGGTCCAAGACATCAATGTCTTTTATGTAAATGGGGTGCTCAAAATGCATACAATACTCCAGATGCAGTCCCACAAGTGTTTAATAGAGGGGGAGGTTTACTCCCCTCAGCCTACTGGCTTCTTTCTTGCTAATATTCTGCAGAATGCAGTTGGCTTTCTTTTCTTGGCTTCCTTTACCAAGACCTGTTCATGACCTTCTCTGCAAAGATGTTTTCCACCCTGCTGGCATGGAGCCCATACTTCTGCATGGTAAGTTATTCCAACCTAAATGAAAGACTCAGCATTCACCTTTGTTGAAATTCATGAACTTTCTGTCAGCTTGATCTTTTTCATGTCCTTTGTCATTAGATCCTCTGCCCCACTGAGCAATGGGCCCAGTTTCCCTAGGCTGCCTTTTGCTGCCAATGTACTCATAAAAGTCAACCTGGTTTCTTTTATAGTTCTTGATCCAACTGAGCTACTGCTTTCCTAACCTCACCTCTACACACCTGGGCAATGCCTCCATAGGAAATAACCAGGAAGCCCATCCCAGCTTCTACCTTCTGCGTACATTCAGGTTTTGCTTATATTCAGTCAAGATTCTGCTGTTCACCAGTGTGGGTCTTCTGCAATGTCTGTGTGGCTGCTTTCTGCATACTGGCATAGACCACTCTAACTGATGACATTGTCCTTAAAAGTCAACCAGCTCCCCATGGCACTTTTGTTCTCCAGTTCAGACTCTTATGGGATCCTGCCAAGATGATTCCTGAACAAGCCAAAGTTGTTTCTCCCCAAGTCCATGTGATTCTACTTGACTTGTTCATTTTTTTTTTTTTTCAAAATTTTAAGCTTTACAGTCTTGTGGTCACTGCAATTAAAGCCATCAGGGACCTTAACATCTTTAGCCAGTTCTTCCCCTTTTTTGTGAATAACAGGTCTGCAGAACATCCACCCTAATTGGCCTATTGATTAATTGTGTCAAGAAATTGTCTTTGACACACATCAGGCATATCTTGGTTAGCTTGCACTCTGTCATGTTATGTTGCCCTTCCAGCAGATACCAAATTTGGTAAGATTTTCCGTGATTTTTCCAGTCATGAGACTTCCTTAAGCTGTTCAGAGAATTTATCTACTCTCTCCATTTGGACATGCAGTTTGTAGCAGATGTCTTCCACTATGTAACTGAGGCTGGTCTGCCCCATGACCATTACTGATGTCATGGGGCAGCTCTATGCTGGCTTGTAACTGCACCAAGACAAAGCTCTGTGCAATCAAGACATTCCTTAGCCCAGATGACTCCAGTGACTGTTAATGTAAAATGTCACAGTGCTCATTCGTCATGAAAAGAACCATTCCTGCACTAATTAACTTGCCAGAATCTCAAAGATTGTTCTAGCTTCCAAGCACTTTAGCAATTCAAACAATTCATTTTAATCCTACAACTCTATGGGGAGAGCAACCTCAGGTGCTGGGTTTTTTCCCTCTTTTTTTGATCCACAGATTAAATACCATGAAATCACATATTTTTTCTTGTCTCTCAGTGGGTAAAAACACCAAAACTTTTAAACCTATTTCATATATGATGTGACAGCTAGCATTTTATTCAGAGGTGTGGTAGGGCTACTCACAAGTGACACTTCTGTATCTGCTTCTGTGTATGACTAAAATCAGAACTATTCATTTCACCTAAACTAGTTTGCTAAATCCTACAAGGTACATCACTTACCTGAATCAACTGGCTTTTTAAAATTTGTTATAACACTTTATTTTCTTTTATTCACTCACTCCCCTCAAGTGGCATGCAGATGGTCAGCTAGAGAAATGAAAAAGATGAAGGAGGATTAGTTTAGGTGTTTTGGTTTTTTTAAATAAAATATTTTTCAGTATATACATAACTGGGATGACAGCTTTGGATTTGTATAAAGCAAGGGAATAAATAAACAGTAATGAAATCCCCACTCTATGCTGTCTCAGACACTGCATGTGCAGATATTCTCCTGTGAGAAGTGCACATAGATACTTTTTTTCCCAGCTTCTCTCCCATTCCCTTCTGCACATTAACTAAAAAATATTGATGCCTTTTATCATAGAAATATGGGTTATCAAGATGATGACTTTTGTTTTGATGCCTCAAATTTTCTGTAATTCAGAAGTCAAGCTAACCCAGAGCACAAAATTATTAGAGATCAGCTTTGGGGAAAAGAAAAAAAGGAGACTATTTTAATTTGGTTTCTGAGTCTGGAGGTACAATGAAATAATGTTTTAGATCTTTCTCACATGCAAAAGGAAGAATCCTCTTCAATTTATTTTTAAATTTAAGCAGGAATTCTAAAATAAATTTTTCAGTGCCAGAAACTGCAGCCTAAGAAAGCACACATAAGAGGGGAAGAAAGCATTGATGGAATATTATTCTCTCACACACTTTCAGGAGGAGCTGACTAGTCTACAGGCCAAATGGTTCTTCCAAAAAAGATCTTTTTAAAGTAAAAGCAAGAGGAACTGAGTGACAGAATGGAAAAAGGCCAGAAAAGAGAAAAAATGTTTTTACAAAGTGAATAATCACACCAATTCCTCCTTTCTTCTCATGGTTGCCCCATATTTAATTTGCTGTTCATTCATCTGTGCAGGCTGGAACACAGTCTCAGTCTTTGCTGTTTGCTTATATTCTGCCTTGGACAACCAAGACCCTATGCATATGGACCTGCAGTTTGCTGCCATACAAACATTTGGTCTGTGGACTGGACTTTGCAACTGGAGTAAAGATAGTGAGCATGGACACAGTTTTAATTGCACCCAAAATACGTGTTTAAAATAGACAAGTCTACTCTGAATTCTAAATACAGTATAAATGAACTCCATTAAGATCCTCCTTAATGGAGTTCTTAAGATTCTACAGCACCTTCAAAGGCACTGTTAGCAGATAAGAAGCATGAAGATCACAGCTGAGGAAGCTGGATTGATTCACTGGAAAATGTGAACTAGGGAGAGAAGGATCACTCCAAGTTATCTTAAGTAAAGCTGGAACTGTAACCAAGAATAAAAGAAAAACTATTTTGCATGTTCTTCAATGCACTTTTTTACTGTAGTTGATAAAGGCATAGCCATAAGCAAATCACCTCAGTCACTTTATTAAGAGTCTACAGATCATCCTATCTATTTATAATGAACTTAATGTGCATGACTTTATATGTTCAGTAGAAAGTAGTGTGCAATAGCAAGCTCAGAGAAGTATATAAATTATTTCACATATACATTACCAGATGAAATACATTAATTTTTTCAAATAATAAGGAAGCTCCTCAAATGTGAGCTGCAAAGTGCACCAACCATGCAGAGAGGTCAAATTGTGTAGGATTAGCCCTCTGTGTGTTTGCTTCTTTGGACTCACTCTAAATTACAGAAATAAAAATTAATAATTTACTGTACCTATACAGGAATACAAGTTCTCATTCACTAAGCTACCATGCACTTCTTTGTGGTTTGCTTTATTTTGAAAAGGTTTATAAAATATTAACAAAGGCATCAAAAGAAAATATAAAAATACCAGTTTTAATTTTAGTTCTTTTATATACTCACTTGAACACTCCACAAAAAATAAAGGGCAATGCTAATCATGTTTTCGCTACTTAGAAAAGATCCACAGTGACTTGGGCATAATCACAGCTGTATCAGTAAGAAAATTTTCTATTGCTCTTAAGGCTCACCACTAAGGGAAATTTTAGGAACAATAGTGTTCAAGGTTTCTTTAAGAACAAATTTCACAATCTGCTGCTGTCACAATTCCAGAAACAAGTTATATGTAACACAAGAAAATTCCTTCAAGAGGTAAATAATCAATTTTTTTTTTTTGCTTGGACTTTATTTTTTCCCTCGATTGTACCCTGTAAAAGAAATAAATATTTATTTGGCCATCATGATATCTCTCTAACGTCTAAGTCTGCATAACAACAAAGGAAATAATCACACTGCAGGACAACACCCAAAAATACAACAGCACACAAGAATCTGTTCATGTAATAAATCTAGCTCTCAACACCGAGTTCAAGACAAAAATATCCACCATCAGATAACCCATCCGCTCTCTGCAGCTTTTCTTACGTGAATTCAGCATATATGACTTTAATTTGTGTGACAGCTGCTGTGAAATGAGGTTATTAGAGAAATATTCTCAAAAGTGATGCTACTTACTGAGGGAAAACAGGGGGGGTTTTTGCTTATTTGGACAAAGAAAAGTGTCTTGTGTGTGTAATACTAATTCACCAAAGTTACAAAACATAGCTATAAATAACTATTTGTTTGAATTAATGTCAATTACTTGAATGGGCTGAAAGAGTCCTTCAGATTTGGCTGTACAAAACAGAGAACATAGAATCAAATTAAAATTGAAATCTCTATATACAACAGCACCTGTCTCCTTGTTGTATATACACATAATAGTGAAAAACATGGAACTGGGAGAAGGTCACAAGAGAAGGAAAAAGCTCACGTTTTTTAATAAGCCACTTATTTATATCTGAATATGCACCCCTTTCAATCCATCTATATGTATCCATGATATATTCTATATCAATTTTAATCAGGTTTTGCCTTCAGACTGTATTTATATTCCTGCATATAAATAGCTTTTCTGTGCTTTTGAGTACTATTCTCAGTGGTCTCTCTCCCATTTCTCCCATTCAGATAGAGCAGAAAATATATGGGCACTCTGCATTTGAATTGGAGGGCTCAGTTACAGGAACATGTAATTGAATTAAAAGATACACTTTTTCCAATTAATTCTGATAAACTGGTTCAGTTGGGACTGCAGCACTGTGTTTGATCCACAGTGAACCCTGCTGCACTTTTCACAGCAGAAGATTCAGGACAGGGTTCCTCCCGCCTCCTCAGAGAGCTGGGTCTTAAAATCAGAACCTCTGATCAAAAGTGGTTCCTTCCACTGAGATCCACCTCACATTGTTTAAAACCTGTCCTTTGTTAGTCATTACAGGAAGCTGAATGAGCAACACAGAGCCTTAACCAGCTTCAGCAGTGATCCTTTCTATGAGTGTGTGGGAGTTATTACTGCAAAGACAGTGTGGTGTGAACAGACTAAGGCACAGATTTCATACTTTAGTGCAAGGAAGATTTTCCTATATTCTCTTCTCTCCGTTAACACAATACCAGCTGTTTTCACACTGGTTTGAAAATTAAATGGCCTTTGAAATACTGTTTATTATTACTACAAATTCACTTTATTTTTTGCCCCTGTGACTTAATATTTTAAGAGAATAAAAAACTCAGGATCCCTTTTATACAAGTATACATCAAGGTACAGTAGAAAAAGGTCTTCCTTCTCAGGACATTGAAACAAACCCTTCACCTGTGAAAAGTAGATGACATCAACAAATTCAAGCATAGGATCAGTCAGTATCTGACACTGTCCTTATGGCAAAAAGATCAATATTAACCACATCCTATAAAAACATTTCTGATGACTTTGTGTGCTGAAGGTTTTGGGGTATTTGATTTTTGCTTCTTTAACTACCAAATATAAAATACAATGGGATAATCACATAGGCAGCAACTAATCCTTTAGCTTTCCCTGTTTACAAATATGCATAGCAGTTTTTCTATAGTCACATAAAAGGTAGCACAGAGAAGAAGAATGGAAAAATGGTAATAAATAAGGGTCTGTGACACTCAGGTTCCTACACAACATCAATAAGCCTCTTCATACCTCAATATCAGAGAATCACAGACTGGGTCAGGTTGAAGGGACCACAGTCAGTCATCTGTTCCAACCTCCCTGCTCGAGCAGGGTTATCCTAGAGCACATGGCACAGGATTTTGTCCAGACAGTTCTTGAATATCTCCATCATTTCCAAAGTTTCTTAGATGGAGTTGTGCAACTGCAAACTCTGGACAATCAATTAAATCAAAATAGGGTAAATGAAATTCCTGTGATGATGCTGCCAAAAGAGATCACAGAGACACCGAGGTGACAGTTTGGGGGTTTTGATGGCTGTAATACAGGGGAAAAAAGTCCTTTTGGGACTACTAGTTTACAGGGCATTTGTGTGCCTAATCATTAAGATTGGTATGATTTAGGAAGCATCTTCTTCATCTTTTTTTTTATATACCCTGTAGCTCCGAGGAACTCAAGAACTTTTTCTATGAATATTATAATAAACATGTTATAAAAAGAGAAAAAATGAATTAATTTGAATTTTATGAGTTGGTGGAGAAAACCAGGAGTAAATGCTTGTCACATTGTAATCAGTTTGACTGGTATGATTGACTTCAATAACATTAACTTAACATCCCTGTTTCCTTCAAGTTTTGTTGTTTTCTTCCTTCCTCAAACAAATTCTGAAGAAATAGCTCACAGCTTTTTAATAAATGGAGCAGAAAACACACATCAGAACAAAATAAGTGATTTGGTTCATAAAATCCTTGATTCCTTGGAGAAAAAAGGCATGCAGATAAGGAGGACTCCTTACTTTGTGCCAGTGGCTGTGAAAGAATTTTTTTTCAGTGAAATTCAGAAAATATATTAGAAGTGTAAATAGCCATTGAAGTCATACACATTTCATGGATCTAAAAGGAATAATTTTTGAGAATTTGCACAGGTAAAATCCCTGCTTTCTCATTCTGTCATCCTCACACTTCCAGGTGGACTGAGGAGGGGATAGGAAAGGGAGGGAGGGAAAAGAAGAGTAAAACTCCTTATCTGCAAAAAACTCCATGTGTTACATGGTTCCTCAAGGTTCTAGGTTAAAGGAAACTGCTCCTGTGATGCCAGGAATGATGGCTGAATGTCCATTGGTCCCAGGAATTTTAGCAATTACTCTTGGTTGAGAGATGAAAAGGAGGTATTTTACAAGCAAAACTCAAACACCTCTATAACCAAATGTTTTCTGCATATTCACTAAAAAGGCAACCTGCCTAGATGTTTTCTTCTACAACAGGTCCTGCAACTGCTTTATCACACTATATGTGATTTTAAAAAAGAGGAAATGTTCAACGAAGCTAACTCTAATGGCTTCAGAGCACTTGCATAAAACTGAGCTGAGCAGATGGTATTTCAGTTCTTGGCTGAAGACAACATTTAAATTCAACTGTCCTGTGTTTGGCAAATGTTAGTCTATAATATTTACTCTTGCGGTTCCCTGAATTGCAAAGAAGGTAACTTAAAAACATAACTGCAGCATACATAGTATTCTTGCACACACACATAAACACACACATTATGTAACAATATTTCATTACTTTTTAATTGCAATGTACCTTCTCTTTTATCTGCCTTGAAATATTCAATCTGAACTATAAGGACACAAAATCCAGAAGAGAAGCTCTGAACTATAAGGACACAAAATCCAGAAGAGAAGAATAATCCAGAATAATCCAAAGCATTATTACATAAAACACCAAAAGTACCTACCTTCCAAGATAATAAACTGTTTCAATTTAAACTTCAATTCACCCTTTCAACTGCCTTATTCTTCACTTAAATATCAACACTATTCTAAAATTAAAGACCATGGTCTTTTAGAAAGAATGACAAAAAAAAAAGGGTGAGGAATGCACATGGTTATATCACTGGCAGTTTATCGTTCCAGTATGTTGATCCCTGTCATATTCTCTAATAATAAAATAATATTTTAGCATTAAGTGGAGGCTGAATAAAAAATTTTGTTTCCACACCTGTGAAACTCTGTAAAATTAAGGGGTTTTGGTTTCCTTTTCATTTGGCCTAGATTTTTGATTTTTCACCTTAGTTTTTTTTGGGTTTGTTTTTTTTTTAATTACTAAGCATTCACATGGAATACTGTCTTGGGGTGGCTTTATGATGCTGTATCCCATGTCGCTGTTCTATGCCTAGAAATTAATTTTGTGCCTTTCTGTGCCTTTAAACGGAGCCTGAGAGGGAAGAGAAAAAAAACCCCAGCAAAACTTTCAAAGCAGTTTGCAGTTTGTTTTCACTTTTCAAGGATACAGAGATACAGACTCCTCTCTGCATTCTGTTTGTGAGAGGAGTGGGAGGAAGCACTCCTTGCTTTGCAGCCAGCTTTTGGCTTTCTTTTTCTCCGGCGGGAGACGGAGAGTTGAACTTTTGTTTTCCTGGGATTTTATTTTTTTTTCCCTTTTTTTCTCTGCTTCACTGTTTCAACATCAGAATACATTGGGAGGACTTTCCACCAAGACCTTGGCCCTGGAGGCAGGCCCACCATGACCCAGTTCCAAGGAGGGGGAGAGAGATCTACAGAAGGACTCTGAAATTTTCCCAAGTTTCTCTCAGCAGAGCAAGAGGTTTTATTATTATTTGGCATTGTTGTCCTTTTCCTGTGTGTTTGTTAAATAGTTTTTATCTCTTTCACTTTCCTTCAAGGAAAATTTATTTTTTCCCGAACCTGGTGGGGTAGGGGTGGTTGCCTTCTCTCAGAGGATATATGTCCAAATTTGCCCAAACAGGCACAAATACCATCAACCTGAAGAGTTTTTAAATAAGCTGGTAATTTTTAAGGTTGTTGTCCTAGTAATGAAATAAATTTTGGTCCATTGTATAACTTAGGATATTGAGGAGCAGAAGCTTAAATAACCACGAAGGGTCATTGCCAAAGTAAATTCATGAGCAGAACCTTATGTATTTTGCCAAGGATAAAAATAACTTCCACCATATTCAAAAGAAAATTACTACAAAGAATGGGTCCCAGGCCACAAATTTTTTTCTGTTTTCTACTAAGCCCATGGCTGAATCAGGGCAGAAAGTTTTTGTTATAGAATGCTTAAATTCTGTAGAAAATTGTTGCTGTATACATGTACATTACAACATCACCTTCTTATTTTCAACTATTTTTTTCCAAATATTTGGAAATATATTTTAGCAGTCATATTTTAAGCAAAAAAAATCAATCATTTTATTATTTCAATGTCTTGAATCTACATTTTTCAGAAGTTTTCATTTTGTTCTAAAACAATATTTTCCAAAGTTTTGACCATCAAAAACAGGAAAAAAACAAAACAAACCAAAAAAAAACAAAAAACAAACCCCAAAAAACAAACAAACAAACAAAACCCCAAAAAAACCCCAAACCCAAAGGTTTTAGTACCACACATCCCAAGTATACCTTTAAAAAAGCTAATAAAAAGGCGAAATCAGAAATATTAAATAACAAAAATTATCTAATTTTCTATAATATTTCAAATATCTTATTCTTGGAAACCTCTTCCTCATTAAAGTTTTATAATACCAAATAGTCCTTTTGTCACAGACTAGCAGCAAGGTTATATTTATTTATTCAGTAATACATAAGAAAGTGCATTATTTTTCAAAATAAATAGTTGTATTCTGTTAGACCATTTCAAGTCAGAGAACAAAAGCAATATAATAATACAAGGTGTGAGACATATATTCCACTGTAGAAAAAGTTATTGCTGCAAAGCAAATTATTAGAAGATGAACAACCAAAGAAAAAAAAAGACTAACTACCTACTTTGTTGTTAGTATGTGAAACAAATATTTTACTGACACATATAAACTCAGAAAATATATTTTTCCTATCAGAGCTGGGATATAACATTGTAAGAAATTTTCTAATCATATTGCTGTTCTGATAAGAGATAAAATTGTCTTCCCATATGACAATGATGCAGCTGTAGTTTTCTGTCAGGTTACAAGAAAACACCTGCTTTTTCCATGTGTGACCATAACATTGACGTTAGGCCCCTCTCCTACAGCTTGGGATTCTGATGGCAGTCAGAGCACCCTACCAGAAACCACACTGCTCCATGCTCCAGAGCAAGTGGCTGAGCTGGATAAGTGCCCAGAGCTTAAGGTATCTGTTTTCTGTCTTCATGATTAGTGACAAGGCATAAATTGAATACTTAAAGGAGTGCAAATGTTCTCAGACTGATTCTTGGAATGCAAAATTCATCCTAGTAAATTATCTTCTTGGCTGACATTGTGAAATGTGTGATCTGGCACAAGGTACAGCTCTAGATCTGCTTAAATGAATGCATCAACTTTCACAATGTTGTAGGAATGGAATTACAATATTCTGTGAAGTCTCTGAAGATAGAGTGTGTCAGTGTCACCATGAGTTGTTTCATGAATAGGATGAAGGAAAGAAAAATGCATGTGTACAAAATACTCAGTTAATTGCAGAAAAAACCCACTCTCCAAAATAGAACAGATTATTTAGTATATTTATTGAGTAGGCAGATCAGTTTTACTGCTGTGATATATTCCACGTTTTCTCAAATAATAATTTTTAAAGGCATTACGGCTGTTCCCACTCCCCCATTTTGATTTGGAAGGAAACATACCTGTACAGGACCATGCACTTCCTATGACATACTAAAGTCATAGTAAATAATCAACTCGGCTATGGATAAAATTGTGTTGCACAATGAAGAGTTCACTTACAGTACTAAATGCGTAGCCCAAACAATAATTTTGTTTAAACTTGAAAAGAGATGCAGAGGTAGCACAACTCTTTCCATATAAATGTATATATTTAAAAAACAAAAAAATAAACAAAGTGAGTAAACCTCAGGAAATTTTGGAGAACATGAAATGTTGGCTATTCACTGCAGACTTTGTGGGTGAGAAGTATTTATAAAAGCCTGAGAGACTGTGGTAAAAGTGGTAACTATAAGTTATCCCCTCATATTTATGAAAAGATGTGATATATAACATTAAAAAAAAATCCACACAGGAAAAATATCCCCATGTTGATATATATCCTTCCCTTAAAATTTTCCACTGTCACTACAAGATACACAGATTACATTTTTGCCTTAGTGTTAGCTTGGCTACTCTATCATGCAGTAGAACAACAGTAAATTGATGATAGAAACTTTTCAAAATTAGGTTGAAGTGTTAAAAGTAAAGGTAGAGTAGTTGATGATCTTAAAAATGTAGCTAAAACACTCCTTGTACTTAATTCTCCTCATTTTTCTATGTTTGGTACCACATTTCATGTAATATAGGACTAGTATCATAAACTCTCTCTGGAATCTTCTTTTCTCTCACCTCCAGAATCAAGGACAATAACTCATAGAAGCAGGAATAATTTTCTCTTTCTAAAATTCTGAGAGTATTACAAGAAGTACTCAGGAAATACATCTGTTTTGTAACACAAAAAAAAATACAATTATTTTTATATGTATGCATTTTATAGAAAGCAGTGTTCATAGCAAGTATTTAGGATATCAGGATTTCTCCTACCTTTTTTTTTTTTACTAAATGAAAACTGTTGAATTTGACCTTTCAAGTAAAACTCATGAGTTGCAATTAACTAAGACATACTGCAGGTAAACATTTGTTTTTATTGGTTGCTATGAAAATTAAGTGGCACATTCACTACATAGTCCTTTCCGTTTTTTTTTTTTTTTTTTTTCTTCTTAGTAAGAAAATTGGTCATAAATCACAATCATTCTAAAAGCTATTTTTTTCACATGGTTAGAGCTTCTGGCTGACAGATCAAAATCTTGCCTATTTCCTTGTTCCAATATGTTTCATTTACTTCTGCTGGACAATAAAGACAGCATATCCAGGACTATTCTTAAACTTATTTGTCAGAACACTAATTATTGTCATGTCCCAGAAACAAATATCAAACAGGACCAATACTCACATATGTCCTCCTATCATATTCACTTGCTGAATCAGAAGTTTCTATTTACCCCCTTTTTCTTATCCATTAAGACTTCAAAGTAGCTCTCACTAATCTGTCTTTAACATAGCGTGCAAGTACAAATCCAACATCCATTTCTCACTTCCTGTAAAGGAATCAATGCTACTGCTCAATCCAGTCAAGTAGATGTGTAAGTTCTTTAATAATGGCAAGGAGAAGAACCTCGGGGCTTTATAATACTTTCAAATTATGAGGAAAAAGAAACAGTCCAGGATTTACATAAATTACTTTGTATGAACAGCAGTGTCTTTATCCAACTATTTATCTCAAAGAAAAAGATGAGGGTTTTCGCTGTTTTTATTCTGGGAAAAAAACAAAGATACTCTGCATGAACAGTATTTGCACAAGGGGTATGGTAAGATTGACTTGAGTCAACAATGTCACTGGTGGCCAAAAAAGTCACCCCTGTCCTGGGGAGCATTAAGCGTGGTAGAGCTGACCAGCTGAAAGAAGGGATTGCTGTGCTCTACTCTGCGCTGGCATGACCTCACCTCAGTACTGTGTGCAGTTCAGGGCTCCACAATATCAAAAGGATATAAAAATATCAGTTTGTTCAAAGGAGGGCAGAAAAGATGGTGAAGGGCCTAGAGAGTATGACTTAAGAGACTAGGTGTACTCTCCTTTGAGAGGGGAAGACTGAGGGATGCGTCGTCCCTCTCCTGTGAGGGGGAACAGAGAGGGACTTGATGATCTCTTCTCTTTGGTGTCTGGTATGCAAAAGAATAGCTTAAAGCTGCATCATGGAATGTTCAGATTGGATATGAGGAAAAAGTTCTTTACTGAGATGGTGGTCAAGCACTGGAACAAAGTCCCCAAGGGAAGCAGTCATGGCCCCAGGCCTGTAAGTATTTAAGAAACAATTGGGCAAAGCTGGTATGTGATTCAAGTTTTAGGCTGCCAGGAATACTTTCTGTTTAGAGTCAGGAGCTGGACTTGATGGCCTCTTCCAAATCAGGATATTTCCTCATTCTGTGAAATATGATTTGCAAACTTTATACTTCTTTTTTTCTAAAATGGCACATGTAGATAAAATGTTGTGCTCTTAAGACCTTAGGTTGTTTTTTTTTTCCAGATACTTTTTTGACTGAATACTTTTGAAAAGGGCGTTATTTCACAAGAGTAGAAAGCAAGATCTTTTCATGTGGTAAAATATCTTAATTATTTATGTAAACCTCCTGAATAACCAGTGTTGATACATTTGATTAGAATGGATGGTTCAACAACTGCTGTTAAAGCAATAGTCTCAGATGTTAAAATGTTTTACCACTGATTTTTTTTTTTTTTTTTTTTTTTTTAATTTACCAAATCATACAGTTCAGGATTAGAAAAGAAAGCAGGCAGGTGTTCCATTTCTATTCAGACTGAAGTGATATCATTATGCAAAGGTCTAGTTGGAGAGTCTAATGAAAACCATTCTAACAATCTAATGAAAAACAATTCCCAAAACATAGAAATAAAATACATGATCGCAAGGACATTCTTTATTCAAGGTTTCTGCTCCATCAAAAACAAACCACTTATGACTAAAGAAAAAAGTAATTGCTATCAAGTACAGTGAAATTCAAAACGGAAAAGTTTCCAGGTATTTACATACAGAATAAGCATCATGCTCACCTTCTGGCTTAGAGCAAGTGCTGGCTTATTGAAACTAGTTACAACAGAATCTACACCGACTGCCCATTCACTGAAAAACTTAAAATTTCATTAGAGAGTGTGTCCTGGTTATATAATTTAAGTACAAGATAATGAATAAACATTAAAATTTACATTAAACAGGAAACTTTCAAACTCCTACCCTAGTTAGAAAGAGAAATAAATAAATAAATATATAAATATATAAATAAATAGTAGTGTTAATCTTGTTAAGATCACATATGTGAAAGTAGCGATGGAAGATGTTTTTAAGAATATCAAAATTAACTAGATCCTAAAGTCATGTTTTCCAAAAAAAAGTAGCTTATTTACTCTACATTATAATTTCAGTGCTTTAAATTTTTTCAAAGTCTGATACTCTTTACTGATTTTTTTTGTAAGAACAAATTTGGATTAATGTTTTGCAAATATTTGTACACTGAAATAATCCTAATTCAATGGTTTTTATAGGACAAAATTCCAGCTCTTGGAGTCTGAGTTTCTTCTATTTTCATCAATAGTTGTGTTCAGGCATTAAAAAAAATATATCCACTCCCTACACATACTCATGCAAAATCTATTCATTTTTCATTCTCTATCCAAAATGAGACAGTTTCAGAGCTTGATTCTGGTATCTGAGTCTTTCTTGACTTGTCAGCCTGTCTGTGAACCATAGTGTGGAGAGTTCCCCATCTTCTGCTTAAAAATCATCTATCTCTGCAGTGTTGAAGAAACTACTACTTAAACTAATCTGTCTTCTGAGTTACCCACATTTGGTCTTTAGGAAGTGACTATCAGACAAAGTTTTCCATTAGTATGTTTTGGTGATAGTGCTATGTTATGCATGCTATCAAGACATCGTTAAGTAACTCTTAACTGTATAAAGACAAGAGTATTTATAATTTGTTTTATTGAACAGCAGAAGACCTTTTGTTTGTATCTAAGAAAAAAGATTTTTTTCAGTAATAACTCTGTAAATTATGTGTTTTAAATAGGTACTTGACTGCAAAGTGGTGTTTCACATTATGAAAATAATGTTTCCCTAACATTTTCCATAAGGTATTTAAGTTCTTATTTTAACAGTCCATGAATTGCCATGCTTTTGAATGATTCCTTCTCCTATGTCCACATTCACTCCCTTCTCCTGGTAGTCAAAGATTAAGGTAGTTCTACTTTTGCTCAATTTTGAGATTTGTTTTCTGCATTGAAAGCATATTTTCTTACTGTGTTCTCATATTAAGAGGTTCAAAACCCTTTACATATCTAAAATTTTATTCCAGTTATCAGTATGCCATTCCGAACTATATTTTACTTCAGCTACTGGATGATATTTTCTAATTCATTCAAATTGCATTTCTAAAAGTTGCTACATTGTCTACAGCTACTTCTAATGTATAAACATACTGTAAGAGGAAAAGAAAATAATCACAATACACGTGCACGTGTCAGTTGACACGCTTTCTGGGGCAGTGTTTGTGTCAGCCCATGCAGGAGAAAATGCCATCCACGTCATCAAGCATTTTCTCCTTGCCTTCGCCACCCTGGGAATTCCTGAAGAAATCAAAACAGATAATGGGCCTGCCTACACCTCTCGTAAGTTTGAAGATTTCTTCAACCAATGGGGAATAAAACACAAGACAGGCATACCCACAGGCAATCCCACAGGACAATCCATCGTGGAAAGGACCCACCAAACCCTCAAGAGAGTCCTCAATCAGCAACAGAGAGAAACAGAAATCTTGTCTCCTGTTGAAAGACTCTGTAAGGCTCTCTATGTCATTAACTTCCTAAATGGTACATCGTCAGAGCCTGACCCACCAGTACTCCACCACTTCTCAAATTCAACCCAAGCTAAGCTCACAGAGAAACCACCAGTGCTGGTAAAGGACCCTGAATCACACCAGGTCTCTGGGCCTTTCCAATTGATTACCTGGGGGAGAGGCTATGCCTGTGTCCAGCTACAATCTGGCCCGAAGTGGTTCCCAGGAAAAAATATAAAACCATACCTAGGCCCTACTAAAATGTAAAAGTACAATGATAGGACTCCAGAACTTTCAACAAAATCCAGCAAAGGAAATAATAAAATCTGCTTCCATATGTACTTGCATAATTGAGGAATAACTTTACCATTTTGTGGAAGCACTCTGCAATAACACTGAAGAGCTTATAGTCCAGGAATGAGTGAGAAAGAAAATTCCTTGCACAATTTTTCACTAGTATATTAAAAAAAACCCCCAAACATATAAGATATGCAGGAATAGCAAAAAATTCATCATTTGAAGCCCTTTTTAATTCCCAGCCATCTCAACTTTGAAGACTGTCCTTTGTGATGCAATTAGCACCTTGTTTCACAGCAGCCCTGGAAAGATCACAACTACATAGCTATATCATAATATATAGCTAAATCAAAATAAGTATTTTCCTGATTGTGGGATATTTAGTAGAAGGTGTTATCACAGAGCAATCTTTTCTCCTAGAAGCAGCACTTATTTTTGTAAAATGTATAGGATATTTCACATCTTTGAGCCTTCTAGCCATCTGTGAAACTTGGCAAGAACTGGCCAATGGTTTAAAAAGTTGTTAGCAGTGGAGGAGCACAGGATAACAGATAGACATACAGACAGGAGGTATTATTAGATTAGGTGTTAGACCATACCTGAATTAGACCATGTGTGTTAGGTTTTATTTCTTGAGACTTTTCCATGTCTGTTAGGAGTCATCTCCATATGCCAAGAAAAAGTAATTTTAACTAAAATACAGACTGTATCTCTTGCATCTGAGTGTCGTTGTTTGTATGGGGGCCCTCCCTACAGAAGAAGCTCAAAATAAAAGCCATAAAAGGAATCTAACTGTATTAAATTATCTCAGCTCAGGTAACAATTCGAACATATGGAGCATTCAGCCACATTGGCTGAATCAAAATTTAGGTTAGGTTTTTTGAATTCATTCCCTTTACTGACAAAACACCCTCCTGTGTACAACTAATTACTGTCTGATCATTACAAGTGCAAAATGATCAGAGTACTGCTAAGCACTGCAATACCCAATGAGCACCAAGGATGTCTGGTACCTAAAGCAGTCTGTTACCTATCCAGTAAAGGACCTAATTAGGATCTTTATTATGCACAAGCTGCTTCTAATAAGTGACATTTGGAAGTGGGATCATTTAGGAAATATACATTCAGGTCCTTGCAAAGAAACAGGTTCCACTGGTAGAAGAAACTTTGTCTGAAATTGTATTTCAATACTGCAAAATAGTTAAACAACTGATAATACTATCTGCCTCACTTTGTTCATTAGCCAGTAAAAACCTCATAAATTTTATACATTATTTGAGCAATCAGTACACACTATTTCAAGTTATAACTACCCACTAGATATTAGAAGTTTCTCCGTTCCAGGCGATTTAATTGGTTGAATAATGTTGGCTCTCTTGCAAAGTGAAGACTCAAAAAAATTCATCAAAATACACTAAGACAAACTCCGTTGTTCTTTAATTTCCAGGACAAAAAGTAAGAACACAGTATAAGGGGATTACCATTTTTCTGTTTCTTGGGAGTCACCAATAGAAACATATTGTACATACATGACACCGTATTATCGACAGCATCTTTTTTTTTTTTTTTTAACTGAGAAAGAAATCATAAAAGTATAAATGGCATAATTTAAAAGTTATTAAGGAATAGGGAAGGTTAAGTATGTAAGGTGGTCCTCATAATTCAAGTGTATATAAAGATGTACAATTGAGTGACTTGGCATACCTAACAGAAGTTAACATTGAGAGAGTAAGAAAAAGAGGAAGAAAGATGTAACTGTGCTATATGGTTAGTCCAACAGTTCAGGTGCATAACCCCAATACAGATTTACACACACAACTTTAGTCTAATAGTCTTTTTATGAGCTATGGAAAAGAAAAAGCAGTGTTATAAAATAAAATAGGTTTTTAAAAGGTGTCAGGATATGCCTAGCCTTCAAAATTTCTCAATTCAAAAATATGTTGAATACCAAGATTCTGTAGGGGTTTAGGTAGCACTAGCTGTCAGGAATACTGACTTCAAGTAGTATCTGGAAAAACCATTAAACTTCCCTCTCAAATTCCATTTCAACAATATTTTCTATCTACTTTCAGTGAGAAAATATTTGAAATAAACGTTGTACATATATAAACATTGTACATATAAAATCTTGCAGAAATAGAAACTACAGCAGAGCTCAGTTAATAAATTGGATGTTCCTCACACTGTAAATGTTTTTAAGTTTACACTTTCATTTTGCAACTCTGAAAACTGACATAATTTGCAAACATCATCTGCCAGAGAGCCTGTAGTGCAACTCTTCACACAGCAGTATTTGTCACAATCACCAGCTTTTCAGGCAAAAAAAAAAACCCACCAACAAAACCAAACTCCAGTCTGCGACAAATAGCAGGATATTTCATGTGAAAAATCTTTTGCAAATCTCTTCCTTCCTAAATCTGATGACTCACAGGACACAACACAAAACCCTTTTGCCAAGCATAGCAGACACAGCAAATGGAGAATAGCAACTTTGAAAAGGTGCAAATTAAGTGCTTTCACTAAGATCTGCTCGTCAGATGTAGCACAGTACTAAATAGTAGCATAGATTCTGCATATCATTCAATACATACTCAGTGTCTCTTCATAACTCACCCGTCTCAGTGATAGGACAAGAGGAAACTGGCTCAGGTTGCACCAGGGTGGTTTAGACTGGATAGTAGGAAAAATTTCTTCACTGAAAGGGTGAAGCCATTGTAACAGGCTGCCCAGGAAAGTGGTGGATTCATTACCCCTGGAGGTATTAAACAGACCTGTAGATGTGACATTCAGGGAGATGGTTTGGTGGTGGACTTGGCAGTGTTAGGGTAATGGTTGGACTCAATGATTTTGAAGGTCTTTTTTGGACATAAATGACACTTTGACCTTTCAAGCCCTTCTCTCAGAAGTTACACATTTACCATCTGTGACCAGAGGCAACACAACGAAGAAATATTTTCTATTAAATAAAAACAAAAAAGCAAGCAATTTTTCACCATCATCTCAGCTAATTCTCCCTTCTAGGTATTACAAAATTCTGTAAGGTCTGTCTGAAGTGGCCAACCCTTCCAGAGACACTTCTATTGCTAGATCAGTAAAACATAGCCTGTTCCATTCCTTTCATGTAGCACAGGAGTAAAATGAAAATTTAAGAATGGCACCCTAATGTATCATGCTGACAAATACATTTTATTTTCTGTTACTCCTGATTCCATTGGCAAACATTTGTTTTCCACAGCAACTATGCAGGTGATTTGGTCTCACTCAGAAATTTTCTTTCAAACCCAGAAGAATTATAATTTTGATTCGTTTCATCTGTATGCTGTAATTATGACAATAATATCAAGGATAAATGAAAGCATTAACAAGAGGAAATGAAAAAAATTTTAAGTTTTCAATTACATTTTATCTTCCTAGCAAAAGAAAAACTAAAAAAATGATGCAATGTGGCACACAGAAATTAAATTATCAAGAAGCCACTATATGGCTTTCCGCAAGTCATTTTACAAAGGATATGTTGGAAACTTTCAGAGATCTTATTAGCAGTAATGTGGGTGTTTATGAATATTGACTATATAAGCCATTCATTAGTCTCAGCGCTAGGAGAGTGTGAGATCGAATTACCTATAAACTTACTTAGACTGCAAAATTTTAGTAAGAATTTTGCATGAATTAATTCTAAGTGGTGCCTTTCACAGCTTTATAAAAGAAATTATCTTCTTTCTTAGCTCCACTAAAACATATTTACTGAGTTATGGACTCCATAGCATGAAAAATTTAACTTATTGAGTGAGTTCAAATTACTAACTATTGATTTTTCTTGACTTTGAAAACATGGTGACATCTGTGGGCAGGCATTTCCAGCTTTGTAATATTTAATGCAGCCCTGGAAAAGGAAAGACAAAACCCTCTAATAACACATCCCTGTCACAGCTATGTGGTTGTGTTGCCAGTAATGTTGAAGGAGATGATCCCTTCTCTCTACCGAGCACTGGTGTGACCACACCTGGAGTCCTGGGTCCGGTTCTGGGCTCCCCAGTACAAGAGAGACATGGACATATTGGAGAGAGTTCAACAAATGACCAAGAAGAAGATGAAGGGACTGGAGCATCTCTCCTACAAGAAAAAGATGAGAGAACTGGAACTGTTGCACTTAGAGCAGAAAAAATGGTCTGAGTGGATGTTACCAAGGAGTAGAAATATCTGAAAGAAAAGGATGAATAAGAGGCAAACAGACTATTCTCAGTGCTGTCCAGTGACAGGGATTTGAAAGAGGCAACAAGCATAAACTGAAAAATAGGAAATTCAAAATGAACACAAGAAAAGACATCTTTACTGCAGTAACACAGGCTGTCCAGTGAGGTCATAGTCTTCTTCTGCAGAAATATTCACCATCCAACTGGACATGTTCCTGGGCAAGATGCTGTAGCTGACTATGCTTGAGCTGGGGGAGCAGACTAGGTGATCTCAAGAGGTCCTTTCCAACCCACATGATTCTTTGACTCCCTAAATTTAAAAGGTGTTCTATCAAATATATGTAAAGGTATTTCCAGACAGACACACACCACCACACTAGGAATTACATTTAAAAGAACTATGAGACACAGCAATTCCAACAAAGACCTTTTAATTTTAATTTCATCAGTGTATTACCCCTCTCCACACATTTTACTAACAAGGGCCTGTAGGCTGTATCACAGTGCAAACAGTGTATAAAAGAAAATATTAATGGCCATAAGGTGAAATATATATATATATATATATTAAAAAAAAAAAAAAAGTCTTGGTCAGTTTACCATCTGCCTGTGAACACAAAGAGACAAAACTATATGAATGAAAGTTTTTACATTGTTTGAGTTTTCTAATTTTTTGAGAACATCTCTGTAGATCTCTAAGCAATAATGATCCAATGACTATGAACATGCAGTATAATAAAAGAGAATAGTATTAAAATTTCTTCAGTACTATTAGAATCCGGGTAAAATTTCTCTAAGCTTTGTTGGCATGTCAGAAGTCTTTCAAGCCTCACAGACAAGGTTTTAGAAGTGTACTTCTGCACAATACTTAACTGTACCACAGATAAAGAAAGCTTCAACAACAGCTCCTTACTGTGAGCTCCAGACAATTAATTAGCTTGTGTTTTTGGTATAATTAGCCTGTTAGACATAGAGCAGTTGCACTAAGATTGATGGATACAATCCTAGACTAACAGAAAAGGAATAACCATTCTGATAAACCTGATCCTTGAGACAGAAAACATTCCCTGAGGTAAAATAAAGCCTACAGCCCCAAGGAATCTGTACATTTGAGAGTTTGACATAAAATTTTTCCTATATAATTTCCTAGTTTCAGGCTCACACTTACAGCTCTACTCCTACTTCTCTAGAAGAAGACCTAGATTTCATTTTGATCAGGTAACTATAAAATCTGATCTATAGTTTGGGCAGTCAGAGTAAGTGATACAAAAAAAAGAACAACATTTAAAATAAAGTGGGTGAACAGTGAAGATGGTGAGAATTGCGGCTAGATATGTCTGAGGTATTTTGTGACTAAACAAATCTTTTTTTAGCCTAAATATGGCTCTGTAAATTGACATTTCCATATATGAAATTCCATGTGGCTGTTGACATAATTTAACACTCTTTTTATGGTACCAGTCAAAAAAGACAAGAGGTTCAGAAGTTGACTCAAGATTCTATGCAAATGTTTTACTGTTGAACTGGATAAATCTAACCATCTCAGACATTTCTGATCATGAACATACTCCTTGTTTTTCAATTACAGTTTTACTAGACAGGAGGGATAAAAAAAAATCCACATAATTGCCATAACTACGCTTTCAAGCATGTGAATCTATAATTAAAGTTTTATGTTTCTGCAGTTTTATTATAAAGCCACTTCAAACATGACCAGGTTTTCTTCTTTGGTAGGGAAAAAGAATTAATCAAGTAAAACAGACAACTTACTTAGGTTACCACTTATACCCACACTTGCACAAAAGCCACTTGCTGAATTATCAGAGTAGTGCAAGTTATGTGCTGATTTTCTGTCCTTTTATGTGTACACAAACACTGCATCTCAGACACCATCTTGTGACAAAAACAGATAAAGGATGACATGAAGTGTCAACACCTTTCCATATGGTATTTACCAAAAAAAGATATGCTTTATATATATGGAAAATAGATCATATATACACAGAGTAGATTGTTCTTCATCACCATCAATCAATGGGGCTGAGAAGATCTATGCTATCCTAATCAGTAGTAAGTAAAAGACCTTGCTGACAACATATAATTGGGCAATGAGAAGAATGCAATTTTTATTGAAAAAATAGAAGTTTTAAGACATAATAAAATGAGCTTCAGAAGCAAAAACATATTAAAAAAGGTAGAGTGATTAACAGAGATGACTTTGAACATTAAATATATGACTGCATCATTTTGCACAAACTGGCCTCAAAGCACAAAGTTCTGATCTTAGCTGGTACATTAAAATACACTTTTTTTTCCTTGCCATTTATCTAAACCCAAAAACATACTATTTGTAACTTTTAATAAAAACAGGTTTCAGATATATCATTGCACTTTCGACAAGACATAGTCAATTGTGAAACTGTTAATGTGTTCTACAAGTTAGCTGAGAATGTACTAGCAGACCACATAAGTGGTTAGAAGGCAACAGATTGAATTTAGATAGACAAACGTCCTTTCCAAATGTCAACTAGTAAATCATCTCATGATATAACTTGGAAAATGAAACCAAGGTGCACTTTGAAAAGTCTGTCTTTAGCTATATATCATGTAATTCAAAACAACCGTATTTATGACCTGCGTTCAAGCAGAGAGGTAGAAAACATCATAAACCATCACAATTCACAGTAGTATGTATCAGCATCTGAATAACTTAATTATATAAATGCTAGCTGCTTTTCTTTCCAATTTCTGTTCATTTATGTGATGGAGTAAAACCATACAATGAACAAACACCACAGAAGATTACGGAAGTGCTGACATATGCTACTGAATTGCATCACAGCTGCATGACACCAACAGCTTAGAGTGCTGAGCTAGCTGCTTGCCTCCTGTATCTCAGGGTCATCTGAAATATACATATATCTCCAGCAGTTTTATCCTTCCTTTCATAAAATGGAAAAAATCTGTAGAAATAAAAAATCTGTAAGAATGTCCACAGCCAACATAATTCAAAATCAGTCTTTATTAACCCATAAGTTAAGATCTACTGACAATATAGCTATGACATTAAATGCACCTCTGATTTGCAAATCAAAATGTTGCATTCTATAATAAAAGGTAAATCCCCTATTTAGATGTATCTAACACATTTAGTATTAAATTATCCTTCTTTATTATCCTAATGAGAAATTTTCTAAATTTTTAAAACAGTGGTGGGTGTTAGTTATTAAAAAATATGGCTTGAAAACTTTTGAAAAAAGTAATCAAATGGTTGGGCTACATATCCCAGTTCTAGATTCTTTCTAACACATTTCTATTAATGCAGTGGTGTGACTAACCAGCAAAATAAAGGAAGAGATATTTAAATGAAGAATTAACCTTATAATAGTGAAATGTGTAATCATATCATTTATCACTAATATAAAATATTAATTCCTTTTAATTTTTTTTTTAACGATTAAGAGGCTTTTGGGGGATTTTTTTGTAGTTTTACTTTTGTTAAACACAAGAAGTATTTAACATAGTTATGAGAAAGTAAATCATACTTTTTCCCTGGAAGTGCCTTGCAGAGCAAGTGCTAAGGCCTACTCTTAACACTTTAGCTAAAATACTACAATGTCATACCAAACTTTTATTCCCTCTGACATAGGGTATTTATGATAAAACAAAAATAAATCAGAAATATATTGCAACCAAACCCTGAGATAATTGCTGAATTTAAAATATTGCAAAAAAATTCTTCCATGTATTAAATTGCTTTAATGCAGCAGTGAGAGAATACACCAAGGCTCATTTTTCTCCTTTCCTTTTTTTGATTACTTTGCTGCTCTTACTGACACAGTATAATGCATAATATACTAATGACCTAACCAAGAAAAAATTTCAATAATATTAGTTTCTTTCATATTTTGAGACATACTTCTCTTTTTTGCTCCTTACACAGCACTGAGAGAATTTGGGGAGTTTGAATTTCCTTCAGTGCTAACCATAATCAAGACATTTGTTTTTCTTCAAAATATCCTATTTCACAAGACTAGAGAAATGTACCCAAGACAGCCTATGTCCTAATATAGTGACTCACATTCCTTTTTTCTTGTCCACTTTGACCAAAAAATTAAGACTATGGAAGTGGATATTTGTTTAAATGTTCAAAGCTTCTACAGAAATGTAAAAGCTTCTTCCTGCATCCTGAATTCTCACACAAGTTGTTGCATGTTTTGTGCATATTTAGGTAGCCTCTTAACCATCACTGGAAGATTTTTTTTCTCCTGCTAAAGTTTTCATGCAAATTCTGACACCAGTCTGCATGAAGCCTTTTACTTTTGAAAGCTCTGGAGAGGTCCCTACTTGTGGTAATCTGCAATCCTGACCCAGGGCAACACACTCGACAGATCCAGTTTCTTCTTTTTTGGTTTTACTTTTTCAAACAAAACCAAAACACAACAAAATGAACAAACAATAAAACAAGTAACAATAAAACTAATTATAAATATCATCCTTGTAAAAGAAAAAAGTATTAACCTCTATATGACAAGGCTAAATCTGAACTACAGCTGACTTACTTTAGGCTCTTGTTACATCGCTGGTTGTGTTTCTCAGACAAAACCCTGTCGCTGTGGAGCACTGCTAGTTTTCACAGCCAAACTAGCATTTGTATTTTGGAATTAGATCCAACGGACCTAATTTCTTTCCCTTTCAATATATACTCTTGAAAATAGCTTCTAACCTATCCAGAAGACATGCTTGACATCTTGACATTTTTCACTCTTTGGCATTCCTTTAAGCATTGTTTCACCTCTTCAGATGTCACTCTGTTAGACAAGGTTATCCTACAATAATAATCAGCCACTTCAGGACTTGTGATAATAGAAAAGGAAATGAAAAGTCTTTCTTCTAAAGATATAGCAACAAAAAGATCCCTCTTGGAGGAAAAAAAAAAAAAGATTAAAAAAACCCCATATTTTTTTCACAAGTTTTAGTTGCTAAACCACCTGTAGTCAAGGAACCATCCATTTGAGAAGAAAATATGACCTTCCACTCTGTGTGTCTTTTATCTTGGTCATGCTTTGTGGGTATTTTTATAGATCTAACAACTGAACCTTTCCATTTCATGTCAACTATGTCACATACATTGTAAGGAAAGAAGCTACAACATTGAGTCTTAGATGCTCTTTTAGCCTTTGTCACCTACTCGCCAGCAGGTTACCCAATTCTGATTCTTTGGAGGTTTATCTGGATGTCCAGAATTACAGACTGAGTTATTCCACCACTGGAAAAGAATTAGACACACTACATAAAGTTAAGAATCCGTGAAAGTAGAGATCAATGCCTAGATCTTTCTCTCTTTACGATTTTTAGTAAGTCCGTAACACTAGACAAGTATGATCAGTAACCACTTTTATAAAGGATATCTCTTAGATCTCTGGTAGGAAACTAAACTTGACCTGTACAATAAAATTTCTGTGATTACAGTAGTTGTAAAATATTTGTGTTCTGAAAAAGTGTAAACTGAGGACAAAGCTAAGTATTGCTATAGCTAACTAAGGCATAAAACAGATCTGAGCCAGAAAAGAAATCTCCTATGATTTTATCAGCTTCAACCAGCTACATGTACCTCCTGTTAAAATAAATTAAAGTTTAACAGTCTCTCAAAAGTGCACTTTTTTAGGCCATAATCTTTTTTCCCTTACCTTTAATAACTAGACTGGTACATCTAGCTACAAAAGCTTTTTCATTATTTCATGGGTCAGCTCTAGACCCAACTATGCATACAAATATAGTGAATGTAATTTAAAGGATTCTTATAATTATTAAAAATAACAATAATATGGTGAGATAAAGACAGTGCAGCACCCGTGTCTCTCCACAGTTTTTTTTGTGATAGTTTATCAAAAAATCAGCCTTCATATGAGCACAGATAGCCACACAGACACTTACAAGCAAGCATATGTCCACTTAGGTTTATAACCCCTTTTATCTTCCAAAGTAAGCCTGCATTTCTGAAAGACATGCCAAAGAACATTTAGCCATATTGCTGCCACAACAGCATTGGAAGCAACCATGACAAATGCCTCATAACTTCCAGGGTAATATTTGACTAGAAATTTTTTGAAGAGAAAAAATAAATAAATCTTTAGACTCAAAGAAAATTATATCAACTGCACTGTGACCTACAGACACAATGACTTTTGAAAGCAATGATGCAGAATTTCAGGTAACACTAGGAAGTATTGGAACGAACTAAAAAAAAAAAGAGAGAGACTCTGCACATATTCACAAGCTATTTCCAAGTTACATTCTGTACAGCTGTTTTGACTTCACCAATGTTACATCCAGCATTAATCAGCAAAATTTCTGGCTCATTATCTTCAGAGTTAATTTTTGGGAGACCTGTTCATTAAGCAGGGTTCATTCCTCAGTTCTCTAAATTTATTTAAAAAAACCCTAATCTCATATTGAGGCATAACTACCCACTTGCTCATGGGATAAAAATATAATGTTACAAGGAAGAAAACTTTCATTTGGGTCCAATCACAGTAAGATAAAAAGCAAAAAAAGAAATCTAGAAAGAAATATTTTTATCATCAAATCTATGACATATTTTGCTAGTTTTCCAGACATCTTTTCACACTTCTAGAACCGCACAGTTGTTACTAGCTTTCTTTTTGGCTGACAGTGAGTTAAGTCAAAAAGCTAGAAACGAAAAAGGAGATCTTACTGAGATAGCATTAGAAATATTCATTTAACATAGCAACTTTCCAGAAACTGGATTAGGAGTTGTTTGTAGTCCTGGTTCTGTACAAGAGACCATAAATTTTAGATGCGAATATCAAAGACACTTGCAAAGCAATGTTACTGTGATGTTAACTCAGTATTTTTAACCCTTCAAGTTTGATAAAAGACAGTCAGTTATTAATTAACACCAGAGAGATGCCATGTTTTCTTTCTCCATGGTCAGCAGTCTGTAATAAATTCAAAAAGATGACACACTACTTCCATGGAAAAGAAAGAAAAGGCAAGAGTGAAGTCTTTACTTTTATAATTTCTGTCTGGATAGAACACACTCTGATTTCTATGCTGGGATGAAAAAAAAAGTCTAAATTACCTTTTTCATTCAAAAAAGTAGAAAAGAAGTTATGTGTTTCTAAGAGGCATTACAACAGCAAAAATTATATACTATATGTACTGCTTCCAAGAAATAGAAACATTTATTTTGAAGTAGCTGGGCAGAACTGGCAGTTGAACTCAATTATGATTCTATCAGGTGCCACCTAATACATTCAATAGTATTTGAGAGAAGATGAAATACAGTAGTCCATGCAAATCAGAACGGAGAGGACTCTCACTAAGCTGATACTGAGCTGCACCTTGCCCATTAATAGGTCACACATTCAAGATAAAAAAATCTAATGCATTAAAACTAAAGGATAAAATCAACTTAGCAGAGTAATATAAAAATATTTTTGTTTCAAAAACACACTCCTGTAGAACCTAAAGCAGAAAAACATATAACATGGTGTTATTCTCTTTGTAAAAGATCATAAAGAGTTACAAAGACGGTATTTTTCTTAATGCAATGTCTGCATTGTTTTTTGTGTCCATCTGCAAGAGACCTATTTTCTCCACACTATTTAGCATATGCTGGGGAGAGATAATAATAAGGTTGCTTGAGATTCCTCCAAAGCTTGCACAATGCACTACACATGTAACATTTCTTTAGCATTATCAAAAGCTGCAGTGAAAATTAGGAAATTATTAAACATATACAGAAATGAAGAAAGAGTTGGTCCTTTAGGGTGGTTGATGCGTCCTTATGCTTAATGCCAGCTAGGCCCCAACACACTAACAAAAGCACTACAGATTAGTATCTTCTGCCAAGCCATGCTGTAAATTAACGCTCTTAATTGTACTGGCATGGTGCTCGAGGGGAAAAACTAATTCTAAACTCAGAGAAATCAGAAGAAGGACTTTAATTCTGCTCTACTAAGCAAGAGGGTTATCTTAGAAACTAAGGAAATATTCTAAGCACACAAAGAATATTTCTGTCATCATTATTTTCTAGAATGATCTGTTGTCCTTCTGAGCAATTTTTTTCATGAGCTTAAACTTCTTTCCTTCAGATAGTATTCTAGTCCCAAACAAGTCTTTGGTCCTCCTGGTCATCACTCTTTTTTCTGTATCTTACCACAAAATGACATAAATATTTTGTTTCACCTTCAAAGGTTCATCTTTTGCTTTGGCCTTAAAGATGTGAAACCCTATAAATCAATTCTGCTCTTGTCATTATGACAAACAAGTTACTTATCCTTCTTGTGCTCCCAGTCTTGAAATTTCCATTCACTTATGCTCTTATTTCTCCACAAATATTCTTATCTCGTTCAAACTATATATTTTTTGGAAGAAGGGTACTTGATTTAGTAATCAATGCACATAAAAAAGTATCCTTTAAAAATGGCTCTGTCTCTCTAACCTGTTTTCTCCAATTACTGAAGTTTGAAGTGGATGTTCACATCCAAAGTTACTAGAAATGAGCACTTAATAGATGCAATACATGCCCAAGTCAGCAAAATATAGTGCTGAAGACTTAGAACTTAATTTATCCCTGTGAAATCGCCAGATAGCTCCACAGAATTCTACAGATTGCTATTTCTAAAAAATAGCAAATGATAAAGTCAACACTTACTGCAAATAGGACTGCAGAGTGAGCAATAAGGGTAAAAATGTAGGTGGAAAGGACTTTTGGAGATCCAAAAAGTCCAGATTCCTCCCAAAGGCATCGCTACCTTTTAAGTTTTATTGGGTTGCTTTTGGGCCATGTCCAGATGAGTTTTAAAAACCTCTAGGGCTGGAGGTCTCTCATTAAGCAACTTATCCCAGTGCTTAACCTTGTTCCCTGTGAAAATCTACCTCTTTAAATCCAACAGGAGTCTCCTTCCGTGACACTTGTGGTCACTGTCCCCTGCTCTGTTGCTGTGCACCTCCCAGGGGAGCCTGGCTGTGACTCCTCTACTGCTGCAACCAGCTCCCTACAGTGCCCTTTCTCTTGTCTCCTGGCAATACATCCTCCAGAACCTCAATGCCTCCCACTCATCACTATATTTTGTTGACCTCCTTCTTGTTTTGGAGCACTGCAAAATTGGCACAGCTGTGCCACTGCAATGGAAGAGGAGAATTCCGTGCCCCAACCCTGGTTCTGTGCCTGGCCACCAGGAAGCCTTCCTTGCTGTAAGGGGACTTTTCACCCATAATTCATGGCCCACCAGATCCCCACATGCTCTTACATGTGACTGTTGGCAGCCAGGCTGCATCACTGCACTGGGTAATCCCAAATCAGATGCAAGACTTCTGCTGAGCTGTCTGTGTGAAGTGTATTTTTAGAGAATTTTAAGAGAGATACTCCTGTCCTAAGAAACTTAAGCCTAAACTAGGAGAGAGAAGTAGATGAGACAGGAAAAAATAACTGTTGAAGAAAGACAAGTCATTAAAAATAAGGCCAGTTAGAAGGTTTGAGATGGATTCAGAGGGACCATGAAGACAAATGCAAATTCGGGAGCTTCTGTTCAATGTGTGGGAGACAGATAATTGAGAGACTCAAACGGAGGAATGGATGATAGAAATAAATAAAACAATAGTATTAGAGGGTTACCTGACTGTAAGGAATAAGAATAAAAGAATGATTGAAAGCAAAATTAGATTATGTACAACCTTAGGTCTGCTGATCATCTCTTCATTCAGTTATTTTATTTTTTCACTTCTGAGTTTCCAATTAGGCAACATCAAAGATACCACAAGCCACTTTAGGTGTAAAAAGGTCTTCAAAAGGAGAAGTACTGCAGTCTGTCTGTACTATCTGACAAGGAAGAGTTCAATAAACCTCTACTGCACTTGAATAATAAGGAGTGAAAAGTATAACCTTAAAATATAAGTGATGGAAAGAAATAAGCATGTGCCTGAAAGGAAATCTCAAATTCATCATCCTAAGCTTTCAAAGACAAACTTTAAACAAAATGGAGGGAGCTGAAAATACCTATTCATTTTGCTTGTGAGAAAAACCAATCTCTCATGCCTGTAGGCAGTACAGAATTATGTGGTCTTTTGAACTGAAAAAGTGCAAACTGTAGAGGATCAGACTGAATAAATGTTAAGATACCAGTCTCACAGGGCCTTTGGGAATCTACTCAATAGCAATATTTTTGAGGTGTTACACCCGGGAATGGTGTATTTGTTATAGCTATTTACAACTTGCAGAGTAACCAAATAAAAATTAATGGATGTGTTTATGCAACAAGGAACAGAGTCAAAGACAAAGGAAATACCTGCATGGTAACATGTAACACATATAAAAAGACCCATCATTTTAAGGCAAATTGTACAGAGAGAAGGCAAAAAAACCAAACAAAGAAAAAAACTACACACCACCCAAAAAACCCCCACACCAAACTGATGAATTTCAACTGGGCTATGCTATAAGAAATACTATGTGGAAAAAACATTAATCTATTTCAAATGTTGAAAAGTTAGTCTGGTTAGTAGGGCTCTTTCCCCCAGTTTACGTAAAGATTTGACATGCAAAATTTATTTAGTCCTTATAGCAAGAAGAAACCTCCTTATCATAAAAAGTAGCAACTGGATGGAGAAACAGTTTCCTAAATCTGTAAAGTTTATTCCAGCACTACTGTTACAGCTGTTGCAGATAGGACAAGAGTTGTATCCTACATCCAAAAATGAGATACAAACATCTGAAGAAGGCTTTTGAATAAGTCCTCATGTCAACCTTGTTGCAAAGACCTGCTTCCTGAAGACAAATTTTTGGTGCACTTTATCCAGGCTACAATAATCATGGCAGCTGTGCAGAAGCCCTTTGGGCTCTATGATGGGAAGGTTAATACCAACAGAATCCACCTCCATTGCAGAAGTTCTTTCTGTGCTTTTAAGTAGAAATGTCAATAAAAAGCTGAGGCTCTTGGCTGAGGATCTCAGTATATCTCAAGGTTGAGAGCCAACTCAATATGCAAATATATTTTGCCCTGGTGAGCCAAAATTAAGCAGAAGATAGGTATAATTTTCAATAGATAGTATTTTGCTTATAATATCATAAAAAGTATTTACAAACCCTGATTATTTGGTCTAAGCCTGTAATCCTCTTTAGGAGTAAGATATCTACTGCATAAATAGCTTCTTGAGGGGGAAAAAATCAACTTCATTATGTGGCAACCTGTAAAACTAACTACATCTTCTTGTGAAAAGAAAAAGATAAGAAGGCATAAAGGAGCTGACTCTAATTGACACCTTTCCTACAATAATCTGGAACAATACTTCAAGAGGAGCAAAAAACAGGTTTAGTCATGCCTTCTTTTCTTGTATCATATGCTAAAAAAAAGGTTTCAATCTCTTTCTTAAATGACATACTTTTATTTCCTTATTGAATTCATTATTTCATCTCTTCTGTCTTTTGCTTTCTGCCCTTTTTAATCAATTGCTAAAATTGGTCAGCAGAATTGCACATCAGGTACACAGCACATCCTTTTACTGGCATGAGATACATAGGAGACAGGAGCTTCACAGGCCAGTAATTACATGCAGTCCATAAGCTACCATTTCCTGCAGACAGTGTACATTCACAGTTACAGCAGGGATGAGGCCAAATTTTATTTAAACTATCCATTGGAAGTTCCTTGTTTCTGCAATTATTCTAAGTCCAACTTTGTTCCAAATATGATGTTCTCTCATGTCAGGACTCTACAAAAATGGAGCAAAAGGACTTGGACCTTTAATGTAGCTACAGCTAACATAAAGACAGGAGTGAAAATACAGAGTTGGCAGTAATGAAAAAGTCATAAAAAAGTGTAAAGGTGTAAGGGAAAAAGTGGGGAACTGGCAAGGCAAGGACTCAGAGGGAATAACAATTGCCCCATCTGCAGATGCCATGGAGGTTCACAATTACCTACCTGAGTGGTAGCTGTCTGGTGTTCAGGGACTCCGTAGGACCTCATGTTGGAGTAGTCAGGCATTATAACATTCTGCCTGGGAGTCGGTTACCTATCTACTGCTTCTATCAGAAAATAAATAATTGCTGTGTACTCATAAATTCAGTAAATTCCTGTTTGCAAGTCTCTGGCGGTGGTAAAAGATGTTCAAATAAAAGTGACACAGTAGAGAAAGAGTACAGAAAAGAACAGAATGATTTGATTAAAGAGTTATCTATCAGTTTGAATTTACTAATACTGCAGTTTTTAGAAAAAGAAAATGAAGCTGGCCTTCAGGTTTTGCAAAAGATAAACAACTTTGTTTGAAAAATACTGTTTTATCAACATTGAGACTTAAAAATACGAAGTGGTTTTCTGAATTGGCAGTTACCTCATTTTGAATCTGACTTTTCTGGCAACATCATGAAAGCATAGAGAGGAGCAAACTGTTTCCTTCAGGGCTAACACTGTATGTGGACATTGCAGAAATGTAATTATAAAAATCTTTGGTGTCACAGTAAGATCACCAGCAATTTACAAAGATTGACTACATAGACTGACAGGCTAAAGACCTTGCCTACAAGTCAATTCATATGACATTCCTTTCCCTGTTCTCATTTTTCTGAATACAGTGTTGTTGCCAGAATGTTGACAATCTTCAGAAGACAAAAACCAATTCTGTATTAGAGTTCCTCTAATTAGCTTGCAGATTCAATAAACCTATTTAATATTGACTAATATTTTTCAAAAAATATAAACCTGAATCTAAAAGGTGCAGATTTGGAGGGGGGGTCGAGTACCAAATGACATTAATTCATGAGCTATAATTTTAATGAATACACCACAATCCCAAACAAAAAATTTACAAGCTGCCCTTTAATACAAGAGTGTTTTAATGAAACCACTCATCTTTCACCTGGTATAAAATATGAATGCTAAATATACAAGCATCCATGTTTTGGGATTTCTGCAAAGTTAAGAAATACCCTGCTTTTAAAAGCAAAATTACAGCTGTATATTGCAAATAAGTATGTGCTCACAAGTCCCAAAACTTGTAAGAAATTCATTTAAGTGAACCATGTACGTGGAGACACGCTTAAGTTTTGCTCTGCAGGGGAGTCACAACAGTAATTAAAATATATTAAGCTCCACAATAAATACAGCAAGTGCTCATTATAATATAATGAGTAAAATTATCACACCATGGTCCTGTGGAGGAAACTCACTGCATTTCAAGAATGTTATACCTCTTTTTCATTATAAAAATATCAAAAAAATCCCAAACAAACATAAATGGGGACATCTCCTGTCTCAGTTCAGAATTAGAAAACTTATAGGTATATTGATATGACATAGCATAGCAAACACATTACCATAATGTAACATAAGCCAAACTGGCTTCAGTAGCCCAGTAGGCATTAATAGCTTTAGGAAATCAGCCATCACCTGACCTATTTAGTCTGAAAGAGCTCAAGTTCATTAGCCTTCAAGTCACAATGCAAGGCTACATAGTCAACTGTCTTCCTTCTGGCTTTCCTTGAGAGGTATTTATGAACCTCCTGAATAGGTTTTCATCTAGGCTACTTATCAAAGGTCCTTACAAAGGAACATCCCTCTGGTCATCTTTTCCATTCATCTGCCTAATGGCTAAAGAAAGATCATAAAAAAAACGCTGCCCTAGTTTTCTTTCCCTTCATCCCCCCTGTTGGTTCCCCAACTTTCTCGGCTTTAGATCTAGAATGTGACAAACCTTCCTATAAAATGACAGAGCTCTCTAATCCAGCAGAAAATTAACTCAGGAAATAAAACCCCCAAGTTCTAGAGAAAAGCAGCCACATGTTGGCTGAATAATTTTTGCATACATTCTCCATAAGCTCCGCTATGTTCTCCGAGGATCGATTCTCTGGTAATACATATCCATCTACTAACTCCTACTTAACAGAGCAAGAGGTCTCCAACATTATGTTTTTCCATTATAGTTTAAAACATGGTTGGTATCAGAAAGATGCAGTTGTTTGAGTAGTATCTGAGAAATGCAAAGGCCTCCTCCAGAAAAATATTCATGTAACATGATCATTCCTCCTAAGCCCTCGAAACTTACTGTCCAATTTATAGCACACAAGTGACATGCACTGTCAAGTCAAAGCATTTATGTCCCAGCAGCAAGCTGGGGAATGAACCACAGCACTCAGTCAGCTCTGGGGACCCACTCCGTATCTAAGAGCTGTGCACAGTCTACATGCCCATAACGTGCCTGCTAAACACCTGGGAAGAGGTACCTGCTGCTTGAAGAGACTTGTGGCAGCAGGTCACATCTGCTGCAGGATCAGTAACTATCTGCTGCTGCTTGGGACAATTCTGGTGCACCCACTGTGTTAATGCACAGGGAACTGTATGCCTTGAATAGCTGCCCTGAGAACACACAAGATAACAAATAAATCCAGTTTAGGAAACGCTAGACCTTGTATGGATCAACTGTAACTGTGAATGCTCTGGCAGTCTACCTGACACTGAAAGAAGCTCAACCAGCTAGAAATGTTGACTGCCACTTGAAAACATATTAGCTTGCTGGTTGTTTTGATATTTCCCAAAACCACTTAGAAGGGTTCCTAGTACAAAGCTGCACCGGATTCAAAGTGTTAGTTGTGCATTCATTGAAAATGAATGAATATAAGAATGGTCATTATACTTCACCAGTTTTCTAGAAGAAGTTTCTTAGATGGTTCATAACTTAAAAAAAAAAAATACAAAAACCCAACTTAACATACAATGCTAAATGAACTGATTATTTTATACCTTCCCTCATGCAAATAGAAAAATATTTAAGATCTCTCTAGGCTGAGTAGTCAAGATAATAACTCTGAGCTCAAATTCCCTAATATGAATGCAAGAACTCATGCTTTAATGGACAGCAAATATATAACAAATTTTCTTCATCAGCAAAATGTGTGGAAATTGCATGTAATAAATGAGGCGTAGCTTTTCTCTTGATTTTATTACTCCAGTAAGGAAGCTTATTATTTATTGAAAGACCAAATGTAAAACATACAAGAAATAGTGATTGAGGACTGTAATCCAGACAGAAATGAGTTTCCCTTTTATTTTTAAACACTGGCACTTGCCATGAGCAGTTAATGGCTAACATGCTAAAATGCTGTTTATATGCCCTAGTTTTATTTCACCTCTCCTGAAAGCTAAGATTTTACATTTAGAACAGTCAGCACTTCCCTGGTGCTAATACAATACATCAGTGTTAAAAATACCTTTTTACAGTCAATTGAAATCTTTCTCGCTATTGAACAAACTAAAGGAACTAGCTCCCTTTTAGCAACTGTTTTCCTTCAAATATGCACAAACACATGCATACGCACTCCAACACCCTGAAAATTAATAGCAGCATTATTGGCCTGAGACAATTGCTAAACTACTAAATTTTTCACTACTTATAGGAAGGTTCTCTACTGAAGGAACACTTGTACCTTACACATAGGACAGGATACACTGAGGCAGTCTCAAACCTGGCTCTGAATACCTCAAATGCTTGCCCTGCAATTATAGAGATTGTATTCATGCTGCTATTTTAAAAAATTACTTATTCTATCTATTGTCATATCATCAACAGCAGAACATGACTGAAAGTTTGACCGAATACAAGCCTGAGAAATTTCACCCCAATATGAAGTAACATGCTAAAACATCCTTCAAACAATGGCCCAATATATAAATTTTGTTCACAAGTAAAAGACAAAACAAGATTATTTTCTCTGGGCAAAGTATAATAATTGAAAATGAAAGCAATCATATCTCTTGAAACAAAAGATTTTCCTTCACAGCTTTCCCACCGCCCAGCAAGAGCAAGATGTAAAGTAGACAGTATTCAAATCCAAATGTATAACTTTTATAACAATATATTACTGATTTGGTTAAGTTGACTGATCATAGAATTCAAATAAATAATTTAATATAATTAGGAAAATGCACATTCCCATCTGTGAACATAAGATGACTTTGGTCAAAAAATTGCTAAGTCTAGTGCCAAACAATGTTACTAGTAATTTTTACATGCTTTTAAGAGTTCCAAACATTGTAACTTTTTTTAAAAAAAGTTACTATTAATTTCTTTGTACCGTCTCAAAGAATATGTGTGTATGTGTACGCATACCATATATATACCAACAACTGTGCTCTGAGGGCTTAATGGCAATTAATTATAAAACAATACAGTTCATGATGGAGATACTGGAACAGGCTGCCCATAGAAAGTGTGGATGTCCCATCTCTGGCAGTGTTCAAGGCTTTGAGCAACCTGGTCTGGTGAAAGATGACTACGCCTGTGGCAGAGCAGAGCAGGTTGGATTAGATGTTCTTTAAAGGTCCCTTTCAATCCAAACCATTTCATGATTCTATGATACACCTGGAAATGCCAAAACCAGGAGTCAACCAAATAAAGAGTTGGTTGTTTTCAACAGGAATACTGCACAGGGAGAAGACGTGCTACGAAGTATTTAACCACATATATTGAAGTGTGTACTTCTATATCACTACCAAGGAGAGACAGATTTCTCCAAGAACGGTTCAAGCAACTGAAGTACATGAAAAACTTGAAGATATCTGATTTGCAAGTGCCCAGTTCACTGTCCCCATCTAAGAGAGGACCTGAATGAGGAAATGGCAGTTCCCACTTCTCCATCCAACACTCTCCTAAGGAAAAGCCTGATGGTCCTATTGCCTCACTCATCCCATCTGTTAAGTCAAGACAATGTGGCTGATATCTTTTGCGGAGCAATTTCAGGGTTCAATATTACATTAGTCTGTGCGGTACTACAAAGAACAAAAGTGTCACAGATCACCACAGTCCTATGGTAGAAATGCAGCTGATACCTCAGCTAGCTTGGGTATTTTTACACCACACTTCATAAACAGCCTTGAAATTTGTCCATGTAAGCACCGGATAAATTATATCGAAATCTAGGTAAGGTGAAGTGAGAATGGAATAATATGTCTGTGACCTAAATATATTCCCTTTTTCAAGAAGGTTTGCTTAAAAGAAGCAAGCAATTTCATAAGGAGTGGGGAGAAAAGTCTGTAATTGTAAAAAAATGCTTTGTCTATTCTGTGATAATAAACCCAGCTTTAACTCTGCCCAAGTTTGAACTAATTCCACAAAAATAAAAATGACAATTGCCATAAAGCAAAACTGCATTTCTTCCAGGCCTCAAGCAACCGCTGAATGTATTTTCATTATATAAGGACTGCAGATGTGCAAATGCTACCAAGTTGCTTTTCAATTACTTATAAAGCTACATGACTATGTTATTCTGGTTATGTTCAATCCACAAAGACATGATTTATAAAAAAAAAAAAAAAACCAAAACAAACCTGAAACAGCAACTTCCTCCACATAAAAACAACCCCTAAATAGGAGATTTGTCTTATTTACTCCTTTCAAATCCCAAACTGGTTTCTTTTAAATCCTGTTGATTCTTCTTGTGAATATAAAAACCAGTCAAAAAAAAAAAAAAAAAGAAAAAAAGTAATGGTACATTATTAAAAGCATCTTTTAAAACATTTCAGTATGAACTGTTTTTCTGATAAAACCTGATCTGGGAAGAAAAAAAATCTTATCCTGCCAATCTTTGTTCTCCCTTATATGATACATGATTTTTTTAGCTCTCAGTTCAGAAGCTTCTTAAAAATTACACTTCCATTCTTTGAATTTCCAAATTCCATGTAGCTTCGTTTGCTGGAAATGAATAGCAAAATTGTGTATAATTCAAAACTGAAGAATAGAGTAATGGGGACAGTAACACTTCAGTATTAGGTTCTGCAGCATTTCTTTTAAACAGTGTCATGCAATATTCATTCTATTATTATTGTGCAATGCTCATGTCATACATGAAGTTACAGAGCGCTTCAGGGACGTTTCCAAGACTGCCCATCAAGTATATGATGAAGTGTAAGCACTTCACCCTGATTTATCACCAGACTATACACATACTATTTAAACTACAGCACTATTGACCATGTAAAATAAGTTTTCTAATAATTAAGGCTAGTGAGATATACATGCTGGATTATATAAACCTTTGTAGGCTATGCTGGGGTTTTCATATGGAGTTTCTTCTTATGACCTTCACGCATGTATCGTTTCCCTCTAGGAGAAGACGGTTAGAATCTCTTCTATAAATACAGTCCCTTTGTGGTGTTGGGTGGGTTTTACTACGTATTTTATCCCCTGCCTGCCATGTCAGTGGTCACCCTTTTTTTGCATTGCCTATAAACAAAGAAACTGTGCCCCATGGTGTCTTGATGGTTGGTTTATCTTAGGCCTCTTTGCAGGACAGGTCTGCCAGGGCTAACTAGCTGTTAGCTGTCCAAACAGGAGCTCATGTTCATCCACTTGGAACAGATGACTCACTGGTATTTAGCTGGTTTTATTAATCTGATAAGACTGATAATTTTTAGCACTAATTGTATTAACAGAACTGCAGCTCTTAACCATGAGCAGGAGCTATGGTTAACAGAATTTTTCATACCTTTCAAATTTCATTTATCAGCCAGAGATAAAGGTTGAAATCTTCCAAACAACCATATTGAGAACTAATAGTTCAATTCCTCATATCTTTAATGTTTAGAGCTCACATCTTAAATGTTTAAGAGTTCAGAGACAAAATTATTTAAAAAAATATATATATAGTCACTTTTAAGTACAGATTATTCCCTGAAGGGTATTATGTAAATTTTATGCACCACAGGAATGTCAGTACTGGTGCAGCAACAACTGTGCTTCTCTGGTGTGCACACATGCACCCTCATACACTAATTTTGGATGTTGAAGACATTTATCCCCAGTTGTTTTATAACTTTGCATATGCTCACCAGAACTACTACCATGAATTAGCACAGCATGCACCAACGAAGTGGCTGAGTTACAGTCTCTGCATTGCAGGACAAAAACACTAAACAACATTTTTAATGTAGGTAGTAAAGAACAATGCTCTCAAATTAAGCTACTTGAGGAATTAAACTGTGCAAAGTATAAAAACTTTGACTGGTATTTTGTCCTAATAGAAGAGTCAGCAATCCTATCCGAGAAAGTCTTCTAGGATCTTCAATACCTGCAAGTGGAAGGCTTTTAGTTTTGAATCTCATCTGTAAATGGTTCAGTCAGTAGCACAGTGCCCCCTAAGCCACGCTTGTGCACTGGATTTGCTCCTGTTTAAAGTAAAGTGCTGCCTGACACACTACTTCTCCTGACATTTTTTAAAAAAGTAGGTAATAGTAAATGGGTTGGTTTGGTTGTTTCCTTGATTTGTTTTGTGGGGTTTTTGGTTGGATTGTTTGTTTGTTTTCTGTTTGATTGACATTTTCTAAGGAGAAATGAAAAAAAAAATTATTTATCGTAGTCTTTAAGTAGGATGATTAGTAACTTTAACTACAAAAGAAGAGTATTACACTTTTTCCATAGGTATACATAAAAAAAAAAAGAGCCACACCTTAATTTGCATTAGGTAACTATACCATACTATATCTTCTTCACAAAAGTATGAAATGAAATATTCTGTTAAAGGCAGTGAAGTAGGTTAGGGAAGCCTTTTGGTTATTTCTCTAAATCAATCTTCTTACCTTTACAGTTAGGCAAAATGCCAAGCATGTGCCAAACTTTTAAATTAATTTTATATTTGCCCTGAAAACAAACATTTACTATTATTCAGTAGAAGGATAATTTATGCAGAAGGAAGGCTTCAGTGTTTTCACACAACTGTGTATGGTTGACTGCAGCATAGAAGTAAAGACTTGGAAATGAAGGAGCTATGCTTAGTGTCTCGGAATGAAAAATAAATTCTGTACCTTGAAGTGATTTTTTCACCTGTGTTAACTGAAGTCATAATTTTACCTGTATTTTCCATTGTATTTCTTTTGACTGTGAAAAACTAATGGGGCATTGATGCATGTGAAATTGAATTTATCCCAAACCCTAATCTGAATTATAAACTACATTAAAATATAAGAAATGCTGATACTGCTTTACAGAAATCCAGTCAGAGAAATACATGCAGACATCTATGTTTGCCACATTTCATTGGCTTCTGTACCCTGTCCTCCTTGTATCTTGTCACTCATGTACACTCTCACAGAAACACACATACACACACAGGTTCAGGACTATGTTGTTTTCAAAGATATACACTAGGGCAGTCATCCTGAGGAACTCCTTGCTTGCCAAAGCACCCAGTTCCAGACCACTGACAGTTCAATCAGTCAAAATGTGGTGTGAACTAAAGGCACATAACAGTTTTTGTTCATTAGGAAATGTACTATTGGGGTGGGCTAGGAGGAAATCAAGAGAAGATTTATTTCTGCCTGTGCATTATTTACAGTGCCCTTTACACAAAGTAAAGTTAGGTGACTGCATAAGCTTTAACAAGCAGCTAAAGGTAAATCTGCAGGAGGTCTTCTCTTGCTGCAATTTCAATCCTCAGTTATCACATATAATATTACAAACAAGGGGGAGGGGGGGGAACGGGACCGACCCAAACCCCTGAAATTGCTATTCAAATACCAACCTTAATGTTCTTCACATATAGTTCAACATGGCACGCGTTTTTATGGTAAAAAAAGGCTCACATATGCGAGTCGAGCTAAAGAATCTGCCTGCCATCACCATTAAAACGCATCTGCACATTTATCCCCATAAGTTAAGGAGCAGAACTGTAGGTATTACGAGCACGGTCACACACAAACACATACACAGAGCGCCGCTGCCTTTCTAAGCCTGTATTTTGCAGGTCCCTTTGCAACTGCCTCGGATAAGCAAACACGTTTCTACAGCACCACAAGGGTAAGGCTTACGTGCAAGCGGCAACTTTAACACAGACAAATTACAGGTTGTGCACCCACTACGATAGCATTATTGCACAAAATATTTTGCGCTACTCGGAAGGCTGTGTTAGCGGCACCGCTGTCCAGAAATATCCATGTTGTCACATATTAAAGTGGCATTTTATTTAAGCCTTACCTTGGCTGACTTGCCCTAACTGGTGACAAGGCACTTTAATTTATAAGAAGCAAATGGGGACTTTTCGCGGTGCTGGCGGCACAGCTGCTCGCCGTCCTCAGAGAGGTACCCGGCCCCGGCTCCGCATTCGTCCGCCCGCCCCCGTCCTTCTCCCCTCCCCGCCTTGTTTTCCCCGGCTCCAGCACTCGGGGCCGCACGCAGCCTCCTGCGCGCAACAGCAGAGCAGGGGTAGCCCTGGCGCTCGGACAGATGCGCGATTCATCCATCCACATACCGATCCATCCATCCATCCATCCATCTGTCCTCCCGTACCGATATAACCGGTGCGTTCGGGCACAGGAATATCCTTGTCCGGCAACTGCGCGGCGGCTGCGAAACCCCCCTTTTGGTGCTTGAGGTGCAGAAGAAGGACGGCTCCAGCTTGGTGACAGCGAGCCCCTAAATTCGGTGCCGGGAAGGGGGGCCGGGGGCCGGGAGGGCTGGGCTGCCGAGCGGGGCGGGAGTGCACAGAAGGGGCGCGCCACCGAAAGCGGGCAGTACGGCACTGCTGTGGTAAGCCGGCGATAAATTTTCCTATTTCTGTGCAAAGTCGTCACAGCCTGCTAAACATTCCACTGCCCGGCTCGTTCATCAGCCGTCCACATGGTCCGGCGGTGGCTGTAAGATTCAGACTGAATGATGCCCTTTAACGTCTCCTTCCAATCCTGGTGGGGCACAGGTGTCACATTAACAACCTGTCCCCTGCCAGATCAGCCCTACTCCTTTAAAGATTTCCTGCCCTCTAACACCCCTATATTCATATCACTACACCAGTGACTGTAAGTTGGTGGATAATTTGTGCCATTTCAGGCTGGTCTGGATCAAGACAGGCTGGGTGATGCAAAAGTAATTCAAAAATCTGGACCTTGTATAACATTTTAACTCCAAACACACCTTATTCGGAATTAAGATTAATGGCATTCTCCTGATTCAGGGTTTCAGGAATGGGGCAACCGTGTCAGACTCTGCTTATCCAACCTGCTAAGGCAGCGTATTAAAAATGTAATTAACATACAAGTGAAAGCCCTGGCACATTCCCTGCTGGTGCAAAGGAACCTTGCTTCCAGCCAGCAGGACATGTACCCTGGAGTGAGCCATGAAACCAGAGCGTGCTTGAGTCCCAAAGCTCCGGCAGGAAATGACAAGATGAAAGAAAAGAAAGCTCCTGCCTATTTTTTATAATGTATTATGGGTCAGAAGCAGCATCTGAAGTACAAATGATAGGTACCCCATATACAAATGATCTAGATTTGAAAAGGAGAGCTGAAAAGAGTGATTCTACAATTTAACATAACCAGAAGAGAAGCTGTTACACCAGATTATAAGGAAAGAACAACACTGCTCACTGAGATCACTTTGACTGCTGGATTTAGAGAACTTTTCAAACAAAATCACTCTGAGCTGCCCAGCAATATACATTAAAAATGATTTTGCTAGCAGGATAGGGAATTGAATGCAAGAAGCAGCTAGTTGTTTGAATTTGGGGGGTGTAAGCTCTTGGAGGGAATGAAATGGAAGCCATTTCAGTTTGCTGTTTATACGTCCTCTGGCTTGCAACTGCAGAACACATGAATCAATGCTTTAATACACAGTCTTCAGAATGTTCTCTCTCATGCAACTTCTGTTAGGTTGTGCATAGCTTCAGATTCAGATCTCATGATCTGGGGGATGGGCTGCTTTTATCCAGATGCTTTCACTATTTTACTGCACTATGGCAGAAGCAAATATTTAATCCCCTTTCCAGGGAGGTAGTTGCATTAGTAACATGGAGGGGGAAAAATGAGGGAAAAAAGGAATGAAAAGATACATGTTTCCTTTCATTCTCTTAAAGTCCAGACAATTTCACATGAAAACAAATTCATGTCAAACAATCCTCAGTGCATAAAATGGAAGAGATGAAATATAGGGTTGCCTTTCAGCCTACCTACCCTTGGATGAAATGCTGCTTAGGTGTAACAACCCAGGGATACAGTTGAAAACAAAACATTTTCTTTTTAAGCTCTTTTCTCACTAATTTCCATTTAATAAAATGGAATTATGAATATTCACCAGTTACTCAGAGCATAAGTCATCAACTCATTTGTTACTGCAATAGGATGTTTGACAAGCAGAGGGAAGTCTTGATGCTCCAGAAAGGCATTTAGAAGGTGAAAATCTGCAATTCTTTATATTATATATATTTATATTATATTATATATAATTCTTCTCTCTATATATATTTATAAAATAAATACATGCGCATGCATTTGTATTGACATATTTTAGAGTCTTCTCACAGGCAGGAGTAAAGAATATCTGTGTAAAGAGATTATAGCCAGTATTGCAGACTAATTTAATATGCAATGATCAAAGTTTTCTTAAGAATTCAAAATTACACCATTTCAAGGCAAAACTGACAGTTTGAAAAAATTAGCCTCAATGAACTCTGACATTTCTTTTAAGCCTACATTTTAAGACTAAATACTGAGATTTGATGTTACTGATGTTAGGTCAATCTTTTCATCAGTTTGAATGCTAAAAGAATTTGAATTTGTCATGGGGAAATAAAGTCTGACGAAAAGAACCTCAAAATGAAGTTAGTGTCTGGGACTGCAGCAGATTCCCAGAGGAATTCCAAGGAAATTTGGATATAACCCTTGAAGCCATGGTGTGCATGGGTCTTGCCTAAGGAATTCAGAAAACTTACACAATTCTAGAAGTATATCAAAATACAGAACTTTGTCAGTCGCGTTCAGTAATTTCCCTTCCTAGACTTGAGAGCTTGTGACAATGATTACAGGGCCAGAAGAAAAGAAGAGGGTCTTTTTGTCCCTTCTAACTTGTGGACTTTCTATGTTTAAAAGCAATACTGAAAAGGGGATAGATGAGTTTTGAAGGACATGTATAGCTGTACCAGAAATAAACTAGTTTCTACAGATTTAAAACAAAATTATTCTTCTGTTGTTCCAGTTAATAAATTATAGAACATGGTCACAAAATCAGTTTCTCTTTGTGGGTGCTTAATATACTAAACATGCATTGATTGTCTTGCAGGTAACTGCTAGAGAGCTAATCATCCAGCTAACATTCAACCAATTAAAAAAACTCTAAGTGGTTCATTAATACATAAAGTAATGAAAATTCCAGGTCATTTATAGATTGCAAAGTTCCTGTAGGCAAGACAGATGGATTAGGGATGGCTAAGTTCATATTGGGATAAGGATGTTGCCAAGTTAAAGTCCAACTCTTTCTTAAACACGTGCACTCTAATAACTGCAGTTGAAGAATATTAGCTCAGTCGCTGCCAAGAACCTCTGCTCACATGCTGAGAGCAACTGCACTGGGAATTTTCATGTTCTTGTTCAAAAACATCAGGGAATAACATAGTTAGCTCTACCTCCAGCAGCAACTTCTCAGTCTACAAAAATTCACAAACCCCTTCCCTTTTTCCTAGATTTGAAGGAGTGAAAACAAAGGATTCTACCATTTGGTGCCACCAATTTCACATTCACAAATCATTATTTTTGTTCTCAGCTGCAGTGCATAAGAACCAGACCCAGCTGTACATCGGAGAACATATTTGACACTCCCTACCAAGCTATGTTTCTCATCTTAATAGATGAACATTTTATTTACTGAGTTATTAATAAATATTCTTAAAACTACTAATTTATGCAGGAGTGAATTTTCTTAAAAGTTTGTGTATGATTTGCTAATGACAGTTCTTTAGAAATGATCATCTAAAAATATATCAATAAGTGGAATTAACAATTGGGCCTCGAGTTTAGAAGCATCATATGTCAAGTTGAATATAAAAATAATGTATATAGTTTGATGATAGTTTGATGATGCATCACAATGGGACATAATTGACTCACCATGCTACTGCTATTTTTGTTTAAAAAAGGATCTAAGTGTAGTAAAACATAAAAATGCAAAAATAATTTTGACATCAAATGCATTTACAATATTGTTACCTTTCTATCTCTAGATACCTAACAGAAAACCATACCAAAATAGATTACAGCAGTTAAATTTTTCATTTTCTGATACATAGTGGTAGGACAGAAATTTTTAACTTGTCTAGTAGATGAACATACTGAGTCATGTTCATGTTCCTAATGAAAACTCTGGAGGATTCTCATATCATGCTTCTATATTTTTATTTTTAATTTGGTAACATGCACAAATATGCAGAGGGAATAGGATTAAGACAGTTCATTTTGTGTATGGTCTCTCTGAATATTCTGTAAGGCATACATTTCCTCTAAAAAATTTAAATAGTTGATTACAAAAAGTAAATTTTTAATACATGTTAGCAAATTCTACACTATACTAATTGCAGAGAATGGTGCTGCTGATACTGCCTTGGCTCCTTCTACACTAAGCATCACTGGAGTATTTTCTAATAAAACAACAACAGCTGTTCCTAGATATATGATGCCAATAACAGTTGCCAGTCACAAAAATCTTGTGATAATATAGTCACTTGCCTTTAGTATTACATGAAACAGCAGGTAAAATATACTGACAGGACTTGGAGAAAACAACATAATACCTGGCATTTTCGTACCTGTTACCATAAAACTCTGAGCTAATCAGTCCCTCTCTGAATGCAGGAAAGATAGAAAAAAATATAAAGGGCCATAAAAGAGTAGCGTGGTGTGTCAATCTTGCAGTCTCTGCACGAAAACAGACAAGAAGGAAGACTCAGTTGAAGGCAATGATGTGATTGACTTAGACATTAGTAGATCTTTCTGCCCATCCTGTGGAATTTCACACTAGCATTTGTAATAGACCCCTTTCAATCAAGAAACTTGCTTAATTGGGGTGTTTCCTAGGAAACTAATACAACTGTGTAATTGTAGGTCATGAAGTGACCAGTGTAAAATGGGATACTTTCTGGTAACTATGTAATGCTCATGTGTAATGGGTGGAATTTTTGTAAGTTTAGATCTTGCAATGAAATTATCCTGATGTTTTTGAAATTAATGTTGGCAAAACATAAACTTTTTTTCATACACAGACTGGTATTAAATCCTCACAGGTCAAGGTTCTCTGAATTGTTGCAAATGGCTATTCATATATCCTATATAAAGCATCAGATACAAATATGTTCTATTTCAAATAATGAACATTATATATGGTGGAGTTTGGTTCTTACAGCTGGAAGTGAGATACAACCTTCTTTCCCACTGTAACAAGAGCTTTAATAAATTCTTGCTTAGAGGTAGTAAAAAACTAACAAGCAAAGGCTCCTGGGACAATATAAAGATAGATTTTCATAATATTATCTAAAAGCATATTATTTCTGGGGCATATTATGTACTTTTTATCTTTACTAAGATAAAGAAATTGCTTCTCTTAGACTCAGCATTCAGTAGGCTAATGGCAGATCAAAAAAGGGGAAATGTAAAATGTTACAAGATGATGATGCAACTTCTACTGAAGTGAAAAATATCCTTTCCATTGAAACCATAATGCTGAACCATGCTGAAGATATGTGAAGGAAAAATTGGGAAATTCTTGGTACAGATTCTTCACTGAAACTTAGCAGTCCTTCTGTACTGTATCCTATATTCCCTGTACTATAGCTGTATGTTTTTCCAGTTATTCTTCTTTAGCACTTCTTCCAGTATGAAAATGTGTACATATATTATTTAGCTCCTTCCAAAAAGGTACAGGACCAACAATATATTTAAATATTTAAATGTATGCTCATAGTTTCATGCCCAGTCAATGGGCACCACTGAGAGGAGTCTGGTTTCCTCTTTACCTCCCCTGCTTCATCAGGTATTTTTACATTTTGGTAAGACCTCCCCAGAGCTTTCTCCTCTCCAGGCCGAACAGGACCAGCTCTCTGCTTCACCTGATATGGTGGATGTTCTGATCCATTAATAAGGTACACCACTGTTTGCTGCACTTGCTCTAGTACGTGTGTCGTGTACTGGGGGCTAAGAATGGGACTCAGCACTCCAGATGGGCCTCACCAGGACGGAGGCAATGGACAACTTCCCTTAACCTGCTGGTAATGCTTTTCTAATGCAACCCAGGATTCTGTTGGCCTTCTTTGTCACAAGGGGAAAAATTTGCCCTATATTTGTAGTAGTCATATTTTGTAATTATATTGAGCACTAACATAGGACAAAAGTTGAATTTTGAAATTTACTGAGCTTTGTAGTAGAGCTTCTACATCACTTTGTGGGACAATAGTTTTTAGTACAGGGCTGTAGAATCAGTTAATGTCTAATCCCAGTGTTTCTCTTAACTGGATTAATCTAATTTCCAATTTGAGTAGGAAAAAGGACACATCTGAGTATGTTTCTGGAAGGGGAAGAAACTGAGGGGAAGTGAAACAAAGGATAATCTTCTTGGTCACTTCCAAATTCTGAAAGCTTAGGTGGACAGCATTTTTATTTAGAAGCATCAAATGACAAACAAAGTTAAAAGCCATATAGCGCTGTCCACAGCAGCATCCTTAACCACTGTATCTGATGGGGGTTCTCCCCCATAAAGGCTAATATGTAAGCATGGCATACTTCCTATTCTGCAGTGCCTAGCCTTGTGTGTATATCCCCTTCCAGTGTACTTAGGACAAGTGGTAGATCATAAGATTTTACTGAAGGTTTAAAAATTCCAGTAGAGATAAGTCTTTGATATCACCAAGGTAAAAGCCCCTCCTTGCTGCCCCTCTGTTGCATTCCTCTAGCCAGGCAATAAGACAACCAAAGAAATAGAAATGAGAGTCAAGAAACAAATTCTTACTATATTTGTTTCTACTTAAAGAAATACTGCAGTTCCACCAGCCAATTACATGCTGTCATGTAGGTAATGCCATGGTTGCCATTTAGTTAATAAAACCACCATCTACTGGAATGTTTCTCAGGATGTGCTTTTCTTTTGCCATTTACTTATTAGTGCTCTCTATAATTAGTTAGAATTAAGAAAAATTAAGTTTATGACTAGTATGATCTGTTTAATAGGCCAAATAAGCAACAAGAAATAACCTCGTGTTAGATGGTGACAAACAATGAAGCAGACGTATGTTTGTTTTGTTCCCCAAGCATAAACAGAACACAGAGTTTCCCCGACTAATAAATTTACTTTCATTTTAATTAAAACAGAACATTTAGTTACATTTCCTCTGTTCTGTCAAAGAATTAAATAGATAAATGGCTAGCAGGAGAAAAAATGACAACATTTTCTTTAGTGCCCCAACTGCTTGCATAAAGGATTACTACCCATCTGTTCACTAAAGGTGTAGGAAAGGCACATCATATAAAGCCTCATTCCCTTAAACAGGCTTGCTAAAATACTTTGGTTTTGATTCGATATATTCCAAAATGAAAAAAGTTTTTCGAAAAGTAGAATTTGTCATTTCTGTTTTGGTATAACATTAGATAAGCTGTTGCCATTGTTTTATTTCTTCGGATTCTTTCTACCATTAAATCCAAGCTCCTGGAGAGTGGCTCCCTGTGGTGATGCGATGTTTTTATTGTATTTTCATATGTTCTCTGTACCCCAATGGTTCATCTGTACCTTCCCCACTTCTATTCCCAGTTGGTTTGCCCCAGATCC
>NW_008238983.1:5955568-5959692 GCF_000691975.1 Corvus brachyrhynchos | reverse complement strand
TCCCTATCAATCACCCAAACCCCTCCCATTGTCCCTGAAAGTTCGGTGTCCATCACCCAGTTTTTCCTTATATGGTCCCCGTCAATCCCCTGAGACCCTGCCCCCTTGGATACCTCCCCTCTGGAAATCCCCTGAACCTCGATGCCCCATTGGGGCCTGTGACCCCTTTCCCTCCACCCCTCAAGACTATTGGCCCATGTGGATGTCCGTCCCTGTCCACATCCCTCCCCTAAAGATCGCTATTGGTCTCCTGTCAAGCCATCCCCGTTGTAACGCCTCCCTTTATAAGTTGTTGCTCAGGTCGGATCTGGGCTTGTCCGCTGTGGATACCTTCCAATAAAGTTGCATTGCCTTCCGTGGCAAGCCTCCCCGCTACTTTTTAATCTTTCCCTTCCTCTAGGGCTGCTGACTGCTACAGTGCCTGGAGCCGGTGCTCGAGCAGAGGCTTCAGAGGGGCAGCCTTAAAGCTCCGTGCCTCCAGCTGCTCCCCACTCCTGCTGCACACCGCTGGAGTTAGCCTGGGCAGTAGACAGCAGCGGTCACTGCAACAGCTTCCCTTGAGGAAATTATTGCAATGGCAATTCTGTAGATTCTAGCCGAGAAGGATCCATTAAGTAAACAGTCACATGCAAGACAAGACAAAACAAAAGACTCCACTCAGTTTCTCTGGTAGTAAGGTTTGATTGATGCATACAGTCCAGGAAGGTTCTAATTTTGCTCTAAGAAATTGAAGACTGAATTATCAGCTACTTCCCTTGGTATTTTTCTTTTGTAATGGTTAACGACTTCTGTATTTGGTAACTCAATTTACTGGCTTTCAGGAGTTTTTAAGAAAATCTGTTCCATCATTCTGATAAAATGCCTCATTCTTTCAGTCATGTAAGAGGTGTGTAGGTAAACAGGTGAAATACAAAATGGGACAGGATGCATCCAGCAGTATTGAGTGGAGTGACTGTCATTATTGGAGAGATACTCCCTGCTACAAAATAACAGAAAGGTTTGTGGTGGAAGGGACCTTTTAAGGTCATCTAGTTTCAACCCCTCTGCCATAGGCAGGCACACCTTCTGCTAGATGATGTTGCCCCATCCAAGATGGAATTGAACACTTCCAGGCAGTGGGCATCCACAACTTCTCTGAGAAACCTATGCCAATGCCTCACCACGCTCCCAGTGAACCATAAATCTAATCTAAATCTACCCTCTTTTAGCTGAAAGCCATTGCCCCTTATTTTAGTACTACATGCCCTAGTAATAATTTGTAGGTCTCTTTAGATACCAGATGATTTCAACAAAGTCTCCCTAGAGACACCTCCTGCCTGAACAACACCAACTCTCAGCCTGTTTTCACAGGGGAGGTGCTTCAGCCCTTTGATCATCTTTATTGCCTCCCTCTGGACTCACTCCAACAGGCCCGTGTCCTCCTTATGCTGAGGTCCCCAGAGCTGGACATAGTACTCCAGGCATGATCTCACAAGAGCAGAGTAGAGAGGGAGAATGACCTTCCTCAACCTGCTTGTCACTTTTTTTTTGATGCAGTTCAAGATACAGTTGGCTGTCTGGACTGTAAATGTAAATGGCTATCTATTAAACAAACAGAGAAATTCTTCAGCAATTGAAACACGGCAAATCACGTCCATCTTCCAAAAACAGTAAGAAGGAAGATCCACAGAAACACAAGGCTGGTCAACCTTACTTGAATCCCAATCAAATTTATAGAGCAAGTTGTCCTCAAAAAGCTTTTCAGGACAGCAACCTGATTTGGACTGGCAAGTATGGATTTACCAAGAGGAAATCTTGCCTGACCAACTTGTCTTCTGTGATGAAACAACTGGATGAAGACAGCAGGGCAAATACCTTCCCTCAGTCTGAGTAAAGCTTTTGACACATTCTTTCACAGTATCCCCATAGTCATACTGAGGACTTTATGGGTTGGGTGGAACCTAAGGTAGTGGAAGTCTGTCTGGACTGTAAGACTCTGAGAACCACTTGCATCATGAGTCAGTATTGATCTAGACACTATTTAGCATCTTAGTCAACAACATGAACAATAGGACATTATGCCAAGTTGGCAGATGAAACTTCATTGGAGGTTTCTTTGAAGCTGCAAAACCAAGCTAGATATCTTAAAAACAGACCAGTCCTTCCTTTTTCCTTTCCTGTATTGACAATAGCAAAACTATTTTCCATGTTAGTCACTTCTAATAGCTCTGCATGCCAGTCACCCAATGAACCAGCCAGTCTCATTTCTCACATGGTAAGAAATTCTATTCTCAGCTGGCTGTGCTAAAGACCAGCAAGTCAAATTCTTAGATTTATAGGATCTGCAATGAGAAAAGAAAAATTGCAGAAATTTCCATTTATTACTAAAAGAGCTGGACTTGCCTATATGGATGCAAAGAACAGACTACGCAGTAAGAAAACCACTGGTTTTACAGTATTGTTTTTAGTGTAGCAGAAAAGCATGATCTAGGCCCATAACACTATTTAAAATTATGATTGACAAGGAAGAGTTAACCAGTTGTTCCTTAAAGAATTTTAAGATAGAAACATTTAACAAGTTTTTCAAAGCTGGAAGTTTATTTACTCTTTCTTTCTAGTCCTTTTTAATATAGGGCTATAAATCACTGATCCTTTCTAATTCTTCTAAATGATTCAATGGAAGTGGAGCTTCATTGTTGTAAATGAAAACTCATTGTACACTATGCATAAATTTATGCATATAACATTTCACTGCTTGTATTTTAGCACTTACAGTATGTGGATTGTTGTATGTTCAGATGTTTTAAGCTCATACTAGGTAATATTAATTTCATTTAATATAAATTTGATTTTGACCTTCATGGTGTATTGTACCACACCTAAAAATATTTTTATCAGTTGCATTTAATGGAATCAGTACATCACCATAACCTAAATGAATAGGCAAAAATCGATCTCCAGCATTGTTCTTTTTTGTCCCAATGCAATATCAGTATTAATAAACAGACATTATTAAATTCCAACACAGACATTATTAAATGTAAGGTGTTATTTCCATGTCCAAGACCTAAGTTCTTTAATACAGATTTTAATTAATAATTATTTTTTAATTTCATTGCTCCTGCTGTTGTAAAAAGGTTCATCAGTATCACCAAAGCTGGAAGATAAACCACTCTTTATCTAATGTTAGTTATTAAAGTGCTTCTCTTAATTTTATGGAAACCTAAGTGCAAAGAGCCTGTTACAGAACACACATTTTCAAAGCTGATTAGGGGACAATTTAGACTTTTCTGCCTGGAAAGAGTAGAATTTCTCTGAAGTCCTCATATTACTAAGGGGAAAGAAGAAGGACTCAGAAGCAGGAACGCTGCTTGAGAGCAGCTGTCTTTCAAGGTTGTCCAAAACCTTTTCCAAGCCTAGAGGGGGAAGCCAGATGATGTGCAAAGTGCATCACCCATCTGCACTGATGTGATCCCGAGGAGCACTGCACACCTGAGGGCAGCAAGACACGCAGCAATCGGAGAAACTACTGTCACTGCAAGCATGACACCAACCACCACAAGCTAGCCCAGGAATAGATACACACAAGGGAAAGACACTTGAATACCTGATTTACCAAAATATGAATATCGATCTAATATCGATATCCAACTGAGACAGACAAAAACTCTCTAACAGTTTAGAGTTAGAAAGTGCATGTTTTATTTGGTGCCAGGCACTGTGTGGGATAGCTCCCTAAGATGCAGGGCCCCGATACAAGCAAACACAAAGGTTTTTATTTACAAAAATTATGAATATCCAAAATACAAATGCATATTCATAACATTAACACCTCCCATTCTCCGCTTCCTATGGAAATGAGCTTAAATGTCATTAAGCATGCATAGTGTGTGTTCTGAATTGAGTCGGTGGTCTTGAATTGGGTCAGCGGTCCAAAAAATGATGAAGTTACTCATCTTCCTCATTTTGACCTTTTTGCCCTTCTGAACTTTAACAATCCTAATTACTTTAGTGACCTCTAAGTTTCCTCTTGCGTGACTTTTGAACGAGTTCCCACCAAGGGAGGAAATTGGTAATTGTCCTTGTTCCCTACATCAACTTATCAATGTTTCTACTCCTCATTCTAAGCACAGCTAAGCAAACAT
>NW_008238983.1:5941126-5955432 GCF_000691975.1 Corvus brachyrhynchos | reverse complement strand
TAGCCTATAACTAAAATCTTTATGTTTCTTCTAAATCTATGTTTCAACCTGTAGCCCATGTCAGGGGCTTATACTTACAAGACAATAATTGATACACAGAAAGTTTCTTCTACTTCTCTTTTTTTTTTCTTTTTCTAACCTGGTCACACTTCTACTTCCTGTGAGTAGGGTTTGCTCCTCATTTGTTACAATGGAAAAAACTCTTAAAAACCTCTTGCTGGGTTAGATTTACTAAGTGAGTTCAGCAGTACAACAGCACAGGGAAACATGCAGCCCTTAGCATCTTTAAAGGGTGAGCTAGCACTGGGGACAGCTGTGGAAGGGAGAAGGCAAAACCATCTGGTTTTCAGACCAGCAAAAGCGAGCTCCAGAACTGACAGATATGTTTGCTTTAAACTGCTGATAGCAGGGAGAAGCATTCATATAAATGGATGAATTCGAAAAGTCTACAGTCAACTTAAAAAGCCTTGGTAGAACTTTGACAAGAGTTAGGAAAAGGGAATTTGATTTTTTTTTTTTTTCCAAAAAATCTCATTTCTTTCTCTACACTTTTCCCTCAAACAAAACCAGTGATATATAATGCAAAAACTTTGTAGATAAAACCAAACACTAGTGCCTGATACGGATAAGGAAACCATTTTATTATTAAAGCTACCATCATTTAAGCATTTAAAACATTTTAAATGCAGCTAAAGTGAAGTAATAACTGTATAATAATCACACACAGACAGGAAAATCTGCGAATAAAACCCCCCATGGAATAGTTTTAAAAAAAATTATGTTTTTCAACAAAAATTCACAGTAATACCTGAAAAGCAGGTTTTCTTGTTAGCTATAAGCAAGACAAATCTTAGTTGTATTCTGCAATGGAAAGAAAGTCAATCATCTGTATACTGAAATTAGTTCTGGTTTTGAATGTCTTGTATGTTACATGGTTTATCAAAACAGTATCCTATGTCTTCACTGCTGATGTGATTTTGTGATTTTTCAAAAAAAATTATAGAATAGACCTAACTATGAAAAAAAATTAGCAAGAAATTATGTTTATTGATGCATAATATGTCAAAATTTAGGACTGTTAAATTGATGACTCATGTCAGTCTACTGTGACTAAAAAATGTTAATTGACTTTTAAAATAGATACTATTTCATAATGTCAAGGAAATACCAAGAACCAGTCATGACTGATTATTTTTAGAAATTCAAATCTTATTAGTGCCTCTGTGATACTACCATTTTTGTACACATTGAAGTTTCCTCCCATGCAGTTCTTAGGTAAACCCAAAATATTTATTGAAAGACATTTCTGTCTTACCTTAAAGTAGATAAAATCTCTTTATAACGTTGCAGGTATCAATATGCTTTAAGCACTAGTCTGTCTTTTCAGCTAGCACATTTTCTTGAAGACTAGCATGTTGAAGTGATGTTTTGAGTGAGAGGCTCTAGAGACAAAACTATCAAAATGTTCTTCAATCACAATGTTTTAAAGTACAAAACCGGAATGATTACAGAGATTACATTCCTGGTTTGCCTGATAAGTTGGATATAACTGCTGGGATAATAAAGTTTAGTCAGTGTCAAAGATGACACCCTCAAAATTAAAGACACTCTCCCCCATGTGTCATAGCTGCCACATGAAAGATGCATGATCATAAAAAATACAGTTTTGCTTTTTCTTTTTGAGATAGTCTTCAGATAAATCCTGAAATCAGTTTATTTCTCTCCTCTGGTTAAGGAAGCAGGCAAAACAGAGTGTAAAGCCTCCAATTATGGAATTCTTATTTATTTGGTGTCTTTAGCTTCATTATGACCCTCTCCTTCTTTCCTCCTTTTCCACCATTTGGTTTCTCAGAGTATCAGAATGTGGGAAAATTACTCAGGGTAAAATCAAAGAAAACTGAGAAGTTATATTCACACTCTAACAGGAATTATAACAGTACAGAAATTTTAGGGTGAAATGCAATTCATCCCTGGATGGGATGTAGTCATCATGCCCAAATTCCCCCACACAAGACATGCTAAGGGAAATGAAATGGAGAGTGGAACAGATTGGAGACACTCCAGCGAGGCTTTGCTGAAATCCTTGCGATGGAGGGACCTCGGAGGTATCTTGTAGCTGATAAGCCCCCTATCAGGTGTTAACCAAGGGAGAAAAATGATGCCTTGGTCTTGAACCTGCAACCATGGTGAGATCACAGATGCCGTACTGATGCACACGTCCATCCCAAAGCTACCTGTTGCCAAGGTACCACCACCCCTCACAGAGAAGTGTTCTCTATTTTATTGACTATATCTTAGAATTTTACACCAATCAGTGACAAAGGTATGTATGACTGGAATTACTCCTGCTCCACCTAGACATGAAGAAATAGTCTAAAAGTAAGTTAAGAATGGGACAAAGTTAGGGAAGAGTCCACTGTAATTTTTGGGATCAGTCCATGGGCTGAACCTGTCTTCTTCCCCATAGGGACTCCTATAGGGTAAGAACCACACTCTAATGTGTGCTGAATGGTAATCTCAAACCAGCTTGTGTTTGGGATTAGAGCTTGTCAGTGTCTGGCTTTGAATACCTTTTTGCAGTCAGATACTATCACTGACAATCCATGAACCTTAACCTGTCACAATCTTATTAATAAAGGGTGTTCCGTAAACTGTTAGTGTGAGTCCTTCATGGGTGCTGTCAGTAGCTGTCAGCAGGTAGCATACTCAAATAAAGATGTGGAGACCTGGGAGGGGGTCTTTCTGTTGGCATGTGACCTGGAACAAGTCAGTCCAATCACTCTCTTATCCAGAAGACTATTCAGTGAAAGGTCCCCATAACTGGATGCTGGCAGACTGGTTGGGCACAAGGATCTTGGCTTTCCTGGGATGCTGACAGTCTTTATCAAACACAGAGAGTTTGAGGAAGTCCCTTTTCATGTGACACAGTATTTTTGGTATCTCCTGTACTCCATTGCTTAATGGCAAATGAGAGCTTCAATGTAAATTTTTTCAAAGGAACACATGGTCATTATTTTTATCACTTTGTAGAGTATTTATTTTCTTTCTTTACATTCCACTGATTTCAGTGCTGTCATACACCACAAGGGGGACACTGGTGCTTTATACAATTTTAGTTTTTGTCATCATAATACTAGATTAGCCCCTGGATTCTAAAAAGGTTCATATGCATGGCCTAATTATTTTAGAGTGAGCAGCTTCCATGATTGCATGACTTTCCATGAGCTTGCAGGACCTCTAAAATGTTTCTGCTGATCTGCTTGCAATAGTACACTTTTAGAACTTTTATACTTTTATATATATATATATAACTTACACTTTTATATAGTTTAGATTTTACAAATGTTATCACAAACTTCAACTTTCAGACACATACCACTATTTCTTAATTAGTTTAAAAAACAGTCTTCATATTTATCAGGAATCACTTGTGACAAAAAAAGGTTTTTGTCGGAATCTGTGTTTTTCCTACAGTGCGGAATGAAAAATATCCAGAAACAAACTGGAGGTGGTTTTTTGCAGTGAACACTAGAGATACACTAAAATAATTTATGTTAAATATTTTACAAACTCAAGATCAAGTCTAGTATGGTATTACACTGAGGAACCCCACAGCACTTTCAATTCACCATTAACTTCACAGAATCGACAATAAGGGAGAGTTTGCCAACTCTTTACTTCTCAACCAAGATTTAAATCATCTACTTTGAACTGTGTCAACATGATTAATTACAGAAAGAACTCATTAGTGGGACCTCTTAAAAATACAGAGATTAATGGAATGGGAATTGGGAATTAGATTCTGCTACTGTTAACAAATTTCACTGTTGTTTCCACATGTCATTTACAAATTTACATTAGAGTTGGTGGTCATCTAGCAGTTGGATTGCTATAGAAAAATGGAAATGTGTCAGCAGATTAAAGATAGACAAAATAACACATATTCAGCATACAATTTGGAGGTAAAATAATCCTACTATGGAGATTTATTTTATGTGTGTGAAAAGTATTACAGTGTTCTGCATATTCTAGGAGTAAACGACCGTCAGACAATATAGCGCTGAAAGGATATGTGTGTATACATCTGACTGCCAAATCAAGAAAAGGATACTTGGGGACCACACCATGCTAAAATGAAGGTATTGAGATGCACTCACAAAAGTGACTCACTGAAATGATTCAAGGTAACTTCTCTCTATCGCTGTCAAAGAATCTTATCCAATATAAAATATTTAAGGGTTTTTTCATTATGTCTGTCTTACTTCCAGGGGTGAAACAGAGATATATTTGTGTTTCATTCCCTTGAAAAATTATCTCATCCAATTCCCTAGCCTTTCTTATACAGGCTACTTTTTGACAGAAATCGTAAAGCTTTGTTTTTAAGCCTTTTTGTCTGCCACCAGCTCTTGCAGAATTTTAGTGAACTCCATATGCCCTTAGTATTAGAATTTCATTTATATCTTTCAGTTTTGATGTTTTTAATAGGTGTTAAATGAAGTTAGGTTCAGAGCTTTCAGGTATTATTTTTATTCATGCTATATCTTCTTTGTCTATTTTTAGTGTCTGTGTAAAATTATTTGATTTTTCTTCTAAATCGCTATTTTTCATTCTTTCCTGTTTGCATTTTTTCCCTTTGTTCTCACTACAGGAAATGTAAACTTAAAAATACTTAGTGTGTTGTTTTTGTTTTTTTTTTTTCCTGTGGATGTTTCTTTCATTTGTTCTCACACTTTGAAGTTCACATAATTTCTTACCTGCATTTGCTTTACTGGCACATTTTTTACCCTTTTTTTTTTTGGGCTGAGTAAGGTTGCTACAACATTATGTTACTCCTTGAAGACCAAGAAAAGACCAGTTTTAGCTATAAGAGCTGTGTTGGAATAAAATTCATATTATGGGCTCCTTACCTATGCTCTTCATTTTCAAAGGAAGAGGTAGATTAAAAAGTTAAAAGAAAAAGGTTCTGTCCCTTTTCCCTCTTTGTAATTGTTGCTTCAAACAATTGCTGCTGAATACCAAGATTCTTTAAACTTGGCTATACTGAAGAGGAAGAGAATGTAATTGACAACTTTAATCCCCAAACACAATGGCCCATTCTGCTGCCAATGTACAGCAAGTTCTTTGTGGTCTGTGCAGAGCTTTCTTGAGAATTGATGGGGACCATAAAGTGAGCTACTGCCTTCATTACATTGCACTTCAATAGCAAGATGTATTTCTTCAGCTGCATCTTCTTTGATATAAATACAAACCTAAATTTACTTGTGCATTTCTACACAAAGTAGTACATCACACAACTGCTTGCAAGATGAGTGACAAACCAGCAAGAATGAGAGCTCTTTTTGGCATAAGTGCAGGCTGATGCAGACATAAATGCTTTTGAAATTGGTTTAGGGCAACTGGTCTTTGCGAAATGACCTAGCAGAAAGGCACAGAAAAATTTCCATGAATTCAAAACACATTAAATAAAAATTTTCAAGGGAAAAAATTGACTGATGAGGTAAGAATGATATATCTTTGTTTCACAAGAAGGAAAGAAAGGTTTTTTTGGGATAATCTGAAGAGACAGAAACAGATGAAGTCATTCCATATAAAACATTCTCTAAAAAACCCAGAGAAACAAGGATCTCAGCCTCCTCAAACATTTTTTATTGCATCCATTTTTATTGAGCCTGACTGACCCCTCAGACTTGAGTATCTGTTGCCCACTTTACAGAGATACAACAAGAAGGATAAAATGCTTACAATATAACAAACCATTCTAATTTAAATTGAATAACTGAGAAGTTTGACCTTTGATACTGTGGTTTACCATGTTCTTCAGATGAAATTATGTAAATCAGATGTTTGGGATATTTATTATCTCTTATCTCTGGAGTATAAAACTAAAGCTCATTGCTTGAAATAAATGGGATTTAAGTATTTCTTTAAATTCTTTGGTGAAAATACATTTATTTGTCTTCATTGTTTTAAAAAGAAACCTGAGGTGGAAAAAAAGCAGAGAAGGAAAAGTAATTTACAAGAAGTTCCTTCATCAAAATGAATGTCAATTCACAGGTAGTTAGACACAGTAGGAACTGATGAAACAGAGAAATGAGACAGTGATCAATAAGATGATGCAGTTGTACTTTTGTAAGTAGATCCCATTTTCTATCCTTCCAAAGCACTGGAGCCCAAGGTTGTCTCATCAATATACATATACATTCTTGGAGGGAGGGTACAAAGAGTAGGGAGCCCAGTGGTGCCTGGTGGCAGGACCAGAGGCAATGGTCACAAACTGAAATACAGGAGGTTCCCTCTGAACATCAGGAAACAATTTGTCAGATGTGAGAGTGACCAAACAGTGGCAAATGTTGCCCAGAAAGATGGTGGTGTCTCCATCCTTGCAAATATGCAAAAGTTGTCTGGACATGGTCTTGGAGAACAGGATCTAGGTGTTCTTGCTTGAGCAAGTGGGTTTTGGACTGGATGACTTCCAGAGTTCCCTGCAAATCTCAGCCCTCCTGTGATTCTGGGATTCTGTTCCTTTCATCTACAGTTATTTCTGCTTGTCACAAAGCAGAGCTGCTCTAATCAGTTTTCATGCTGTAACAGTTTATCAAATTTCAGCCATTAGCACCTTAAGGCTATTTTCATCTTGGACAGTCCCAGCCTCTGTGGTGTTTGGTCTGTGCCTGATTCCCCTCCTTGTTCTGATATTATCTCCCTCCCAAAAGCATGGGGCAAAACCTTCAGAAAGTATTCCACCTGAAACTGGTAACTGCTACTTCTTTCTGACACTCCTCAAGTCTTGAGCTTTTCACCGCATTTGTACACCACTGCTCTTTTCTCAGTATTTATTCTTTTCTTTTTTTTCTTCCTCCATTTCCAGCTGTAATTACCCATCAGTTTCCCTGTAAAATGCCACTGCCCTCTCTTTTTCTTCTCAGGTCACTTAAAAATAGGAAAACCCAAAATTTAATCAAATCCATGTATCTGTTCCCATACTCTAAGTGAAATGCCAATACAGAAGCTATTTTACGGGGGGAATCTATCAAGTAGTACACTAGTTACTGCACTGGGGCAAGGAGGGCATAAACAAACAAGGCTCTTCACTTAAGTCCGAGTAAGTCAAGCAAAAGTTTGAACCTGAATGTTAGAGGTGAAACCCTAATTGTGAGATTATTCCCTGTATTCTGTCTTACTGACCTGATGTTAAGAAACTCTGGTTAAAGTTTCTGAGAAAGAGACGTGTTCTTGAAGTTTCAGTTATATTTCAAGGTGCAGACATTTCCCAGTCTCTCTTTTTAGGATTGCTACTGACAATTGAAGCCATCAATTACCTTTTAATATTTCAATATAATCCATGACTGTTTTCATACTTTTTGTATCCAGTTTTTAAAATTTCAGATATTTTAAATATAGTTCTATGGCTACTACACTATGATAAAACAAAGATACTATACAAATGAAAAACAAGATTTAAGACAGAAGATTTAAAAGGGATTGCTTATTCACAAAATATTTAATTACAAACATTCCCTCTCATCCAGCTCTTGAACAATTCATGTATTTTGAAGTTCACACAACCCGAAAGGAAACCTGCAAGACAGCACTGGTTCTTTAGGAAAGCTACCCCATCTTCTAGCAGATGGTTAAAATACTTTACCAAGCAAAAAGCCCTTAGAGTGGAGAAAGAATAGAAAATTAAAAAGAACACAGTATTTTGGGCATTAGAGAAGTCATCAGTATTCCGTATTTTAGTGATGCTGATCTAATGACTATAAAATGCAAAAGCCGTAGCACATGGGCCCAAGGCAGTGAAGAAAACACAGTAGGAAAAAAAAACAAATGATGACTAGTGCAAACAGATAGGGAAGTGCACATTGACTTGCAGACTCTGAGCACGCTATGGCTGCTCTGTAGACCTGCATTCTCACAATCCAGTAGGAATCATTAGATCTCCTTCTTTGACCTGCTGTAAACTACATGCCTGTGAGTGTAGGACAAAGCTAATGAGATAAGTATTTTAAGGGGGAAAAAAAGGAATAATACAAGAAACAAACAAAGAAACAAAAAACCACCCAGAACTTTCCCCCAAACCCCCAAACTAACAAAACACACCAATAAAAGGATTAAATTTTCTCTTTTTGAAACCTACTTCATCTTTACAGTAGTAATGTGTTTTCTAGTTTCCTTACTTTTGTTAATTCAGTTTCATTAATTATCCTGACAGCTAGAATGCATATGTTAGTAAAATGGTAATTTTGGACAACTTTCAATCAAGCACACTGTCACACTTTGTCACCAAGGCTGATAAAACCTGTAATTTTCAGCTATCTTGTCTATTGACGCTGTTCCTATATCTAAAGATCATGCTGGAGTAAATTGAACTCTTCAACTCTCATTTCAAGGGACTTATTTTTCTCATCTTGGATAATTCTTTTACCTTCTTTTTAGAAGTACTGCATAGCTCTCTTCACATCTTTTTGGCAATAAAATGACCTGAGATATACATTATATTTTAATAGTGGCCTTTCTATGTGTGCACAGAAATAATGCCACTTTCTCCTTTCTTTTCTTTGGTCCCATTCCTGTGTATTCAAGGACCAATTCAGAGTTTTTTTCTTTTTCATATTAGGGTATTGAAAATTATTTTTGAGGCAATTTTCGGTAATGATTCATTAGCAGTTTCCAGAGAGAGCAATTTTCAGAAGAAGGTGTGCCATCATAAGAGAAAACTGGATCATGAAAGAACTTAATTTTGGAGTATTAGATTTCCTTCTGTTGAATTGCTCTACTTTCATTAGGAGATAGATTAGAGGATCATTCTACAAGCTGTGTCTTGCCTTTCTGATAATTTACTACATAACCACTACATATTTCTCCTGCATGCTCTCCCAGTATCTATTTAACCTGGAAATTACAAACACAAAATTATGGACAAACCTTAATTACTCAGATTTCTTCTAAACATTATAAAGTTGCGTTGATTCCTAGGTAGATATTTTTCTTTCCCCTCAGGTCATCCTGAAGTCACTCCTTTAATAAACATTTTTACAATTTCATTTTTGGATCTGCCCAATATGAGATGATACATAAAACAAGTTTTCTTGAATAAAAATACTGCTGATAAAGCAGATAATTTAGAGAATTTGAGTATGCTATATGAACTCAAACACATGTATCGACTAGATGTTTGACATGGATACCAGAATATCTTGTTTATAAATACTTAATTTATGCAACTAAAGTGGGTACGCATTGATGATATACAGTATTTCCTAAACTGTATTATGACACTTTAATGGTTTCCTGGGATCTTCATCAGACTAACTAGTCTATACAGATCCCAAAGCATTATCTCTTCCTATACTATCTCATCTTCTAAGTACTCATCTTGTTCAAAAAATAATGCTAGCAGTTTAAAATCATTCAAAACACTCTTGAAAGATGTGTCATCTCAAGTTTCCCATGGGTTCCTGTTTGAATACCTTTCATTTCAGCTGATGTTATTTCATGTCCTCCTTCACTACAGATGAAACTCTTCAGTCATATGGGAAAGAGGGCTCTGTGCTTCTGTTCACATACGTTTCTGCCTAAAAGGATGAGCACGGGGAATAGTCTATACCTGACTACAGGGTCTATATAACAATTACAAAATCAGAGCAGACTCTGGGTTTTGCTGGGTTTGTCCAGTGTCAGTGTAGTAAGGCAAAAATTAATTCTGGCCTTAAGGCAGGGAAGAAGACCAGCTGTCAGTACAGAGATGGAATAAGCATTTCTAAGTGGGAATCAGTTCCTCTTCTGTTTGAAGAAGGCTGCTATAAAAATATCCTAGTCAAATATATTTCTGTTCCAAGAATATATGGTATAAATTTTTAAAAAAGCCATCATATGAAATTGAGAACACAGATTTATTCAAATTTAAGTAGGCAAGAAAACAATGTCATTAGCATATACATTTAGGATAAATTTTATGAATGTTACATTTGTTTTCAAAATATGTTGACATTTTGCATGTAGAAATTACAAAATTCAATTACCCATATGTATAAAAGCTACATTTAGGTAAAATATACTTCAATCCAGAATTCAGCATACAGAGTTTTTCTTTAATAGGCTCCTGAAGTAAGACACAAGATGTAAGAAGCTGAAATGAAATTTACTGAAGTCAAAAGTCTTCCCCCCATGCTTGTAACAGAAAAGAAAATCTTTTTAATGTGAAGAGTTCGGTCATTTTTTGAAGTAGAATTCAATTCAGTCTTCAGTCAATCAAGTTACGTTTAAAGGCAGGATATGCAGTAATTTTAAAATTATAATTAAGTTCCACCTAATAAAAATTGTATGTACCAATTCAGAAAGAAATGAAGTATTGATATTTGTCCTATAGCTACAAAAACACTACAAAAATTGAATGTGACAGACTGAACTCTCGGAGTTTCTCTTCTCCCCATTCAACTCCTATAGGCCTATTTCTGCCTGCAAAATATAAAGCAACCAAATCGAAATGATGATACATGCCAGAGATCTCAAGAAGAGTGCTGGCTTACATATTCCTAAATACAGACTCAGAGAAACTCAAACTTTGAAAAAACATATGTATGAATTTGGATTTTAGCTACAGCTCTATTTTATTACAGCAATTCTTAAGACCTATTAGTCTCTTCCCATAATTTATTTTCTTGATAATATCTCACATTTTTGCTTCAGAGTCATGTTGATATTCTGTGTCCTGTAAAGAATAGATACTTTCAGGCTAATTGTTTTTATTCAGTTTATTCCATATGGTAAGACTTACCATTAGTTGGAAGAATTGTGTGAGTTCCTAATATTAACTGTTCACTAGCTTGTGAGGTTTCTTTTGGTAGATTCAGCTTTAATTTTTATGATCTGAAATGTCTGTACCTTTGATACCTCTTTGGTGCCAGCATTTTTTTTTCTATTCAAGAACAGAAAACACAGCTATACTAGATGACTTTTTAAAGCTCTTTAAACCCTGTAGTTTTCATTGTACCAATCTAGTGGCTGAATGTTTATTATTATTATTATTATTATTATTATTAATGTGAAAAAGCAATAGAGGGCAGGCTAATGACTTCTCAGCACAGGTAAAGGTGGTTGTTGATGGTAGCTGACTTTTATATTTGTAGCCAAGTGAGAAGTTATTAGCAGGACTGATTCGCTAGGCAGCACAAGGACTGTCTATCACTGCAGTGTCTACCTTCAGACAAGCAATAACACTATGATTCCAGCTTTCCTGTTTAGGTGGAAAAGAGAAAAGACGTGATGAAATTTCCATGAAGTCTACAGAATGCTTTTACTAAACTGTTCTGACCCAAGCAGAAAGAGATAGGGATATCTTGCTGGATAGTGACACGGGGATTAAGAATAAAAAAAAAAAAAAAAAAAAAAAAAAAATTAAAAAAGAGAAAGAAAAAGAGAAAGATTAAGTTCTTACCAAAGTAACACAGTCTTTCCAATTCTACAATTCCCATTTAAAAATATGGCTGCTACCACTTTCTCATCTTTTTGTAACATGCTAAAGAGAAATATATTGTAAAAGGACAAGGATCCAAATACTGCAATATTGCACACATTGCAGAGCTCTCATAATACCAGTGGGCATCCATCATATTTCACATGTGAACCTCTGCACTACAAACTTGCTAAGTTTCTTAATGTAAGCTTATTCCTTCCCTTCTCCCAAATTCCTGGACATTCTTCCTGCTGTTATCCTGGAAATGTAGGAAAAAATGAGGAAAGGTTTTAATAAGTAATCTCAAAGCAAAAACTGCTCCGAATATAGCAGTAAGCACACAGTAGTTTGGAAAAAGACTGGTGTGTTCTGTGTTTGATTATACTACTCTGGATTGGTTTGGATTGTGTTCTATGTCAAAAAACTGCTGAAGGATGGAGCATAGGTTCTTTGGTTTTGATCAGTTAGTTACTAAAATGACAAAGGAATGGCTTTGAAAAGGATTTTGATAGCACATTACAATTGTTACTCTCACTTTCTTATTATAAGCAAGATTTTTCTAACAGTTCAGCAGATACTTCCTTGGAAACAGTCAAAATCAAAGCACAGAGTGAATATGAGTTTAGAAATAAATCCAAACAGAAAAATCTTTTAGACAATCATTTAATCAAAAAAAAAAAAAAAACAATGTTCATACTACTTGTAGGCACAGAAACTGTATAATCTCTCTAAGTTCTGGCTAAATGTTGCACTGGTGGAGACATCAAAAAATAAAAGCTAAAGACAAAGACCATCCAAGCACTGAAGCTCGACTAAATAGTACTAGCTCACAATTAAATAAAACAATTCAGCATACAACCCCAATTATCCAGACATCTGGAAAGATATAAGAAAACTTTAGATAATTGGAGAAGTCTGCTGGCAGGCCTATAAATTCCCTGATCCCAAACACAGAGTTCAAACTTGCTAACAGCCTCTCCTGCTAGGCTGCCAAGGCTCAGTGAAGGGAGTTGCATTTGACTCTGGAGTGCATGTTTTGTAAGGAGGATGAAATTCTGATGTAATGACTTGAGCTCATAAACTCCTCTATGTTCTCATGGGACAAGTCCAGTCTTATGTTCTGGACTATGCCATGAAAAAATGATTTTCTTCCTACAGATTCTTAACATCCTGAAAATCAGGAATTTGAAGAGGTCAGGAAATGAGGGAGTTTAGGAAAGCAAGAGGGTGCCAACATATTACAGCCAAAATTATAGTGTTATTTAAGTTGTTTTTTTCTGACACAGACTCCAGTGGAACTGAGATTCCATTCCTGGATATCACTACCATAACTGATTAACTACAGATAGATTTCCAGATTTGTCAGATACCCACTCACATCGAACACACTGTTATGCATATGATCCCTATTTCCATGTGGTATCTACTGTCCTTAGAGTACTCTATGTGCCCGCATTTTTACAAGACTCCTTCAGCCTACGAAGCTTTGCCTGTTCAATTTGATATGGATGGAACTGGATGGCAGAAGAGTGAAGGAAAGCAAAGCCCAAAGGTCAAAAACAAAACCTAAGGAAAGATTGTTCTATCAGTCCCTCAGCAAGCCCACGAGTTGCCATCCGGTTTTTAGCAGAGACTGCTTAGCACCTCCTAAGACAGATGGCTGCAAAAGTGTTAGGTTAGACTTAAAGTTTTCTTTAAAGTATAGCCAGTCCCAAGCATGAGCTTTCTGTTCTGTTTGGTAAATGTCCTCTGTGTTTCAAAAAATCCAGGCTTCTTCTAAGGAACAGAATTCTGCAAGCAAATGTTTTTCCCCTCATGAAGAAAAGCCAGGGCTTTAGTGTTCCTCAGGTAGTATCCAGAATTGATTTAACCTTAAGCCTCCCTTGCTCTGTCTGAATGATAACTTTTGATTTTCACTTGAGAAGTAAAAAAAAGAAAAAAAGAAAAAAGAAACAAAATGTGATTGAGTGCTTGATAGTTATGTAGGTTATTTCATACCACTAAATTAGGATGTGACTTTTAATCCTTATGATTTTATTGTATTAAAATACAAGGATGACAAGTTGCCATATGCACTGAAGATTCAGTAAATGAAATATCAGTGCATGCTGATCTGTGCCACTCAGTGATGTAAATGTTGAGCACAAAATTCTCCCCTTCACATGATGAAGATGCAATCCCTCTGTGTTGATACAGTTATGGTGCAGCTGAGGAGACAGGCTGTGTATAACATTTGGGATTGAGGAATTTAGAGAAGGCTGCTGAACTGTGTTGGGAATAAATGGGCTGGTAATGTTTAGCTCAGAAGTAGAAGCGGGAGGCTAAAATCCCTATAACTCCTTCCTAAATTTTCTTGTCCAGTAAAGGTACATCGGCCTGCAAGACCTCAAACATGAGAAAATGAAGAATAAATTAATATCATATTACCTAGGTTTGCTCTTAAACGCTCCTGAGATCAGCACCAGACAACTGCCATATCCTTTCCCAAAAGAGCAGCAGACTTCAGCAAATCTATAACGTAGAACTTAACTCTCTGTTCCTTTCCCACAATTTTTTTATCTTAAAGTGACTGAAAGCCATAAACTATGCCTGAAGAATGTGATCTTAGTAAGAGTTCAAAGAATTTAATAGAATTTTCAAGAATCTGAATCTGAAAAATTACAAGAATATTTTTCCATCCTCTTGCTATATTCTTGCTATTTTTGTAGTCCTGAAGTTAATAGAAACAACCCACTTGATGTATTCATTGTGAAGCTCACACTCAGTACACTTGGGTACAATTAATACTCAGAATTACCACTGCCAGAAGACACATATCAAATAATAAAGAACAGTATGTGCAAGATGTGAT
>NW_008238983.1:5937766-5941064 GCF_000691975.1 Corvus brachyrhynchos | reverse complement strand
ATTTAACCTGTGCCAAATACCGGAGAGGACTACTTTAGCTTTTTAAGGTGAATATCAAATACATCTTAAGATGCAGACTGTCTGAATCAAACCAGAAGCAATGATCTTTTTCTTCCTGCATGTCTGGATCACTGTCAGTGTTAAGTGAATTAAATGCATAATTTATTAAATGGTCTCTCTGAGCACTGAAATCTGTCAGAACTTAAACAGATTCAGTTTGCCATCATTATTTTATAAGGAGAGGTTAATTTTAATTATTTTCTTCCTCTTTCTCTTCAATGCTGTCCACAGGATAATTTTTACAGCCATTCTTCAACTGTTCTTTTATAAGGGGAAACTGAAGTGTATTTTATTCCCAGGACACAAGATCCAGGTTTTACCAGTCCTACCTCATAAGCACTTGAGGCAAGAACTCCCAAACATTTTGTGAGTGTCCTGTATTGATTATCTTATTGGTAAATGGCTATGTGCTGAAGGATGAGGTTCAGAATTTATCCCAAATCCTTACCCTATCCAATTCTCAAAATCAAATGATAGTGCTACTCCAAGTCAAAAAAGGAAAGTTCAGAGGAAAAACTCTTGCAAAGCTGTAGGTTTCACACTAAGCGCTACTGACACTGACAGTGACAGCATTCAAGAAAATCTGAAGATGCTACAATGCACTGAGCCACAAATCGTTTTGATGTAAACAACCCTTCCAGGAGACAAGTACTGCTCTTACTGTTAGCAAGAACATTAAGATAAATATTTATTGATGGTTTTAACTTCTCTGAGATTACTTTGGTCTTGCTGTCATGTAGGTAGACTTTCTTTCCCAGAGAGGACTCCCTGTACAGTTGGCATGTGTCTTGGTTTGAGACAAATTTGGAAGAAACGTCTGAAATGAACATCCCTCTAATAGAAGGCAGATTTCAGCAGCCCCTTCTCCACCAGGTTCAAAAAGAAATTCCTTGAAGGAAGTGAAAAAAACTATTTATTTAACAAGCAAAGTGCACGCAGGCACGGAAAAAAGAATGAATAATGTAAATGTAAAATAATAAAATCTCTCACTGTGAAGAAGACCTAGGAAGATTCAGAGCTCTTTGTAGGTGTGGTTCTGCCCTCTCCAGAGCTGGGGTGTGGCATGGGCCCCTCTGGGCCACGGTGTAGGGCCTCCCGGTGATGTTCTGGTGTTGCTGAACACCAGAAGAAAAGAAGAAGCCAAAGTTCCAAGGCCAAATTTTCTCGCCTCGGCTAGCAGGCTAGCTAAAAAGCAAAGAATTTAGCTCTCTGTCTCTCTCCTGAGAAACAGAGACAAAGACTGGGTGAAGCAGGAAGGTGTTTTCCTCGGCTCTGTAGCAGCCAGGAGTGCAGGGGAGTGTGTGAGTCCTTGAACACAAAACCGCTCTGAAGAATTCACCTGGCTTCTCTCACCCCTCTCCTGAAACAGCTTAAAGACACAGGAAGGCACAGGATTCATGTCTGGCACAGGGCAGACAGTAGGGAATACAGTATCATACAGTCATCCCAGGACAGCATGCTGGGGTCACCTGGCAAGAGAAAAAGAGGGAGGAACACTAATTCACTCAGTGGGGACACCCAGGAGAGCTGACACTGCCTTCCCTTGCTGAAATCCATCTTCCTCCTGTTGGTCTTTTGCCACCTCATCTGTTAGAAAGCAAAATTATGAGCTCAGATCATTCACCTATTTTTGAATGTCTTAAAGAAAGAAATATATTTTTGATGTTTAATACAGATGGTGAAAACAGGCAGCTGGTTTGAAATTGTCTTAAGGTTCTTGTGCAAGTTCTAGATTTAAAGGGTATACACACACCCGTAGACCATTCTTTCTAAAGAACAAGAGGATCCCATACACATTTCAAGATAAAACTATTCTATATATGAAAAATGTATGTGAAGAGGAAACATAAATGTGAAAATATTTGGTGTAAAGTTGGTAGATTGCAGAGCTCAGTGTTCCTCAGCACATTTTAAAGAAAAAGTCTTAAAGGTGGAAAGAACAAAGAGCAGAGGAAGGAAGACTGAGGGCTGAGGAAGGTGCCTTCAGAGGCTATGTCTTTCTTTCTTCCTTTAGGCTTCTATATGACCTTCTTCCATCACCTGCAACACTTCTAACCATACTTATTAGTTGGAAAGAGACAGTTCTACAGAGTGGGCAAAAAATGTACCTTGTAACATCTACTTGCTCCTCTGAAGCTCTGTAAATCCCTCTAAGGACAGCCCCTCACCCCCAACTTCACAGATGAAGAAATTAATCTTGAAGGTGAGTAGTTTTTATGACTGAAGCCACATTACCTTTCTTTGCCATTTAGAAGAGATACATATTCTGCTCCTGTTGCAAAAACCCTGCCTTTAATGTTTCGTTCTTCTTAATATGATGAGAACAAAATTTTAGTTTTTTTACCATATTGTTATCATATTAAAAAAAAATCTCTACTACCATTTTTTGGTTTGTTTTTTTTTTTCCCCAAAGAGATGCAACTCTCTTCTCCTACACTCCTGCCCCCTTATAAACACCAAGACACTATCTGGCATTTTGCTGAGAGGGAGCTTTTCTTTCTTCCAAGGGTAGGAGGAAAGCAGAGTTATGGGATTTCTTTTTATGTTGTTAAAACCAGAAATATAATGAACTTTGGAAAAACCTAACAACCTTCACACTTGAAGATGAAAGCATTTTAGCCTTATAACAGATTGACAATTATATGGAAAGAGTAAAACAATATCACCAGGTTATATTTAATTGGCTAACATGTAGTATGCATGCATAAATAGTAAATAAACAAAAAAATGTATTGATATTAAGTGATTTTTTATTTAGGCAAATCGTAACTATTTAGATCCTGTTTAATTTCTCTACAGAGGATAGCATCATATTTTCTGATCCTGTAGATCAAATTGAAGAAATTTCTTTTCAATAGACAAATAACAGCTGACCAACAAAGTACATGTAATAGCTCCTACAAACAAATAGCCATACAAAATGTAACATTTATACTGGACCCAGTCCTATCTCAATAAGAGTGGAAAATTTTTTTTTTTTGTGATAAGCATTTTTATGTCATTAGGCATACAACTCTACCACCATCTTCACATTTATGCTCTAGATGCAGGCAAATGCTCTTACAGTGCTTAATTAGAATCACAGCTGTAAAGTGATGGACTATCCAAAAGTACAATTACTCTTAGAGCTAGAGGCTACTGTAGCCCATAACATTTGCATCCAGGCTCTGTAGCTATTAATGAAGCTCCTGATTACCCATATTCTGCATTTTTTTTTGTGAGAAGCTGACTGCAGCAG
>NW_008238983.1:5822029-5937742 GCF_000691975.1 Corvus brachyrhynchos | reverse complement strand
TGCTCGTTCATCCTATTCCAAAGTTCCTTCCTTCTACCCCCTCCACTCCTGTCGGTTTGCAAAACACAAAGCCTATTGCAGTTTTGTTCGAACAAGTTCAACCATCTTTTCAGACATAGTGTTGCCATGTGTCTTGAGGTAACTTTATGATGTGTATCCCATGTTGCTGCCCTATGCCCAGAAATTAACTGTGTGCCTTTCTATGCCTCTAAACTGAGCCTGAGAGGGGGAAGGAAAAACTGAGCAAAACTTTTTCAAAGCAGTTTGCAGCTTGTTCAAGGTCACACAGAGATAGTAGTTTGGTTTTTTTTTCCAGCGAGGAAGCACCCGTCTTGCTGCTTTCCAGTCAGTTTTTGGCCAGTTGTTTGGTTCCTTTTCCTCCGGAGAAAGACTGAGAGTTGAACCTTTTTTTTCCTTCCCTGGAATTTCGGATTTTCTCCCTTTTCTGCTGGACTGCTTCAACAGCAGAGCACATTGGGAGGACTTTCCACTGAGCGCAGAGGGCCTGGCCCTGGGCCAAGCCCCAGCTCCAAGGAGAGCAAAGGGAAGACTCTAACACTTTCCAGGTTTTTCCTCCACAGCGAAGGATTTTATTATTTAGCATTATTTTCCTTTCCTGTGTGTTTGTTAAATAAATAGTTTTATCTCTTTCACTTTCCTTCAAGGAAAATTTATTTTTCCTGAACCTGATGGGAGAGGGGTGGTTGTACCTTCCCTCAGAGGATATATTTCTAAATTTGGCCAAACGGGAATACCATGATAATTGTCTGATATCATTATGGAAATGCAAATGCTATTATTCATTACTACTAACAGCATCTTGTTGAACATGAGTAACTTTTGTTACTTTTCAGTTTGAAAAAGTTATTCACAACAGGGTTTAAATATTAGCAGTCTACTTCCAAGAATAATGGGAGTATCAAATTAAAAATGAACCCTCTCTACCAGCTTAATTAAGCAAATCATGCTTGCTGATTTTCTTCTCCACTTCAGAGGAGACCACAGTTGTCTTGCTTATTTCACTGCTAGCAGCTATGCTTACATATCCCGAATAGTACTACTTCAGTGAGATTGTCTCCAGCATACCACACCGTGCTCTGATATCAGGTCCATCACATAACACAATACAGCACAACATAATTCAACTACATTTACTGATTCTTTAGTAATTGCAGATGTATGAGTATAGATACTATTACTGCCCATCTGTTACCACGTTGGTCACATGCCTGCCCTCTCCACTTTAGATGCACAGCCCTGCACTGCCAAACTTGAGTGATACTTGCAATCACTTGCTTCTGTTAAATCAAACATCTAGAGCAATGCTGCTGAAACCACTGAGAAAAAGGAAACACCATGGCAGTTTCCTTTGACTATGACTTTTTGAACTTTTAATTATTTTAAGCTTAACAGAAAGGTTTAATTATTGCTAGCTCCCTGCCCATCTGCAGGACTGCTTTTGCTACCCATTTATATAGCATTGCTGAGGCAACTGTAATTCTTCACCTAGGAAAGTTATGTACGTTTAGTTTCTCTTTGTGCAAATAAACAGTAGGAAACAAGAAACCGACCCACTGAAGCCCTATGCAAGTCACATGTATTAGTGTCCCCTGCATGACTTTAAGGTAGTGTCAAAAGAAAGATCTTTCCATCTCCAGAAGGAACATTTCTGCATGTATTAGGATGACCTAGTAAATCTCCTCTCCCTGCAGATCATCTGATTCTTCCTATTATCTTCCCATTTATTTATAACGTTGACTAACAAAAGTTTTCTTGTGGATGTTTTCCATGACAAAGACACTGATTAAGAACATGAGAGGATGGATCAAGCAGCATATGCTTATAGTCGTTTAGAAGATACCAACTGAAGGCAGCAAAACCATGGTTGAGTGGGGGAAACTTTATTCTGAAAATTCTGTGAATGTAACAGAGCACTAAGTCAATCATAGCCTTTGAAAGAATGGTACAATTTCCCAGATATCATATCTTATGTTACTATTACATTGAAAAATTTTGCATCATTAACTATAGACAACATAGACAAGAAAATTTAGTATTAATCGTGGCAGACATCTGTAGAAAATGAAATTTGAAATACAAAGCATTAAATTTTATATTAATCATGGCAGATATCTGTAGAAAATGAAATTTGAAATGCCAAGCATTATCCTAAGAAATCTGCTCAAGAAGCCCTCCAAACAAGAAATAGTACTTTACTGCACAATTTCTATGAGGGATAAAATAGTAATTAGTCCGCCCTATTGTCACATAGCCGAAAATCTGAAAAATTAGCCATCAGCAATTGAAGCAATTATTAACAAAAACAATTAATGTAGTCTCCTACAAATGATCCCCTGAACTTTCTGTGGTATTATCATTAGATGTACACTGACTACCTGAAAAACTGTATTAAATGAAGACAAAAATGTTGTCACATTACATGATAAAATTACAGAGTAACTGAATCTCCATCCAGTGGACCAGTTTAGCTGTTTTAATCATATTTAAATAAATTAATGAGGTTTTGACTGTCAGTCAGTGTTTCTATAAAAAGAGTCAGAAAGAATTACAAGAAACTACAAAATTCAGACAGTTATGTATTTCAAAAGCACAATAATTCAAAACATCTATTTTTGGAGTGTGAAGTGGTTATCTTCTATGTAATACAAATTCCATAATTAAAAATGAAGATATTACACAATTAATTCTCCTTTACATTTTTCTTGCTAATGTGTTTATTTAGCCCAACAAAAACATTTTTGATGTTTAAAAAACTGAATAATAAAAAAAAAATTAAAAATCGGTGTATACCCTTTAAGATACAGCAATGAATTTCAACATCAAGTAAAGCAATAATATTGGAATGAATTTTAATAGACATTGATCCAATAAACAGCAGCATTCTGTGTTCTGGATGCAGTGCCACAACTGCAAAATCAAGGACTAGATGTGAAATATGCTTTTAAGTTTCCACATATTAAACCTATGGAATGCTCCTCAGAGATACCAGAATATGAAGCTGTGCCTAGTGAAATCTGAACTTCAAATAGGAATTGAGCCATTTCAATGCTTAGAGCTCTAAGGCAGCACCACAGTCTATCAATTTTCAACTCAGAAAACTAAATGCCTGCTCTAATCTAAGAAAATACTGAAATAAATTCAAAGCAGCAATTTTGCAATTGAGATAAAATATACTGATTATCACTCTAAGCTGTCATTTAGCAGCTTAACATACATGGTCAAGATTTAGTAGAGTTCTTTCCTGACAGTCCATAATCACATAGAGGAATTTTTTTCTGGCAAGGAAGCTCCTATCCTTGGGCTGTTTCTGCTGCTGTTGGGTGGTTTCTGCTATTCTGTTCTCTCTCTGTTTTTGCATAACACCCAACAGACACTATCTGAACCACCGTTACCTAGTCTTCAGAAATAACCAAGGAAAAAAGAAGAAAGAGGGGTGGGGAAGGGCAGGGGAAGGGTCATATGTTTCAATCTGTTTTCTCTTCAGATTTTTAAACCATCCTATTGTGGTGCCAGAGAAATATCAATGCCAACAGTGAGGAAAGCAACACAAGAATGAGACAAGGGAATAATAAACCACTCTTTTTCAGCAACATCCCAGTACTGTGAAAGTACACCAGAGAACGTTCAAGTACCAAGAGGGACATAAAGAGTAAGTGTTAAGAGCTCTTTCATGTTAATTCCACGCTTTCAGTATTTCATTTTGCCATATTTTGTTGTATATTTCTTTAATTTTTAATCACCAGACTGCCATATCTTTGGATTGGTAATTTAATTTCAAATAATCACAGTCTTAAAAACATAAAATTATCTATATTACTGTTTAATTACTTCATGCTAAGTAAATTTTAAGTACTCTGAGTATCAAGACACAAGTACAACTGGCTTGAAGATCTTGTATTATAGTGCTTTATATGAAGCTAGATATGTCAATACTTCATTTTCCCTACTATCTGATTGACATGACATACAAAGAAGAAAAAATTTCATAGTAAATAAGATGAAGCAATTGCCTTTTAAGAAAACAGTGAACAAGCTATGACTCTTCAGCTTGCCAGGACTTGAGAGGGGCACAACCAGGGTTTACTGACTCTTACAGTGGAAAGTCAAACACACAGCTTTTATTTATCCCATCCTTACAAAACCAAAGTACATGGTGCCTGACAAACTGGTTGAAGATTGCTTAAAGAAAGGGAAGAATGTACCACTCTACACAGCAGACACAGAATGACTGAAACGTGGAGCTGCAGAAGGCCCTGATTGAAAGCTGTATTTTCATGCTCAGAAGAGGATCTGTCCAACAGAACTGGCAGGTGAAATCAACAAGTGTTAATACTGGGAGAGGACTGGCCCACAGCAAGTGGCCAAGTTCACCTGCCTTCCCCTCTTCCCTTTTGAATATCTTCTCCTACCATCACTAGGAGAGAGGTGGTGCAGGAGAGCATTTAGGGACTTCCAGCTTGTCATGGTCCCATCCTTAGAAGGCAAAGCTCTGGGGTGAAAGGAGCACTGCTCTGACAAATCACAAAAATCCAGCCTTCTCATCTTGTCTGCAGTGCTTGCCACAGCATTGAATTACTCTTTAATTGTTAGTTTTCCATAATGCTTGAATTTTTTTAGATGTGACAGAGCAAAGAAAAAGATTGCTTTATTTATTTTTAAGTCAAAGAGAAAATTTAAACTTTTCATTGCAAAGTTGAGAGCACATCTGCATGATTTGTTTCCTATTTGCATTAATTTAAATAATTTTTCTACTTTCATTCAGTGATAAGACAATTATACAGACTGATAAATTATGGACTGTTATAACTGTGTTTTTCACTGCAGCACCATGCCCTGAACCGATATTCTCCTCCACTGCTTTAAGATAAGATAGGTCCTTCTAAAATACAAACCTAGAACACTATTTCTGTTTTCAGACAGATACAATTTACTTATCTTTCAAAGTTGATATATATTCTTGTACAGTACTATTCATTCACCAGTGGTTTTCTTGTAGACCGTGATAAGATGGAAAATATTTATAAGTTTACAGAATTGATCTGCCCATTTATATATGTGCGACTTTTTAATGAAAAATTGTCTGTATTTGTTTTGTGGGACAGCATAGGCTGTTATATTACAGAGTGGAGTACTTTAAAATTACAGATACCTGTCCACTACTAAATTTAAAATGCCGTTGAAGAAATTGATTTGGTAAAACTCCCAGATGAGTTAGTAGGTAATCCTAGTTGTTAAAAAGAAAGTATTTTCTCCTTCTAATTTTTCTCCTAGGAGTGATTCAATAAGCATTCAAAGATAATGTGTAAGATCCATTCTGATCCAAACGCATTCTTCCAAATTCCTTCCATCTACAAACACAGAGGTGTCAAATCTTCTTTCCACAGGATACTTTTCTTGGTCTTCCACAAATACTCAGAAATGGTAATGCTGTTTTCTATAGGCATGTTTGTTATTTTTCTCAGTTAGAATAACTGATTTTATTTTTTTTAAAGCCAGGTATTTATCAAAGGTTAGCAGAATACAGAAAGTTTAAAGTGTTACAAAAAAATCTTCTTAGAAGGATTCTAATACTTTTTTACCACTTAGTTTGTCTATGAAATTCTTAGCAACTTAGCAACCTGACCATAGTGACTGAAACAGGGTGCTTTACTGCAGAAGTCACACCTATAAATGTGTTTTATTCTGACAAAAAAAGATGAGGAAAGGTGAAAGAATTTGTTTCATCATGTTTTTCCTCTAAGTCCTAATGCCTAAAATATCTTCCTAAGGAGAACACAGCTAAATTTTTGTTTCTTAGAAGGAGTACTGCACATTGATTGTCTGTATCTTTTTCAATTTACAATATATTACAAAAGTGAGAATTCTGAAACATGATTTATGTTCATTGCAACAATAGAACATGTTTTTGTGCAGTAATTGCCTCGTTTGACAATAATTTAAATCTTTAATGCAATTTCATAAGGAACATTTGGCTCAGCAATATGAATGTAGACCAGACAGAATAACCAGCAGTAGAGCAGGAACTTATTCCCCAGTAATATTTATAAGGACAATCTATTTCCAAATCTGCATTAACTTAAGGACTCTACCATAGGTTAAGAATTATTTCTGTAGCTAATCCTTGACACTGTTTTAGAGAGTACACTTCTTGCATGAGTTGCAACATGCAAATTTCTATGAAACCATAGAAACCATGACAATCAAACTGTGTCATAAATAGTACTCATGAGATGGATGTCATCACCATAAATGATAGCTGAACATTTGAACCTTCTTTCCGTATACATTTTCTTTTCCCCCGTCTTTGTTCTGCAGTGAATTGTAGTGCTCAAGAAAATAAGCTGGGAAACCATGAAGCTCAAAGATAGTCTAGAAGATATAACTGAAGCAGACCATATTCTTTTACATAAGGTTAACTGATACAGAAAAATCTATCTCCTTTGCTCTATGTCCCAAGAAAACAACACCAATAGCTGCATAGTAGAAATGGAGGCATTCATATCTGTCTTGAATCTCCTTAGTCTGCAGGAGAGGGTGAAGGTAGGAAGGGAAAGGAGGGAATGGGGAGGGAAAGGAGGGAGCAACATACAGCACAACACAATATAAAGAAAAAAACAATGAAACAAAAATATACTAGCAAGTTCAGCAACATGACTGACTATACAGCAGATGTGCTGATTCGACTGCACTGGTTTTAAACAAAATTAAAAAATAAAATTGCCAAAAGACACTAATTATAATCCCACATGTTTAAAAAAATCACGGAAAACAGGTTTATTACCACCACTATCACAGTTTAATAATATGCTTAAAGATGTCCAAAATATTTATATACAAACATCAAAATAAAGTAGGGCTTTTTATCAACTAATTACCAACAAAATTGCCTCAAACCCCTGCAGACTTTTGGTTCCTTCTGAATAATTAAAAAAATACATGCTAGTAATCTGACACAGTTAATGGCATAAAAATAAATATGTTCAAAATTTTATAACATTTTTCTGAATATTTCAATAAAACTAAGAGCACTGACTTCTGATGTACCAGCCAAAGTCTGTTCTTGCTGAGCTCTAAAGGCAAGTATGTGATATCCATCAATGTAGTGATTCTGATTATCAAAGAAATTTAAAACACCCTAAAGGAGATCAGAAGAGCTACTGTCAATGGCATTTCTTTAAACTTGTATTGATGTAACAGGATTAATAAGTAATCCTTGGGGATATGATCACACCAGCCATCTTTCACAAAAAAGTATCTTACATGAGGCAATAAGCATGTATCTAACACCATCTGAGAGGACTGAAGTGCCCATTACTGTCAATTTTCTTCCACCTCTCCTGCCCAAATCACAAAACTAATTTCTAAGAAATTATTGGTAAAATACAGTCTCCTGCAATGACAGTCTTTCTCCCATGAAATTATATGAATATGCCAGAAAACAGCATCCTGCATGCTTGAATGTTTGACGCCAGGAGCAATCCATGCCTTCACTGCTGTCTTCTGATTCACAAAGCTGTGTCAGTTCACATCCTGTGATAAATTTCACTTGTAAATCTATGGCTGAATACACAACATGTTTTGTATGATTGGTTTACATTTCCCCATCATCCTCTTGCTGTAGGGATCTCTGTGAAAACTCCTTTCTCCATCAGAGGACTGAAATATTTCATTGCAATCAGTGCAGGTGCCTGAAGGCACCAAGAGGCCTTAATTGTCCAGACCTGCCTCACCAGCGACCCTCATTCTTGCACCCATTCCCTTGGATCTGGGGACATCTAGACCAGGACTGAGCCAGGTGCACTTCTCAGAGGTACAACTCTTCCCAGTCCTGCTCCTGGCTGTTCCTTCACTGTCATTAGGATTTCCCAGACTAACTTCTGGTCTGACTTGCTACCTCACCTTTTTCTGGATTGCTGACTGCTGGATGGTCCTTCCTGTCCAGCAGTGAGGATTCACTCCCAGATTCCCCACTCCTGTGGACCAGCCCCAAAACCCATATTGGAGCAACATGGAGGTAGCTGTCCCTCCAGTAAATACAGTCTTATTACCCATCTAATTAATGTGACCTTTCTTGATTTTGAGATCCTTATTCACTGTTACATGTGAAAAAAACCCAAAAAACCAAAAACCTTTCAGGAAAAGAAAGAAAAATATACATTATTTTTGAAGTCTTTGATTTGTTAAAATGAGCTTTTCATCCTCACTTTACATAAAATATTGATGACAGTATATGAAAGCAAAATACGATCTTTAAGCTCTTTGAAATTGCAAAAGAGATTTTAAGTTATTTTTACATAAATCCAAAATGAAAAGGAATTGTAAGTTATTAGTGACCTTGTGCAAATGTGCATTAAACGGCTTTCGTGCAAACTGCATAGAAATTACAAAGAATTATATCATCTTAGAACTTTTATATGTGAGCATGTTTATGGATAGCTTAAGAATGTCTATATTCTACCTTCCAATTTTGTGATGAATAGAATTCTAGTAAAAGAAAGAAAATGCTATTAATATTTGCTAAACTTGAAAACTGTTCATGTCCTACTTTCCCTCATTGCAAGTATTTAATGTCACCTTTAGCCAAAACTAGTAAAGACAATATAGTCTATGTAAAGATATAGAATGAATCAAATTTAATTCTTAATAAAACCCACTAATTTTTTGTATGTAAAATTGTAGGAGAAGGGAAAATATGAATAAAATTGTTGAAGCTTTGTGTCATTGTACTCTGTACAAATACTTCTAAAACCCCTGTATGGTTATCTGGGTACTTTTGTTGAAAGCAGAAGGCTGGGATCAATCTTTAGAAGACTGTCTTCAACTTCACAGGGCAATTTCTCAGTGCAATCAGACTCTCAGTGAACTTCCTGCTGTGATTAGGGAAAAACAGACAATAGCATATAGTAAAACTTTGATATCTGCAGAAAAAAGAACATGGAATAAGTAGGCAAGAGATACATCATATGAAAAATGAATGCACTTTGATGCTTACATTATTTTAGGACAGAAGTGAAGCATATTCCCTGTCTCTATCAACTAATGAAGGAATACATCTAAGACTCTAGGAAGATATGATGTTTTACGGTCTACTTATGTTTCCACAGATGTTCTAAATACCATAGGGCTTTTTATATAAACATGCATGCTTAGTATGCCAGGGATTGTAAAAATGTGGTAAGATTTAATTAGCATTTAAAAACATCCAGACTATTATTTGAACCATATTTTGTGGTAATAGTAAGGGACATCTCTGAAAGCATAGACAGCAACTAGGTACCTAGTTACTATTTATTGCCTTTGCAGATATAAAGAGTATTCTAGGGGACTGAAAAAAGAACATCACCCTGATATGCTGAAAAGTTTCAATTAAGTGATATCCATTACCATCCTATCACATCCTATTGGTCTTCAATCAGAATTTCAGTAATAATTCTTTGGAATCTCAACTGAGAATGAGAGAAATGTAGATGGTCAAAAGTGCCTGAAAAAACAGATTACTATTTCTCAGGTCATGTAATAGTTTCATGCTTAAAAAACTCAAACAACAATTCTGAATGAAGCCACCACAGGTAACTGAACCTTTGAACAGAGAGCTTTGACTGGAACTCAGGCCAAAAATAGAAGTTTATGAGCTTTGGAAGAAGGAGCAGGAAAATGAGGAGAACTACAAGGATGTCATGAGGTTATGCAGGGATAAAACTAAATACATAGATGCCTAAAGGCCCTAAATAAAATTTAAAAAAAAAGTCTAAATTCTTTAAATACATCAGCAACAAAAGGACAGTTAAGGACAATCGTCATTCTTTAACAGATGCAGAGGGAAATGTAATGACAAAGGATGAGGAAAAGTCTGCCTTCTTTCCCTCAGTTTTAAATGTAAAATAGTTGTTCTTGGAGTACCCAGTCCCCTGAGCTAAAAGACAGGAACAGGGAGCAGAATGAAGCCTCCGTAATCCAGGGGGAAATGATCAGTTACACCACTTAGACATATACAGTGTGTTTCAGTCTAAAGGGCTGGGTGGAATCCACCCGAGGGTACTCAGGAAGCTGGCGGAAGTACTCGCTGAGCCACTTCCCATCATATACCATCAGTCTTGTCTAAATGGGGAGGTTGCAGTGGACTGGAGATTGGCCAGTGTGATGCCCATGCATAAGAAGGGTCAAAAGAAGGGTCAAAGGAGGATCTGCAGAGCTACAGGCCTGTCAGCCTGACCTCGGTTCCAGGGAAGATTATGAGCGAGATCATCTAGAGTGTCATCACATGGCATGTGCAGGACAACCAGGGAATAAGGCCCAGCCAGCACAAGTTTATGAAAAGCAGGTCCTGCTTGACCAATCTGGTGTCTTTCTGTGACAAAGTGACTGGATTAGTGGATGATGGAAAGACCACGATGTTTTTCTCCTGAACTTAAGCAAAACCTCTGACACTGTTTCTTACAATGTTCTGGCGAAACTGGTTTCTCATGGCTTGTATGGGTATACATTTCACTGGGAAAAAAAGTTACTGGATGGCTGGGCCTGAAGTGTGGTTGTGAATGTAGTTAAGTCCAGTTGGCAGCTGGTCAAAATTGGTGTTCCCCAGGGCTTGGGTAAGGGGATAGGTCTTTTTAATATCTTTACCAATTATCTGGATAAGGGAATTGAGTTCATCCCAAGTCAATTTGCAGATGACACCAAGCTGGAGTGTAGATATGTTGGAGAACACGAAGGCTCTATACAGGCTAAATTGATGGATTGAGGCTTATTGTATGAGGTTCAACTAGGGCACATGTTAGGATCCTGTACTTGGACCACAACAACTCCAGGCAGCACTGCAGTCTGGGGGAAGGGTAGCTGGAAAACAGCCCAGTGGAAAAGTACCTGAGGGTGCTGGTCGACAGCCAGCTGAACATGGTCCAGCATGTGCTCAGGTGGCCAAGAAGGCCAGTGGCATCCTGGACTGTATCAGCAATAGTGTGGCCCGCAGGACCAGGGAAGTGATTGTTCCCAGTACTTGGCACTGGTGAGGCCACACCTCAAGTCCTGTGTCCAGTTTTGGGCTTCCCACTCCAAGAAGGACATTGAGGTGCTGGAGTGTGTCCAGAAAAGGGCAGCAAATCTGATGAAGAGTCTAGAGCACAGGTGTTATGAGGAGCTGCTGAGGGAACTGGAGTTGTTTAGCCTGGAGAAAAGGAGGCTCAAGAGGAAACCTTATCTCTCTCTGGAACTACCAAAAAGGAGGATGTAGCCAGGTGGGGGATGGTCACTTCTTCCACGTAGCAAGTGATAGGACAAGAGGAAACATCCTCAAATTGCATTGGGGGAGGGTTAGATTAGATATTAGGAAAAAAAAAATTCTTCACCAAAAGGGTTGTCAGGCATCGGAACAGGCTGTCAAGGGAAATGGTTGAGTCACCATCCCTGGAGGTATTTGAAAGATTTTTAAATGATGCACTTGGGGACATGGTTTAGTGGTGGACTTGATCGTGCTCAGTTAACAACTGCGCTCAGTGACCTTAAAGGTCTTTTCCAATCTGAACAGCTCTATGAAAAAGCAGAAGAGAGTGGAAACAAAAGTCCTCTTAACCACTCTTTTTTCCTTTGACTTCCAAATTTTTACTGCCTTTAAAACCATACTTTCCTTTCAGTTTTAGAATTGTTGAGTAGTTTCTACAAGATCTTTCCCATACCACCTCTAAGAAAAAGTTGAGAATCAAAGCATGATTTGTTCTGAAAAGTTCTGAATTCTCTAAGTCCTTACCTTAGTCATAGCACTATAAAGCCTAAGAGGTTCTTTCAATTTTTCGTCTCCATAGCTTCAAACATCAAAATGACAGTGTAGTGCAGCAGTGAATGATCAGCAAGAGAACTTAACGTTCCAAAGTCAAGCTGACCAGTAAGTGTCAGAAATAACTTGTGCAGTCATGCTGTCATTACCATAAATAGTATCTTTATCACACATTAATGGAAAAGCTACAAGATAAACCAGTTAAACACTCTGGAAAGCAGGACAATATTTTCAAATACTAGATACAGATAATCATAAAAAATGCAGGTTGCAACGGACCTCATAAAGTTCAACATCTCCACTCCAGCTCAAAGCAACATAAAATGATCACAATTGTTAAGAGAAATGGGGAAAACACAGCATTTAAACTTACACCTTGAAAATGCTATGTTCCACTAAAATAAAATAATAGAAATGTAAAATTCATCTTAGGATGAATCAGGAAATAAAACTCATATCTTTATCTTATTAACTGGTTAACCATGAGTGTAAAAGCAGAGAGTGCACTCCACTCTTCATCTTCAGCAGAACTAAACACAGAGAGTGGATCTGAGTCTTCCTTGGAGTATCAGACCAGCCAAACAAAGAAAGACAATCCCATTGGAAATAAGTTTTTGTTGTACTGTTTATATTTAGGCATGATTCCCAGCACAGGCTGCTTTTGATTTCTGATACAGTATCAATTGCTGGGTAACTTAAATGAAGTTAAAACATTGTTACACTCAATGGGTAGTTTATTAATGGATATATATTCCTCACTAATTGACAATATTAAAATGCGATGTGACTAACAACGCTTAAAAGACATTCCAGTCTTAACTGGAGGTTTTGAGGCAGCTAATGCTTCAGTTTCTTATGTCTCTATTCATTAGATGTCTGAAACATGTCAAGTGCTAAGACACTGTTTCTCTTGCTGGTATCCTTCCAACCTCATTACAACTTATTGAAGAATTGTCTTCTGTTACTTGATAATGCACTTTAAAACAGCATCAAAAGTAAGTTAGAATTCCCGTTTTTTATGCAAAATTTCGAAGAAGTTCAGGGGAAAAAAATATTTTTTTTAGAAAAAAGGTTTTAGATTATAAACATTTATCAAGCACTATTTGCATTCCTCAGTATAATGATAATCAGAACACGGAAACTTTCCAGAGATTTGTTTCTTGAAAATATCTCCAATCCCAACTGCATGCAAAATCAGAGTAAAATTGGAGTGTTGACCATTCCCTGTGGCCCAAACTGTAGTTGGGAAAATAAGAGGTAAAAACCCCAACCACTACTAACAAAAAAACCTCACCCAAGAGCACCTTGAAATTTTAATTGTGTGTTAGCAACAGTAGAAATTAAAAATACAAAACTTAAAATACATTTTTATTTTCTAGCAAATGAACAATTATCACTTACAGTATAAACTTCCTAGTTGCAAATTTATACCACAATTATGCTTTGAAGAGAACAACATAAAAGCAATATTTGCAAGCAAATTAAAATGAATAGAACATGTAATTTTTTTAGTTCGAAATTAGTCTCTAGACAATGTTTCTACATAAAAATGGTTGAAGATTTTGTTGCTATTTTATTTAATGCAGAAGACTAACCGAGCTGCTTGTTATTATTCTTGATTAAAACCTTCTTTAAGTGATTACATAAAAGAGGGTCACTTTCACTGTAGGACAGACATATGCATTTCTAGTTGAGGATTACAACTAATTTGTTATTGAGCAGAAGTATCAAAATACAGTTAATCACTCCAAAGACATTTACATGAAGAAGTACACAAGCCTTTTAGGTTTTGATATGAAATGGTTAAATAAATAGGCAAATCCAGAGACACTTGGTCCTGACCAATTTATTATGATGCACTTGCACAATGTCCCTTATCATCAGGAGATAGTCAAGGTCTAAAAAATGTCGTTACCACAAGTGGTCCTTCTGCAAAACTACATCACTGTCTTGTTGCTTAAAGCACAATGTCTTATCATGCCCAAATTCCTGTATCCAGGAAACAGGAATAAAACTATCTCAAATTACACATACATTGTGATTATAAAGCACTTTGAGGTCTATAAATCAGAACCATTTTCTACAGCAATTTAGCAATAGGGTGGTTATGGCAAGGAAACAACGTGGATATTCAGGCCAATGAAACCCACAAGTGTTATAAAAAGGAAATAGTCCGCTTTTGAGAGTTTGCAGCTTCATTTACAGACTGCATGCTACATTCTTAATTAAGTTCTAAGCCCTCCTGCTTGGAGGGTACAGTAGCAACAGCTACAAATACTGGCGACATTAGAAAGTGGAATAGAAACAGACTACAGAGGGAAGCTATCAGTGTTGTGGACCCTATAACCACAATGTACATTTTTCATGGCATCTACTTCTAATCTCATCCTGTAATGAAGTACCACATAACAGCTACAAAATATGGGGCCATGTGCTTCCAGGGAACATCTTCCAGTTTATTCTTCTCTAGAGGGGAATAATGTTGAAATTGCTCAGTGATGCAAACCAAAAAGTGACAGTTCTTAAAGACAGACCTGTTTCAAACACATTCCCACAGACATTTTGCAAATAAACAGCAGGTGTAATTTCAGATTGAACGTATGTAAACCTCTTAAATTTCAGAGTGATTTTCTTTAACCCTTACAAAAATGTACAGAATGGTAAGAATGGTAAGAATGGTGCCTTCCTTGACTGACTTCTGAAGGTCTTTAAATGGAGCTTAAATCTGTGAAAAGTAACCTGATGTCTACCTTGAAAAAATTATCTAAAATTAGAGAGAACTGAATTCTGGTATTTACTTAAGAACAAAAAAATTCCCTCTCTAAGAAAAGATCAAGGGTTACCAACCCATCAGTATACATATACTTAAATTTAGACATCTGAGACTGAAATGATGAAATGTTATTTCAGCTACTGCATCTAGCCTCGTTGAAGGTTTGCAGATTTTCTACTCTTCCCCTGAGAAGAATAATATAATAAGTAAACAGTGTCAATTTATTTAATGAGTCCTGGAGAAAGATTAAGAAATATTAAGAATTATCTTCCTATATTGTGCTTTGGACATTAATAGATGTAACTGGGTTTTCACAAAAACTGAACATGTGAGTATTGCCTAAGATCAAAAATGCCTACATATATGTCTATATACTTTTATGACTTTTTTTTTCCAATGACAAGTTAAAAACTACATTAGAATTCAAGACTCAATTAAAAAATTAAGTCCTCTACACAACATGAAATTCTTATTTATTTAGCACATACCTTTTGCTCTTTATAAGCTAACCTCAAAAGAAGAATGCAGAAACTGGGATGGTATGCTCGTTATGCATGTCAGAGGAGATCAAAGAAGATTCAGTGGAAGATAACCATTTGAAAGATGAATTCCAAATTCTCCAGAATTCTTAGAAGCAGAAGAATAAGTCACAGAGAATTTCACTTCATATCTGGTTTCCAGTTCCTGAATCATTCAGTTTTGTCAACAGTAACTTTGGAGGCATTTTCGCTTGCCACAGTTACACAGTGTTGCATCTATATATTTTGGCTGGTCAATAATTAAAAAAAACCCCAACCTATCCAACTATGCAAACTTCTTGTTTTCACTGCAATTATACATAAATATAAAACCCTCTGCACTCTCATATCAGGTTATTTTCACAGTTATTTGTGAAAAATAGGCATTTTCACAAGTGAAACAGTGCCATCTTGTGTATTGTGGACTTTTTTGCTTGTCAAAGTAGAAATATTATTTTTCCCAGGGGACATTCAGATATTTTTAATTTTCCCCTGAGAAAGATACCAAGTCCCATAGATAAAGTTTGAAATTTACTGTTGAAAATAGTTGTTCAAGTTGTTCAGCAAGCCACATTAAAATCATATCTTTCATTGAAGCAAGCAAAATGAAAGCCAGTTTTCAAATAAAACACCAAAGGGAAGTTAGATTCAGTTCTTCACAAACACATTTTAATCATATAATTTATTAGACTGCAGCCTCCCTACATAATGGTTTAGATTCAGTTTTAATTAACAGCTTTTAACTTAAATTTTTATAGGATGGATCCCAATTTATTTTTTGTCTCTGAGTACCTATGTAACTCCTTATCATACAATTTAAAAAGTATTGATGACCATAATTTAAAGGAGAAACATAGCCAAAAAAATTTTATTTTCGGTTTATAGATACTACTCTAAAGTTATTGCTGTAGACAACTGGTAATATTTAATTGGTATTATAACATTCATATATCATATAAAAATGAGCAAGTAAGAACTTTAATTAATGGTTCACATTTGCATTCATTTGAATGCCAAAAAACCGCAAACCCCACAAACAAGCCCACAAAGAAAACTCTGTTTAACAAACACTAATGTGGATTCAGAATAATTAATAACTCTAGAGCAGCTCTTGATGAGTGCTTTCATAAATTTAAAATTGTGTGATGACATGTACTGCCTATAATTTGGGTAGTTGTCTTAACCGTTGACAATTCAATGCTTTTTGTATCTGTAAAATTATTAACTCCTGCTGATGAACTCAAACTTTGTTCAGAAAAGCAAGCTGAAGGACACAGCTGTATATTGTACAAGAAATTCAGCAACAATGATAAAATGAATATACTTTAAAAATGGACGTAAATATGTCACCTATTTCTATAATTTAAAAATTTCAATATTTCTTAAACTTCTTGTAAGTTGACACAAACATTAGAAAACTTTCAAAACATAAACAGACTTCTGTAATCGTAGATAAACACACTGTATCATCCAGCTGCATACTTCAAATAAAAACAACTATCATCTGAAAAGCAGATTTCTGGGGAATAAAACACTAGACAAATGGCAAGATTGAATGTAATGAGTTGATATGTACCCTAAAGGTAATTATGAATTGAATCATGTTTAGATTAGGAAAAAAACCCTCTGTCTATCACAGGCATAATCTCAAGAGTACTCCATGTCACACTTTTAACTTGCTGTGCTGAAACTGCTAGAAATATTTGTATTCAAAGACCAAATATAATTTGACACATTGCATATCAAGGAGCTGTACTGAGATTAAGGAATAAAGGATAGAAACCTTTATGTCTTCTCTCTATTTCCCATACACTGGTTAATATACACATTTCCAAACCAATGAAACTAAGGCAATCAAGACTCATTTTCTGCTCACACTTTACTTGCAAATCACAACCCTTAAGGTATTCTAAAATTTTCAGACAAGAAAACTAGCGTCTCACTAAGGAGAGTAAGCTCTCAAAAGGTTCAAAGTGATACTAACAAATTTCAAAATATTAAATATGCCACTCAGCTCCTAGGAGCAATCCTGGTGAGGAAAGTCCCAAGCCCCAGAACTACAGAAGAGCCCTGACAAGGAGATTGGATCTCAAGTATTACACCAAATAATTTAATCTTCTTTGGGCATAGATTGACACAAGGGCAAAAAGTACTGAAGTAGAGTAACACTGAAACGAACAGCAGCTGCAGTTAATGGGGGAGGGCCCTTGCTGGAGATAAATAAAATTGCTTTGTATGGAGGAGATGATAAAAGAAAATGTCTCTAGGTGAAAACTTAAGACCCCTGAGCTTAGTTCTCAGTTTTTCTAAATTTCTATCACTACAATTGACATATCCACTATATATTTCTACATATGTAAATGCATGTACATGCACACACATACACATACACATATATACATGTGTCTTCTGTGTATACTTACATCATGTATGCATATAAAGTCATAATATAAAAATGTTACAACTTAGAGACTTTGTTTTCGAGCAGAGGTAATCCATTTGGGCAGAAAGCCATGGATCTCAGGGTCCAAAGTGGTTTGGACAACTTGCTCAGTACTTTACCACACCCCTATCCTACCTCTGCCTCTTATTTTTCAAATGCAGAAATAGGCTCCCAAGTCCATATGAAGTTTATGCTTTAAAAAGATGAAGTTTTAAAAGTTGCTTTGCATATCAATAGACTAAATCAAAAAGTGGTCACTAAAAATTTTATCCATTAAGAAAGCCAAAGCACACCTATAAGTTTGATTTTGCTTTTAAATCACATTCCAACAACTTCCACAAAGGTCATTGAGTTGTTAAAATGCAAAAATAAATCTTTCAGGTCAAAAGCCAAGTAGGTAAACAATAGAGATTTTTCTAGATGTACTGCATGTAGTACAGCTAATTTACTCTAGCTTCTTTACATAGAATTAAAAAAAAAAAACAAAGAACCAAAATTTTACAGTCACTTAATATTACAAAACACTTTTTTTATGTTTATAAGTTCAATACTTAATTGCATTTAAAATACATTATTAAAATATGCTTGTGTAGTTTGCATGCTACTGCTTGGAAGCTGTAGAAGTAAGAGTAATTCAATTATCTGATTATCTGTTATGACTAACTTGACATACAGCAGGCATACATTAGAAAGAAAATAGTTGCTGCTCCATAAGCATATAGTGACTGTATTCAATCAAGCTCACATGAAAGTGAGAGTTCCATGTGGTGATTATAACACAAAGTGTTTTCTGCATCAGCTACAAAATAAGATCCCATAACAATAATAAGCAGTAGACCATATTTAAAGCTTTAAGAAGCATGCAAGTGCTACTAGGACCTCAAAACATGACTTTCTAATATTTGCATAGCTCATATGCAACCTGGTGGTTGCGTACCTGGGATATTTGCAGTGACAGCCATCCTCTTAAAGTAAGTCAAATTATTAAAAGGGATGTACAAAGACTATTAGGAAGCCCAAAATCTGGTTTTACCTCTACAATTGTATTAATTTCTTGTTTGTTTGTGTATCATATAGTAAAGAATTCTGACTGTATAAATTAATTTTGCATTTAGAGGAATTTGTATATACTTGCTTTACCAAGGATGACGCGTTAGAAATTCCTGGGTAAATCACTCACATGTCAGTCTAATATTCACAAAAAATCAACTTTGTCTAGGATCTCAAAGTTGATTTTAAAAGAGTTTTCAAAACACTGCTGATTATTTCTTTACTTTTCTTTAGCTTTATATCTTTTAAAATATGATGACGGCCTGAAAATTCAGGCCACTTGGAAATAACTTGTAATAAGAAGGATGTCAGTCTCTTCTCAAAAGTAACAAGTGATAGGACAAGATGAAACAGGCTCAGGTTTCACCAAGGGTCGTGTAGATTGGACATTAGGAAAAATTTCTTCCCAAAAGGGTTGTCAAGTACTGGAACAGGCTGCCCAGGGAAGTGGTGTAGTCACCATCCCTGGAGGTATTTCAAAGATACATAGATGTGGCACTCAGGGACCTAGCTAGTGATGAACTTGGTAGTGCTGGGTTAATGGCTGGGCTTGATCTTAGAGCTCTTTTCCAATCTAAACAATTCCATGATTCTATGATTCTAAGGTAAGATTAGGCAAACTGCACCCTTTGAAAAATAAGGATGTGACATCTGAGTTCTATAATTTTAGCTACTGTATCTCTTCACGCCATCTCATATATCCTATGTGAAGAGTCAACGCAAGCTGAAAAAGTGCGCTAATAGAGAAGCAAATGAGGCTATACCAGCTAATAGATTATATCCTTTGTCTTAATTTGACTTAATTTGGCAAATTATTGGTAGAATACAATTTAAGTATGAGTACTATCAAGAGAAATTCTTTACTTCCAACTAATTTACTACTTATATACATCCACTGTGTTTATCGCCTAAGGCAGACAGATGCTTTTACACATTTTCTAGGTCTCATCTCTGGTAAAAACAAATTTTTCAAAAGTGTGGTCTGGGCAGAAGGTTAGTAGGAGGTAATGGTAAAATAATTTTTCCACGTAATGGAAATGTGATCTTTTAGTCACAATGGGTAAGAGCTTGGTTAACAAAATAATACTGCAGATATTGTGAAAACAGATTTCAGCGCAGGCTGTCAATGAGCCACACATTTCAGAGTAGAAGGCATAATAACACTGAAACCCACTAGATTCAGAGGAGAAAAGTATTGCCTGTAATCTCACCTGCCACTAAATAGAGAAGTGGATCATATCCTAGTGTGACTGATTAATAAGCTTCAGCTTTAACTTTTAGGTTTGGTTAATTATTTACTGACAACATTTCTCATTATATTATTTACCAATGTTGTGCATAAACCAAGTCATAAAACTATTCTGAAGCCTGTGAAATGTAAATATATGAAGCAAAGAGGGCAACTCACATACTTGTAATAAATACTGCACATCTAAGGAAAACATTTTTTGTTTCAATATTTTGTCAGATACAATATCCATTGAGAGGACTCCTAAAATTACAATATAACTGGAATCTAGGTTCTCATATATGTTTCTTCAATTTTTTTTTTCCCCTCTTATGGATCATAAAACACCAAGAAAGAATTAAAATCTTGCATGAACTAGTACTGTTGACTCAGGAATGATTCTGCTGCACCACATTATATGAGTTGGCCCCATTTCATTACCCTTCCTTAAAATGTGCCACCATCTTACATAAGATCAGCCCATAACTCCTTTAAATTTAGCTCATCATCCAGTATTGATGTTTTTTGAATTAATAATAGAATCTGGTGAATTGGAAGGGATCCACAAGGATCGAGTCCAACTCCTGGCCTTGCACAGGACACCCCAGAAATCACATCATGTGCCTGAGAGCATTATCCAAAACGGCTTGAACTGTGTCAGGCTTGGTGCTGTGACCACTTTCCTGGGGAGTCTGTTCCAGTGCCCAGCCATCTCCGGGTGAAAAACTTTTTCCTGACATCTGACCTAAACCTCCTTCAACTCAGTTTCATGCTGTTTCCTCGAGTCCTGTCACTGGTCACAGGAGTGAAGGGATCGGTACCTGCCCCTCTGCTTCTTTGATGTTGAAGACCACAATGAAGTCTCCTCTCAGTCTTGTCTCCTCCAGGCTGAGCAGACCAAGTGACCTCAGCCACTCCTTGTTTGGCTTCCCCTCCAAGCTCTTCACCATCCTTGTTGTCCTCCTCCCTAATAGCTTAATGCCATTTTTGTATTGTGGCACCCAAAACTGAACACAGGACTCAAGGGGAGGCCGCACCAGTACAGAGCAGAACAGAGAGGGAACAATATTAGGTAGTTCTGTTCTCAGAAATGGTTCCCAATAATCATTGCTATAATACCAGTGGAACACGAACTGTGCTTGAGTTGGGAAAAGTTGTACGGACAGTAACAATTCACCTATAGAGGTACCCGAAACAAAGAAACAAAGAAACAAAGACCTCAAACAAAACAAAACAAAATTCTAAGAAACCCATTGTCAACAGACATAGTCTGGTTTGAATGAAAGTTCAGCCCTCAAATTTGCTGCTCTTTCATTTAATATTTTCCCTCAGGAATAATGATCAAATTGTTGTCATAACTCCAGTATAAACTAGTATGTATTTTTTTTTTTATCAAAGTAACATATGTAGTAAGCTATATAGCTTCCTCACTATGTTACTTATCAGTGAAGACTAAGTGTGTGAAAGCCAAGTGAACATGGCAAACGGATACTGGGAAGACCCACTTTAAGAGTTATCAGTCTCTGTGATTTCTAGAGTGCAAGAGGGAAAGACTGGTAGCACCTGCAGTGCTTTGCTGGTGCAGGGACATGACTGGGCCCTTGCAGCCTTCCTAAAGAACACTCACCTCAAGTAGTCCACTATGCTTTGGTGAGGAGGACAACTTGAGTTTATGATAATGGCAAATTCCTCCTATTTCCATTACCCAGTTTTATAATATGAAATAAATATATTTCAAAATGCTTAAGAATACATATGTGAACCTATTTTTTTCTTTTTATCTGTGTTTTGATAACACAGTTATCAGCCACTGCTATGGTGCATTTGAACTGGCATTTTAAGGAGACTCTAATGAGATGCAATAAAGCTCAGACACTGCAGATGAAAAACATAACTGAGCCATTATTTCCATTCTCCTCATCTACCATTCACTACATATCATGTGGTGCAAAGATGGCACAGCTTTGCGCACATAAGTGAACTACTTGAGATCAAATTAATTCTCAGAACAAACACTCATACAATTAGAACAAATATGCTGATTGTTGGAAAAACATCTGGGGAAAAAAAAAAGAAATATAACTCTAGGCAATCATATATTTCAAATATTCAAGGCAGAGGAAATAGAAAACATAAACACTGAGACCAGCATTGCTGTTGACTTGAAATATCTTCAACCCAGACTGGTGGGTTATGTCACTGAATATAAATAGAGAGATTATATTGTAGTTACTATCATTAACTTTGTATTTCATAAGGAAATTGCTGTTTAGACCTTATAATTAAGATAATGACCTACTTATTTTAGAAACAAGATGAAGAGGGAAGAATGATAGCATTTCTAAATACACTTGTGAACACAAATTTTTTTTGTCACAAATAAATATAATTTAACTAAACCCAAAGAATTTCTAGTCTTACTGCCTAATCTTTTTCTTGTCCAGCTATGAAACTGGTCCAGCTTCTATAATCTCATGAAATTTGTTTCTCCACGAGTGGAGAATCCAAACTTAATTCTAGCTGCATCACTCATCACAGCACATTTCCTGAAGAGTGATACCAGAAGAGTATCTTCTAAATAGGCATTTTTTAACAGAAGGACAGAAATGTGAATCACAAAACCTTAAGACAGGTGTTAAGGGGGAAAGAAATGTAATTCAACTTTTATTTTGGAACGAAAGAGACTAGAAGCTCCAAAATAAAGACTGCAACAAAAGATGTAAAGAGCTAGATATTCTTCACAGTGATGTATTTCAACTACTCTTCTATTACACAATTTTATTCACTAAAGGAAAGTAAATTAGTGCTCTAGCTGATGTTCAAGTGCACCTCTAAAATGGGATCCATGCAGCATTATCATTCACATTTTTGTAAGGGTTCCAATGTTTTGCTCTTGTCACTTTGTCATCTTCACTTAGGATTTTTTTTTGTGTGGATTTTTGTGGATAAAGTTATTAATGCAGGCTTCTAATATACCATAAAATTCAAGTTCTGAAAACATTTTGAAGAGCTTCAAATGCGCTATGAAACAGGTTATCTGTCCACGTGTTCTACTTCCCAAGTAATAGGGCTTCACACACTATAGCACCCCCTGTTTTGGGGAAGCATTTCTTGACATTTAGCATTGTATTTCCTATTACTGCAGTGTGTCTCAGTAGTTAGTGAGAACTTTATCATTCCTGCATGTTACAATCTTTTATTCAAATGACTGCTTATTAACAGTCTGTTATCCAAATATAAATGCTTAAAATCACCCTTATTTATATCATTTCTGCTTAAGACAAGGGACTGCTGGCTCTGGAAACACATAGTAGGTACAGCTCTAATGAGACATGTTACAACAGGTCCAGCCATTCATTAAGATCTCTGAAAGCCAATTTTAAAATTCCCTGAAGTCTCCCAGCATGTAACAGAGGAAAAAATCCACCACATATGATGAAGATGGCTTCTGAAGAAGATTAAAAAATAATCTCCTCAGACATGTTCTGAGGTAACTCATGCTTTAATATACATATATGTTTAGGTGTAGAAATCAGAGTATAAGCACACTGATCAATTTTATGCACTAAGTTTCTGAATGTTTAATGGAATCTTTCATGCCAGTATTTCAGGATTAGTTAAATTTTCCGAACACAGGCATTATCACCATTTGAGCTATCCAGTGTGCTAAAGCAGCCGTTCCAACGGGGCACAATCACACATTAAACTTTTGGTTTTTTGGTGTCTCCCTCCCTTTTGTAGAGGTGGACAATCAAGGGTGCCTTGAACAATACACATCAATAGTTAAATGGAGGCTCTAGTGGTCAATGCACCTAAATACTGGTGAAGAGGGCAGTGAAGAAGACAGAGCCTGGCTCATCTCTGTGGTGAGTGACAGGCCAGCAGACAATGGACACAAATTAAATTACAATAAAATATATTTAAACCTAAGAAATAAAAAAAGGTTCACTGTGGAGTTTATTAAATACTCTTACAGATCTGGAAATATCAATATCCTTGGAGAGATTCAGAACCTGAGTAGACACAGCCCTAGGCAAACCTGCCTTAGTTGACCTGGCTCTATACTTTCTACTACACTTTTTTCTCCTCCTTACCCTTTCTATGTTTTATTGTGACTCAAGAGATTTGGGCACAAGCAAATGTAAAATAAAATTATAGGGAGAGAATTCCTTGCATAATAACAACTCCTGAAGCAGTAGATTGACATTATCCAGTGTAGTTACATTACTAAAGGACCTGGTGAAACTAGTGAAACAATGTTTTAGCACTTCTTCTACACAAAATTTTCCAGCAATGCTACCACATAATGTTCTTCAGATTGAAGAGCTGTAAATTTAGGCCTTGATAACATAATTATTTGAAAAATATGACAAGCGCTTGTCAGTTAATATTTGCCTTCAATCTTCCTTTTCTCCTTAATACAAGAAATGAAATGTCATTGTTTTGAACCTGAGTTATTAAGAAGGCTATTGCTCAAAGAAAGGTAGGATTTTCTTTCTGAAGAGCTTTTTAATTTTCATTATTTTTAGGATTCAATAACTTGTCCCTAATAACAGGATATGCCACCTCTGCTCAGCACTGCTTTGAAAACTGGCTAATATTTAAAATGTGGAACAGCGAAAACAGCAATGTATCTTGTCAAAAGGACGTGTCTGTTGAATGCTGCTGGGATGAATGCTAGGTCATGTTTTAATTAAATTCCTCATTAATTATCTGAAAAAAAGTATAAGGACCCTGCTAATGAGAGTTATGTATCCAAACTGGAAGGTGCCTTACAGACCAAACAACAGAGAAAAGTTTGGAATGTCAGGAAAGAAAATATCTTGTCTTTGATTTGGAATAGTTTTCATTATCTGGCAGAATTTAAAAAAAAAACAAGTACAGAAATGAAATTTAACTCAGTGAGGGTTTTTTTTGAACCAATGTGAAAATGACCAAGAAAAAATGGTAACTGAAGGGATAGATAATTGAGATGTAAGAAGAGGATAAAAAAGTATCCTAGATTTAGACTGGCATTACTGACAAAGAAAGTTTACATCAGTTCAAGAAGAATTCTATTACAGATTTTCAACTTTCTTTTTCACCTTACAGGAGAAGCATCAGATATTTTAGGAATTAATTCTTTGTCAAAATATGTTTGAATGCCATAATGAGAAAAATGCTAAGGGAATAGTAAGAAAATATTTTCAAGGGTTGAGTGAAAACCATATTTCTCTCATGCAACTGTATCTAAGCAAATGTTTACACCAAAACCAAAATATTTTTAACTTTACGATAATAAACAGCCTCTCCATGTTTCTTTATTATTGTATCACTATGTTACCCAAAATATTACCCTAAAATTTGTGTTGAATTTCAGCTCTATTGAAGTTGAGGGTAAAGCTTGGTGGCCCCTTGATTTTTAAAACTTTCTTACAGTGACAGTTTAGATTAAATGCAAAATTTGGCACTAGAAGTAATAAAGGCTACCAGTTTTTTCAGAGATACTGAGCTATTATCTTTTAATTTAGTTCACTTTAAGAGTTTTCCTTCAAAAAATAAAATTTGCAATAATCTAAAGTCCATGAGAGTTTCATTAGTGTTGCAATAATATTAACTGTTATACCTAATACAAGAAAATACATTACACAGGGCATGAAAGCAATATGAACTGTATTGATTCATTAAATGCATGTTTTCTTTTGCTATTGATGTACACAGATGATGAAAATGAATTTTGAATTTTGTTGTCTGTTACAGTTTAAGCAATCTCATTCATGTTACAGGAATGTGTTTTGTGCTTAATTTACCTTAAGCCAAGGCTAAATTTCTATAACCTTTGAAGTTCTGTTAACACTTTTTCCTACTCAGGAGTCTTCATGAATTCCTCTTTCTACCACTAAATTACATGGATCTGCATTTAATTATGAGAGCACTTACTAAGTGAAATAGAGGATAAATGAACTCTCATTTAACCTTAGCACCACTTGAAAACTGTAGACGTCAAAGATGATCAATAAGTGTTCAAAGCTTAAACCTTTTTCCTCTGGAACTGCTAGAGTCACTCTATCAAGAAGAAACACAACGACGCTGTTAGTATTTGGCAGACTATGCGACTATGACCAGGTTATTTCTTGTTCCATAGATCGTTGATCATATAATGTAACAAAATGTAAATTATACAGGCAATTGAAAAGTATCACATCAGAGAATTTTCAGATCACCTGAGGAAGACCATGTGGAAGGATAATTTTAATTTGCTCCATGAAATGGAAGCCTGGACCTTATATTTTAATTAGAAAAACTCCACTGCAAGAGAATAACACAGAATTTTTAAGAAGTAATTGATTTCACTAAGCTGATTTAACATTCAGAGGCTGTACTAAGTACACATGCATTTTCTCTTTTTCTTGCCTTAGCAGTAAATATAGCAAAAGACAGAGTTTAAGAAATGCAAAATACCTCAGATGAGACAGAATGAATCAATGCTGCTGAATACAAGAGCTTTAACTAATTTGATTTGTTTTATCTTTTTTAAGGTATTTATTTAATTCTGTAACATTTTCTGATTGCAATTTATAGGCATCCCAGTCTTCAAACATAAAAAAAAAAAAAAACAAAGACCGAAACAGTCACTCCTGACTTATTACGCAAACAAAATTCAAATCTCGTTGAATGAAACATCACACTCACTGTCAAATTCTAAACTCAATGACCTTATAAAGAAAAACTTCCAGAAACACACAAATACTAACAAAAAGGTTTCAGTACAAGATATCTGCTGTATTTCTCAAGTAGAAGATTTTTATGCACATAACATTCCATGCACTTCTAATTTAATATAAACAAATATATTGCGACAAATTTCCTTCAAATTCTGATCCCTTCTAAACCAAATAACATTCTGCAATTTGCAGGGTGGGGAAATGGGATTAGGAAGGACTTTGTGTTGTACCTAGAATACTACCAAGCTGCAGGTTCTCAAACTAAAGGAAAAAAAACCAAAAAACAAAAGCAAAAGGAGATGTAAATGACCCTTTTTTCTCAACCATTAGTCTCTGGAAACAAACTTACCTGCAATATATCATCACTTTAAAAGTGTTAGTTCAACGTTACTTGGAAACAGTAGTTAATACGTTACTGAAAGATTTCTGGGATGGATGGGTTTTTTTCCCCTTTCACATGCTTTAACTGCAATGTTCAGTCAGCTGTCAATTATATATTGTTAAAAACATAGGCTTGCTGGGTTACAGAAAGAGTTTAGGTATGTTTCAACAGCAAAGTCATGTGCATATAAAGCCTTGAGTGGGCGCTTGCTTGAAAAGGTTTACATTCTACCCTCATCTGCACCAGTGACCTTCTGTTTCTCTAATAAATCCTGTATGTCTATTTTTAAAACCTCTAGTAATGTGTTGTCATTATCTGTGCTTTTTGCTTTATAAACTCACTCCTTTATTACTTTTGAAAATTAAGACTAGTCAGTCTCCCCAAACCTTTTCCCCAGAACAGTCACAATTGTAAGATGATGTATATATATAAATTATCTTGGACAATAAATAAAACACGTGTGCTTTACCCATTGATAAGTTGCATTAATTTTATTTTTTTAATTTACTGTAAAAATTCAGAGTAAAAAATAATTTTGTATCACATTAGGAAAGATCCCAGGAATGAGTATATATTGTAAAACTTAGCAATTCAGATTTACACTACAGGATCATATCAGCTGCCAATGTTCAGCATAAATCTTTTTAATAGGGATTATACATGTCTATCAATGGCAGAACAGGATATTAAACCCTTCAGGCATAATGCATTTCTTTTTCAAATTTGGATGATGTATAAGCCTGATTTTGAAAAAAATTACCTTCGTGTATCCACTTGCTTATATTGAAACATGAGGTCCAGTTGAATTCAGTGAGACTAAAAAGAGGGGCTAAAATTTATGCAGTTGTCTTCTACTTTCCAGGTATCAATAATTATTTCACTGTTGCAATATATTGCAGGGATGCACAAAGTCTCTTAATTCAGATGCCTTGAGGAATTTTAGGATCTAAATCACGAAGAACTAAAATCCTCCACATATTCTGAAAAAGTTTGACATGAATGAAAATAAAAAGCTCCTCACTGCAGCTATGCACACAAAATATAAAACAAACTGTTCATGTTTTAATTCAATTACAAAAAGTTATTAAAATATTCAGTGAAAATTTTGGCATGTAAGTTTTTCAACTTAAAATTCTTCATTGCATCAAGGAGAGACAAATTAACCTATGGGCAACACAGAAACTTGATAGAAGCAAAGCCTGAAGGGTCACATATTTATCTCAAGATAAACCCTTATAAGAAAAAAAAATAGAAAAAACAATATGGAGAAATAGTCACAACCATTGCAGTTGTCTGTCAGTCAAGGAGAATCTAGAAAAACTAAGAGTTTCTAAGAAACTAAAACTCTGTGTTGGGACTTGATCTTCAGAGAGCTGTCTTGATACTGCCCAAAGTCAGCAATGATGAAAAAAACCTTGGGATCCCTTTAAAAAAACATTGGAAACGGCTGTAAAAAGTGGTTTAAAAAGTGACAAGTATGTACAGACAAAGACACACCTGTACGAGACTGCAGCAAACCTAAAAGTAACTGACCGCCTAATTTATTTCTGAACTGTTGGTATAAGTTGTCCTGAATAAAAGGTTTGAAACAGAAGAGTAAAAGATTATGTGAGCAGACCAGCAGATATTTACTTGTAGTTGTCAAAGATTAATGATTTTTCTCTGAGCTGATACATGTGCTTCATGAGTGGAGGAAGGTGAGAGAATGAGAAATCTCCTGTCCACATATTTTAAAAAATTGATGTAAAATATGAAAGTTACTTTTTTTTATTTGTTTTGTTTTGTGTTTGGGGATGGTGAGGTGGTTTTGTTCTTGGTAGATTTTTTTATTGTTGTTTTGTTTGTTTTGGTTTGGTTTGGTTTTTTTAAGTGATCCGGCATACTGCTGAAAGCCACAAGAATAGAACTAATGATGACACCTATCGAGCTCTTCATGTGAATATGTCCTCACAGACAGCATAAAAGAGAAATGTCCAAATATTTATATTCATCTCATTAGACTGTATGAAGTATCAATTTTATCTCTCTTTTATCCATTCAAACTACCGTATGGCTGGAAATTTTTGGCAGCAGCTGTGTTCTCACTCACAACTCAATTTCTGCTCACAATTTTAACTCTGGAAGCAAATGAGATAAAACCCCTGGTTAATGACTAGTAACATGACCTGTCAAGGGTTGTTATTATCCACTACTTTTTTTTAAATTATAACAGTGAATTCTAGAGACATATATTGCACAGAAACACAAGCAATTTTTGAAAATACTATTTTTTGAATTATGGGTGTTTACTTAAGTTAATTTCTACTTTCCCTCTACTTGATGAAAATGGCAGCTTATGAGATTTGATGCATTCAGATCTATTACAGACCCACAGACTAACAAAGATTTCAGTCTTATTTTAGGGTTGAGCACAAAAGAAGGCACTTTGGAAAAAATTATTCCAATGACTCTAGCCTTAACAACCAAACGGATGCAGGTACTTGTTTTAAATCTTTGAGCTATGCATCGTATCTAATTTCTGCTTCTTCCCCTGTCAGATCAGGTGCCAGTAATCCATTCATCTTGTTCATTACAGCTTCTGTATAATTTTGGATTAGAGCTTTCAGACTTGGATTAAGCCTATTATTAGTGCTTCTAAATCAGCATATTTGATTTTCTTTTTGTCAGGAGCAATGCTGTAGAAGAATTTCATAGGGCATCCCTACTATTTCCTACATCAAACATGACACTAAGACCTCTCAACAGAAACAACTTCAAAACTAACACAGGCATTAAATTGGCAGTGCATTTCATGACACTCCAAAGTTATAAATGGCAAATAGGAGATGAAAGCCTATATGTATGAAACAGCATCAAAATAATATTTACACAGTGTTTCATAATTTATTTGAAAGCATATAAATATATAACAGTCAATTTTTACTTTTTGCAGATGTATGTCTGAGGACTCTTGAAGGATATCAGTAAGGCTCCTACTCACAATTGTAATAGAAATCTCTGAAACTCAACTAATGCATAAGTCTCATCTATCACAAAATTTTACACATTTATTTTCTTCTATTCTCACAGTCAAGCATTTATTTTCATGCTGCAGCCTGCTGGTATGGTCAGGTGTGAGTTCTTACAGCCTTGTCTAACCTTATTCCTTGTAGTCCTCTTAAGAGTAAAGGTAATCTTATACCAGCCAGCAGTCTCTCTCAAGCACAAATATATCTTAAGACACAATGTTAAGAAAAATATACTTCCTTGAGTTTTCATTCTTAATGACAAAATTCCTAAAATCTCAAAAATTATGTTTTAAATATTTCATCCTATAAATTTATATCAATGTAAGTAAGTACTATGTCCCAAAGGTAAAAAAAAATCGAAAAAAGGAAGAGACTCCCTAGCAACAAAATAATGAAAAGCACTAATGATTGCAGCACCTCTTTCAGCTGCAACATACAGCACCTCAATCATAATACATTTTATAAACATGAGTGAAAAGTTCTTGCTGTGTTTTACAGTTTTACACAGGGACATCCTTGTATGTTCAGTTTGAAACACAGCAAATATTTTTAAATTAAGGACCATTCTAAACTGTGTCCTTTGCTGCATTTATGAGCTTTCTCTATTTAGATATATATAAGGCACCCATCTCATTTTTTCTTTCTGATGATCTCTTTGAATCACACGCTCTTTGGATACTCACTGCTCTCATGACAAGATCTCTGTGCATTTGACCATGCATTATAAAATCTGTCTTCTTAATCTCAAAGTGTCTTGCCAGTATTTTCACTTAGTTTTTCTGCCTAAAAATTTTAAATGCACCATCATTTTACTTACAATGGGTCCTGTTCCAGACTAGTTCTAAAATTGTTTCTTTAAATTGGACTCCTTCACACACATGAACTGCAAGCATGCCTGCACAGTTTCCCCATGCACTCTGTGTTCTTCCTTCCTATTAGTCTCCACTTGGACATAAATATATGTGGATGTATTGGTAAATAATTCAGACAGTGTCAAGTCTACAACTGGTTTAATTAGTTACTTTTCCCAGTCCAGGAAGCAGAATTTTCTGTGTCAACATCTTAATCTCTATTAGGTAATGAAGCAGAGGGTGATGTCACCTACAAAGCTAAGTGCTGATATCAATCAGTCCTGTGACCTAATTACAGACCCATTAAAACTGACACAGAATACAGAACGCAGAGAGATGCTCTGTGTATAGTATATATTTCCTTTCTGGTTTTCCCTCTTTTGCCTCAAGTTAATTGTGTGCTATCTATAGATGGCTGGAACATTATCTCAAGAGCAGGGACTGATCAGCTTCAGGGTTCAAAAATTGATCCATTAAAAATAAATAGAAAAAATTCCCTGGAGCGTGGGCCAAATCTGGACACTGTAATCCTAGAGTATTACAAAAAAATAAACCTAGCCCATATTCCTTTTCAGGCAACCTTACAGGTAATTTAAACACTAATTTGTTTCAACTTCAATGTCTTTTAGAATTAAACTCACTTCACTGTAAGAAACAGAACTAATTACTCTTTCTATTGGAAGACATATTCATTCTTAATCCATATTTTATAGAAAGAGCTATACTTCACTATTTAGCTGTAGTGTAGTTCATGTTGCTAGCAAACCCATAAAACTAGAACAGAGAAATAGTAAAATTTTGGGTAAAACCTGACATTTTTGGATTTGTACTTCCTAGAATTCAAGTGCTGCTAGTGGCATTTGCTAAGCAGCTCCCATGTGTTCTGAAAGACAAAAAAAAACCCAACATATCTGTAGTTTTTTTCACTTCCTGCAATTTCACTGGAGCAGCTAAAAACAAATAACCACTTTGAGTTATATAGGTCAAGTGAAAAAAAACCCTGGTAATAGAAGTCTGAATTTCTGTGTCTTTTTGGATCTGTTTAAATAAATTTTAAATAAATTAAATTATAAAAGAAAATAGATCATAAATAAATTCTTAAAACCAAAGGCTGTGAAAACACAGACAGCAGATTATCAGGTGCCAGAAGTAGCCAATTAGAATCAAACTCCTGTATACAAACTGACCCCTGCTGATCAGATCACACCTAAGGCATGCTTTGCAGGTGAGAAACAAGCCTGCCTTTCACCCTCAAGCTGCTTCCAAGGGTACAGCCTCTGCAGCAGAGTCCAGCCAAAGCAGTGCCCCATTGCCAAATGCCAGGACAGGACTCTGGATCACCACCGGCTGTCCTTGGCAGCTGCTTCAGCCCCAGTGTGGTGAGGCTGCACCCCACTGCCTCTGCATGAAGGTACACCTCCTCTACACAGCAAGGTTGGCATCCTGGCCATTTCAGGTTGGAATCTTATGCTACTTCCCTCAACTGAAGCGATTAATACAATTAAATCTTCCCCTTCTTCCTAATTTCTCATGCTGTTATATTTCACATGTGATCCTCACCTGCACTTTTGCTGCTTTAGTCCTAGAGTGGACGTGCCACTGAATTTACAAAGGGAAGCAATCTGATGAATATTCAATGATATTCTTTATGACTCCAAGAAGGAGCACACTACTTGAAGGCTACTTGAAGCTGCGATTGATTTCACAAAATACCAAGGTGTTGTACTTTTAAACAAGAATGGTTGCACAAAAGAAAACTGCAGACAAGTTCCAAATAAACTAGCTTCTAGTTCAGACTAGTCATAGTAATGATTGACTTCTCACTAAGTTTTGAACTAGTGTTTAGAAATCTGTCTTGAAATCCTTCTGACATATTTGGATGAGATGGATGAATATCTACTATTTTCATTATTTTTCAAGAACACCTTCATATTGTGGTTGTTACACAATCAAGTTAATAAAATTTTATGACCCACATAAGCAATCTGAAAAGGTCTTAAAATATTTTTTCTTTTTTCAAGACATATGGTGTGATAAATTTATGATTAATTTCTCTGCCTTTTACATCATTATCTCAAATGAAATCAAATCATTTTAAACATAAGAATAATACAGATCAGTTTATACTGATTTTGAAACCAAAAATTATTTTGAAGGGAGAAAGAAATTTTTTCCAACATGATATCAATTTTTAAATTACTTTCAGAGTGGAAAACCTTGAAAACCTCACATATTCAAAATTTAAGTTTGCAGTTTTTTGCAAGCTTCAGTCAACTTCCTGCTTTAAAATGTTTTTCAACTCCATTTCAAAAAACACTCAAAACATTCAGTGATATTTCTGAATTTTCAGGGAAGTAAAATACCAATTAGTCTTGCAGTAGGCTAAAATCCAATGTTAACTCAGAGTGCACTACTTTAGGCAATTAATTTCTTGGTTTATATCTTGAAAAGTAAGGCCAGCATTTAGCAACACTTGCAAGAAGGCTGAGTTCCTTCAGCCCCATCATAAATACACATCTGTGACAAGGTAGCTCTGAAGCTTTCATTTGCATTTATCAAGTTAGGCTTTCACACAGACATGAAAATGTAGGCTTCTCCATGTATTTTCATATAGTAATTTTAAAAGGTAATTACATCAAAAGCATACAGTATGCATTCAGTACCTTAGCAAAATTGTACACATGTTTATAACCATATAAAAAGGCAAAATATGCATAAGAGCATTGGGAATATCAGGTAACTTCATTCTAAATCAGAGAAGCAAAATTAGATATCTGGGTTTGGAACAGACAAATCTAAGTTGGACTCTTAGGCATGGAGCAAAATAACATATATACATAAGTTACAAGCAGAAGTTTCACTCATCTGGTACATAGCCTCTGTGCCATTTGCAAGTTTCCATTTACTTATTTCATTAAGGTTTATTAAGTCAGTAAGGCAGATTCTTTCGAAAGCACAAGCATGAACTTTATTGGTAGTTCCTTGCACTGCTTGCTCAAGAAGGCTTGCATCACCAGGAGAAGATTTTAAAGTACAGCTTCAGACAACCATAAACTCATTTTTTAAACTTCAATATGAAGTCTCAGAGAAAGATTATATATATATATATATATATATATATAAATATTTACCAATTATTTGCTACAAAAACTACCTCGGCCTTATTCTGATTATTATACAACATAACGTCTCTCACATGGGAAAGTTGGAAAGTTACAGTCTTCTCTGCCACCAAGGACTATGTTTACTATGGAAACTACTATAATAAAGTAATTTGAAGTCGCTTTGGTAACCTGACTATAACACCATTCTTTAAAGTGTCAGAAATGTTGAACTGCAGATTAAATAATCCACTTGAAATCCATATGAAATCAGATGGTAACCTGTCCATCTGAAACCATCTAAAATGACAGAAATACTAAACTGAGTAAAATTAAATAATCTGGTAGATGGAATGAGAAAGGGCAGACATGTTTTGCTTCTTTTGTTTTTCCTCATAATATGTTATTTTTTGTCCACTGTTTCACAATTATTTCTCCATAACTGAGAGAAAGTGAGGATTTTATGAAGGCTTAAAAATTATGTAAAAACAAGCACTGCATGGGAACACTGAGGAATCAGACTAGACAAAAATATATCAATGTCACAAATACATCTGAAGCTAAAGCATACTGATTTAAAATTATTAAATATTTTACTTGGTGTCTTGTTTCATCAAGAACCAGTAAAGTGAGATCTATTTTTTTTACACATTTTTCTCATGACTCAATATAAAAATATTGCCTTACCATGCTTCTGAAAGCTACATGTATTTAACATGAATACCATGAGCTTCTATCCTTAGACTATGAATCAAACACAATCTGCAAGACAAATTGTGCCCTGAGGAACAAGTATGTATCTTAATGGGAGTCAGGAAAAGGCCGAGGAGATTTTTCATTTATCCAAAAACATTTTTCCCAGATGTCACTGGCAGATGTGTAGAGTCTCATCAAAAGTTCAACAGCTTTAAATTCCTTTCTCCAATACAAAATGTAGGTATGCTGACAGATAAGAGAATAATAGGCTAAATATGTGAATATTTGCTGATTTCTCTCTTGTCATATATTACAATACTTCAAATATTGATTCTCCAGGGAAAAAGACTGACAGTAAAAGAGAGGTGTTTGTGGTTACAAATGCTAGGAGGCAAAAAATTATTCTGAAGCTATTCACTGTGAATGGTATTATACGAAGGTAGTGTACAGAACTCAACTTCTAATTTCCAAAGGCTTCAAACCTGTTATTGAACATCTAAACATCTAAAGCAAAGGAAAAGAAAAGAATCCTAGAGGTCAACAGTCTTGAGCAGGTATGTGGTTTTTAAAGAGACCTGAAATAAATATAGTCTTTGAGGGAGGAGGAAACTGAGTTTGTGTTTACTGGTTGTTTTTTTAGTAGAAAATTATTTTCGGACAAAATCTGTACATCACTATAGGCTTGCAGTACCTAACAACCTAACAACCACGAGATGTTTGTGTCACTAGCCAAACTTCTACATGCTCCTTCTATCAGGTCAAATGTGAACAAAATTACTCAGATCTGATGGGAATGTAGAAGAGAAAACAGTCTATGTTGGTGAAATATACCTCTTCAAAAAGGAAACTTCAGGTGTGGATTGAAGTAATAAAAGAGAGAGGAATTTTGGTTTTACTGTTGTGAGAAAATATCTCATCTAAGACAAAAAAAATATCCTTTGAAAGTTTGAATTTTTTTTGTAGCCTAGGAAAAATAAATCTCAGCTTATTTTCAAACTGAAAGCAAAAGGCTAGATCCAGTTGAAAGAAAGAGAAAAATAGGGTAGGAAGGACTTCCGGGAAAGTTAAACTACACAAATATATTTCCCAAACGTAATAGAAATAATCCTTTCCAGGCCCTAGCACTTTTTGAATGTATGAAGACCATAATTTCCTCTGTTTAAGGTCCTGAACATGCTAAGGGATAACTAGACCTAAAATGAAATTAGCATCAGCTCCATTTCCTTAGTTCCCGGCAAGCTTTGCTGGTACATTTACAAAAGTAGAATCCAATTTACTGAGTTCAAACATTTTGTAACTGAAGAACAGTGTTAGATAGGCTATTTTTAGACTTGTGAAAAAGCAGTGATGAATTCCTTAGTTTATCTTCCGTTTCTACCTACTGATGACTTTCTATTGTCTCCTTTATGGAGTTACTCATAATTTATTTCTATGCTCTTTAACATCTATCTGATAGAAATATTTATTGTACCTATTTTAAACATAGTAATATGTGTTGCACATACAATTTTTTACAGCTTTTTCCTGGACATTCTTATTGGGAAATTTTTCTCAGTACCTACAGCACATAAAGAAAGCAGTAACTGTTTAGTCAGAAAGAATATAGAACCTTGCTGATTTTTTTTATTTTGCAGGTGCCTATATCTAAATTTCTAGACAGAAATATAATTTCAGATAAAATAGAAGCATATTTACACCTAATTCCCCATACCTATCAAAAAAAAAAAAAAAAGGAGTTTCCTTTCAAAGGAACTACATCTGAAGATGAGTAATAGTCACTAATGTTCAAAAGCACTCACCATTACTCTCACACATAGCAGCAAGATTAATAAATAATTAACAACATTTCCAAAACAAACATACCTCAAAGACACTGGTGTCTTAATTCTTCTGGAGAATTGCTACCTCAGCTGCCTTTTTGTCTTCTGGTCTTGAATTTGTTTTGTAGCCTAGGAAAAAATAAATCTCAGCTTATTTTCAAACTGAAAGCATAAGGCTAGATCCAAGGGGAAAAAAAAAACAACACTTAATAGCATTGCAGTTAATTCTGCTGTAATCCTGCCTCATTATCTTAAGCAAATAAATCTCTAAAAAGGATTACCTTTTTAAAAGAAAATTAGAGAACTGAATGTCATCTGTGCAGGGAGACATTCTTTTAAAATGTAATCAGCAAGGAAGCTCATAAATAGGACACTATATAAAAATATCCTATCAGGCAATCCTTAGCAGATTTTCAACAGATGTGTATGTAACTATGATTTCACAAATTCCTAAAATAAAATGTATCGAGATCATTTACCACAAAATTTCAGGAGTCTAGAAAAATGTACTCATTCAGATTCTAGAGAAAGAACAATATCAGACAGAATTGTTCTTTATGTATCTTCAACTGCAAGTGTTCTTGCCACACCACCCATGTCAAGAATGGTAAATGCAGGGACTGGGAGAATGGAAACCCTAAGCCCATTGTAGGAGAGGGTCAGGTTTGAGACAAAGGAACCTCAATGTTCACAAGTCCATGGGACCCAATGAGATTAATTTGCAGGTCCTGAGGGAGCTGGCAAACAAAGTTGCTAAGCCATTATCCATAATTTTTGAAAATTCATGGCAGTCAGATTTGTGCTTACAGCCCGGAAAGCCAATGGAATCCTAGGCTGCATCAAAAGGAGTGTGGCCAGTAGATTGAAGGAGGTGATTCTCACCCCCTCCTCTGCTCTTGTGAGACACCCCCTGCAGAACTGCATGCAGTTCTGGTGTTTCCAATTTATGAAGGACATGGAATTGTTGGATCAAGTCTAGAAGAGGGCCACCAAGTTGATAAGAGGACTGGAGTACCTCCCCTGTGAAGACAGGGTGAGAAAGTTGGGGCTGCTCATCCTGGAGAAGAGAAGATTATGTGGAAACCTCACAGCAACATTCCAGTATCTTGGGAAGCTGGAGAGGGATTCTTTGTCAGGAACTGTAGTGATGGGACAAGAGGTAACAGGTACAAAATGAAAGAGGTGAAATTTAGGTTAGATATTAGGAAGAAGTTCTTTACTGTGAGAGTTGTGAGACACTGGAACAGGTTCCCAGGGAGGTTGTGGGTGCCCCAACACTGGGAATGTTCAAAGTTTGGTTGGACAAGGCCTTGAGCAGCCTGGTGTAGTGGGAGTTGTTGCGACTTGATGATCTTTAAGGTCCCTTCACACTGTTTAACATTCTGATTCTATGCAAAACATAGCAAGAGTAGCTATTTAACTGCCATGCCTCCCACTCCTGCATACCATTATAATTTTTGATTTACTGAGGAGAATTAAAAAAAAACCAAAAACCAGGCAAGGTTATTATGTTTTTACTTTATTTCAATAACCATGTAAAATTCAGGAGGCATAGACCCTAGGTGCATCTTAACACTCATTACACATTTTTAGAAATGCACATGGAGTATATAAGCAGTGAAGAAGCAGCAGACGCTATCGAGAGAAATCAAACTACTGAAGTCACTATCATCGTTAGAATGCCTTATGTTTTCTCAGAAAAGGTTTACCAATTTTAAGCACTTTTTGATATATTTAAGTTAGAAATAGAAACCATGGGTTATCACACTCTTGAGAAAAAAAATCAATACTATTACAAAAATATTTTTTTCATTAAGAAGAAACCAGTCTGTGATTCTGTGACAACTTTATTATTAACTTAAAAGAAAACAACAGACCTAAACAGACCTGTTTAATAAAAAACAAATTGCCATTTACATTTTTAGCTTCCTTTTTATTGAGCTTCTCGGTTTCCGTTTAAAATACTCTTTATCTTAATCATCCTGCGAGTTACTCCTTTCTTCAAATTATTTCATTTATCTGTACCAAGTTATTTTAAATAAAACAAGTTAGAAGTTATTTTAAATAAAAACTACACAGAAGACAGCTTGCTTGAAGGGAATATGTATATAATAAATCTAGGTGAAATCAACTTTGGAAGATGATTGTGGTATACGCGGAAGAAAATAATGAAGTATTTAGATGAAAGTAATAAAAGCTACAAAGCCAAAACAGAAATGAAAAACAACTAAAAAGGGTTAATCAGAGCCTCATTTGTACCCACAAGCCAGCAATGTAGTTAGTCAGAAAGAAGTCAGGGAACTAATTTCTGTCGATAGCTGCTTCTACGTCTTTTACTTCAGTATTTCTCAAAAGCAAAATACATAATCACACACACATGCATTTGAAAATATGAAAGCCAATGCATGATACAGAAGGTAAAACAAGGCATCCAGCATTCACAATAATACCCAAGAAATGGCATATGTTATGTTATCATTCAAGATTCTCTAAGAGCTAGGGAACTGTGTACTTCTGATTTGCAAAATTAAAATAATCACACTCCTACCATTAAAACAAATATTGATTTATAACTATCTTTATGTCAGAGTGGCCATGACTTGAAGGTTTTGTATTACTTTTTCAGGTGGCAATATAATGGAATCTCATGCAATTTTTCTTATTTATCATTTTGTTAACAATTTTCGAGACTTGCAAGTTTGAAGATTAACTGATGTCTCTTCACCCAAAGTCTATTTTCATCTGAGTGCTAGAACATTTTCATGGTATGTTGAAAACAAGATAATGGAGTGACAGTGGTAAAAAATAACACTTGAAGGAAGTATCTTTTAATCAATATTTATGTGAAAAATGGAAACAAAGTAGATCTCTTCACACTTAACATCTTTCTTTTTATTATTTAAATACATTAAGTAAAATGATTCAAAATAGTTTTTTCATGGAACAAGAGCACACATTTAAAAGTAGTTTCTAGTATCAGAATTCCTTACATCTTTGTATTGTTACATTAGTTGGAATCTTTTCATCAGATTTATTGGTTTTGTGATGTTTGCTGAGGCTTGAGAAAATGCCTAATTATTTCGATTTGCTATTTTTTTTTTCCCATTTTATTTTCTCCTGATTTTGGTTGGTTGTTGTTTGTCTGTATGGGTATTTTTAAGGCTCCCACTAAGTCAACATCTTTGTGTTCATGTATTTGTTCAAAACCTTGAAAACTGATGTTTTCTACTCTACTGTGCTTTCAGACACACAACTTCAATACCACATGCATCTGTATTAGTCAAACATTTAAAGAAAAATATAATTATTCTTAATGACACTAGATTGAAAGGAACCCTTGGATTTAATCTAGTCCCTCTTGACGTTTGAAGATCCATATTTACTGTCAGGAAGGTTTTGCCCTTGCAAACTGACAGCTTTCGGTTTCCTTTCTACAGTCATTTTATTGCTGGAGTGCACAAGTTTGTGCAAGGTTAAAATAAAGAATAACTGATCAATCTGTCCCTAAAATGATTTTTTTTCTTTTTTAAAGAAAACAACAAAAATATAGAACTGAGTCAGTTATGTTGTGTTATGAAGTACAGACACATAAGTTCAACTGTCATTGTGGTACTGACTGTATTCTTGTAAATCATCATTTAAAGGTTTCATAAAAACAAAAATGAAAATACTTCCTTTTACAAGTTTTCCAATGTCTTGTGTCATGTGAAATGTCAAGTTATGGCATCTAAGATAGAAACTATGCTATGAGTAAAAACAGACTGTATAAATTCATAATAAATTTCTGTCTACAAAACAAAAAAGCCCCTCCAAACAACAAAACATCCAGAAGATAGCAATGCTAATCAGACTATGGGAGTGCAATTATCTACTTTTTTATTATCTTGATTTGGTGAGATCTTACTAGCCGCAAGCTAATACTGTCATCTACTCTTTCATTAAAGCTCAGTTTGATTAAACATTGTGAATGTGAACTGTTAGCTACTACCTGTTTCTATTGCAGTACACAGATGAAAAGGATTTCCCCAAGCTAACAAAAATTAGAAAAGAGAAGACAGCTTTAAAACCTCAGTTTTCTCTTGGTGCTCCTAAAGAGATCAAAACTCATAAACATCTTGGCATGTCATTACCTACAGAAAAAACAAACTTGCAGACAACAGAGACAATGACTAAAGTCTTCAGCTTACATTTTGAGTCTTCAGCCATTGCTTACCTATAATCTAAAATCAATAATCAATTACTTGTTCTCAAACAATTCAAGGTACAACTAAAACCACAACAAAATTAGCTTTCTGGAGGCAAGAAGCTAAATAATTTTGATCCCAAATACTTGGTTCATTACCACCTGGTAAAGGAAAGAGAAGACCTCAAGCACCAACACAGAGGAGCTGTGTTTGTAAGGTGGCATTGGCATCACTCAGATGTCTATATAACAAAACAAAACAAAATTAACCAAAAAAGGCAAACATCTTAAAAATAAAACAGTCTGATGTCATTAAATAGAAGGCAAAATAACAAAAAGGAATGAAAATCTCTTCACATGCCTGTTGTTCAATGACATTTGCTAACCAAGACAATGACAGGTAGAGATATTTGGCCTACTTTATCAGTCTAAATGCATTTACAGGATAATCTCCTGAACCACAGCCTATGTTCAAAACAGTACCCTCACAGATCTGTAGAGGATTTTAAGCTGAAGTGATGTGAAATACACACTGGTTGACTATATATATGCTTTTTCTTAGTTTCTGACATTATTTTTCCTTTACATCTGTTAAATAGATAGATTTCTAGTTGAACTATTTATTCTTTTATTAATGCTAGAGAGAGCAAAGTTCGTATTAGAGTGTTCCATGTGAAAACAAGGATCAAGATTCTTCAAATCTGTGTTTTTACTGTTATCAGCAAAATTTCTCCATCTCTTATTTTCCTTTATAAGTTGCTTTTCATTAAACACAGAGATGAATTAGACACAAATGAGTGTGAGGCAACTTAAAATCCTTCAATTTCCAAAGTTCAGGGAGGCTGCAACCGCCTCTTTCCATTTGTTTCCACTTACAGCAAAGAGTATCTTGATGTTGCCAGAAGAACTTAAAGAATATTTCAATCTGAACTCTAGAAATATATTTTCAGCCAACCTAATGAACACCTTTTTACACTCAGATGTACAATGAGGCACCAGATATCCAAGACCCCGAACAGTAATGCCTTCAGGACTTAATTTTGCTTGATATATTCAATTCAATTATATATTCAGCTGAAATATTCAATTAAATTCCTACTATAATGACACTGTAGTACTACAATAAATGTCTAAATATACCTAGGGTAAAAACCTGCCACATTTTAAACTTGACTTTATTTCACTAATTTACTTGGCAATAAAATAAATAATGAACACAGATTAGGAAAAAACACAACAGAATATTTCAGTTGGAAGGAACCAGCAATGATCATCAAGTCCAACTACCTGACCACTTCATAGCTGACCAAATGCTAAAGCATACTAACAAGGGCATTGCCCAAATGCCTCTTCAACACTGTCAGGCTTGGGGCGTCAACTACCTCTCTAGGAAGCTTGTTTCTGTGGTTGACTACTGTTTAAGAAACATTTCCCAATGTCCAGTGTAAACCTCCCCTGGAAACTGTTCCCACGAGTCCCAGGGAGGAGACATCAGTGCCTCCCTCTACTACTTCCCACCTCAGGAAACTGGAAAGATCCACTCAGTCTTCTTTTCTCCAATCTGGACAAGCCCAAAGTCCTCAGAAGCTCTTTACTTGTAGGACATTCCTTCCATCCCTTTTGCCAGCTTTTTTAACCTCTTCTGAATGCATCCAAGGCCCTTCAAAACTTTCCTAAATTGTGGGGCCCAGAACTGCACACATTACTCAAGGCGAGACTGCACCAATGCTCAATACAGCAAGCTAATCACCCCTTTTGATCTAAGAACATATTTACAATTATTTCTTACAATTCTAGTTCCATGGAGCATAAGTAACTATAAAACATAGGCTTATTTAACACTTATCTTTCCCGATGAAAGGTACCTCTCTTGCCTGCAAGTTAAATAACCTATGATGCATTTTTTTAATTTCCCTCGTATTTTAGATTTTATAATTAAGGACATACATTCATTAGGGAAAATCACACCTGCCTATCATTTGATATTTATAAGGCATTAACATCTGTATGTGCATGGAAAAAAATGAGATGGAAACTGACATTAATTCTATTTCTTGACTGAAAAGGAATATAGCATTCAGATTTTTTACTTGTATCTATTAATGAGTCGTTAAACATTTAGCAGATTTCTCTTCACCAAAGAAAACAAATGAAGCAAAGTAGTCTTGTTTCACCATATCTAATCTTTGTATTCGCTTCAGAAAAGGCGTTCATAAAATATTTTTCTCATGTGTCTACTTCTGTAAACATTCATAGAAATACTCAAAAAATATGGAAATTAACTCTACCACTACACTAATTAAGTTTAACTCTATGCGATCAGGGCCAAAATGTTGGTGAATATAAATGCAACTATATCACTGGAGTGGATATGTGAGCGTGAGGTTTTTGAAGACCATGTATAGAGCAGTTCAAGAGAAAACCTGTGTGGAAGTCAAGTGGATCAATAAAATAGAAATATTTTGAGTTGAAATTAAACCCTGAAAGTATTAAAAATACTATTTTTAATGTATTATGTTTAAGGCTCTACAGTCTTATATACATATTGATTCATAGAAATTATTTAGAAAAGTGCTATAATTTTTCTGGGATATTCTTTTCAGCTAAATTGTTAGAACCCCATTATTTTCTTGTCAAGAACATAGCCTTGTTTTCTTCGAATTTTTGATGTGATTGTTTCTCTTTATATTAGATTAATATATGATCTGAATTATTTGGAACCAGTGCACCATCAGAAAATCTTCCTTGACTAAAGAGCAATCCAGTTATTCAGTGAAAGGAGAACTAATTCCAGCCAGAATTTTGTCTCTGCTACCATGTCTATTTGTGGAGAGAGAAGCAGCATTGATTTTTCTGTTTTGTTCCCATAGATAGGCTCAAATTTGTATTCAGAGGTGTGCAAAGGAGAAAGGAATTGAAGGGTGAAAGAAGCAAATGCAAATGACTGGTTGAGTCACCGTCCCTGGAGATATTTAAAAGATGTGTAGATGTGATACTCAGGGACATGGTTTAGTGGTGCATTTGACACTCCTGGGTTAATGGTTGGACTTGATGATCTTAAAGACCTTTTCCAACCTGAATGATTCTATTACTGTATGAAAATAGGAATTAAACATTACTGTAATATTGTTTTTCCTTCTAAACAAATGACTTCTAAAATTTTTAGTGCTTAACAGTATTTTACTGTTTACACATTAATTCTAAACATTGAATTTAAAAAATTCACCTATAGATTTAAATACGTCTATTTTTTACTTTGCTCATCATTTAATATGATTTCAAGACCTGAATGAATTATGCTTAAATCCCATTTTCGCTTGAACACTTTGCTTAAAAGAAATTAACCACTGATGTCCATACTATCAAAAACAATTCCTCATGGTCTATCCAAATATCCCCTGGAAGTGAAAAACTGGAAGCATTATGGCATAGGCAACAATGTTCAGGTATCTGTAATGATGACAAAATTTACTAAAACAGTCCTAAGGTCATTTGCCCTAGTACTTACTCATATATATAAACTGGGAAACAGCATTTAGAGATCACATTAGAATTCCATTGAAAAAAGTGACCCTTCACTTACTAAAGTATTACATCTAATTTACAAAGAAGCCATACTAAATTAGTTATCTAAATCTCTGGCTGAAATAGATCATAGCTGTGTCTTACCAATTAACCTTTCAATGCACAAAACCCCAAATGGTTTCTAGTGATTTTGTTTCCAGCTCATTGTAAATGGCAAATGTTCTCATACATGCAGTACAACTCAACTACTGCTCTCAATTCATTAAAGGAAAGAGTTCTTCATTTAATGAGATGGAAAAGAGAAAAAAGAAAACATATTTTACTATGTTAAATAGAATTTCACTCACATATGTATAGATAACCAACATCAGTTTTTACATACCTTAAGTCCTTAATAGCAAAGTCAGATAAGAGTACAAACATTCAATACTGCTATTATCAGAACATTGCACAGCTTCCCAAAACAAAATTTATCAAATTCAGTGGAGCTTACATTAGCAAAATTACATTTTCTCAAATGTATAAATATACTCTGTTGTTAAAATTCAAGATTAGTCTAATCATTGCTTACTTTCTATTCAGTCTGAGACTTCTGTCTGGAGTGACATTTTAATTTATAGTACCAAAATGACACAACTAAATATTATGAAGAGAAAACCAGACTTACTAAAAAGGAAATACACAAGAAAGTGGAATACAATTGTATTAAGTGGAAACATGACAAAATACAAAGCAGAGGAACAGCTTTAGATTCACCATAGCAGCATCATAAATTTTCTTGAGAGAATGATAGTGAAAGCAAAAACTGGTATCAGCTTCTTTTCCTGTCAAACCATCAAGAGTCATAGCATATAGTTTCCCTTGGATGTATAGAGGAAAAACTTTTCCTTCAGACTGCTTGAAGTCTGATGATGTTCATTGCATAGAAAGAAACATCCCAAGATAAAGGAAGCAAACACTTTTTTAAGCCATGACTTAGAAGATAATTTCTGAGCTCACAGAAGGTCTCACAGCATATTTTAAATTACACACTGACGTACATCTTGTCTTCATAAAGTGTAATCAGGTCTCAGTCTGTTCAGTGAGGTTACAAAACAATTTTTGATTTCCCACAAATTGAGTCTATGTTGAAAACAATCTGTGACTTGAAGGAAAGGAAACAGCTTTGCACTTTGAACTTGCAACAGCTGAAGGCTTTATTTAGTGTATGGGGCTGCCTGCAGTTGTCTGCATATCAGGAGAGCAGAGCAGCCTGTGCCTGTCTTAGGAGCAAAAGGAAAGAGATAGGAATACAACAGTTCTTGTACTAGGAGAACATTAGAAAAATGTTTTGTTTTCCTCAGGTGAGCTCTTTAAATTTCAAAAATACAGTAAATAAAACTGTAAAGAAAAAATTAAACCTTCTCTTTCAACTGAAACAAAATTTTGAGGTGAGAAAACTCAGGGATGAATAGCCTGATTAATCATTTACTGCTGTATGATCATGAGTAGTTTTGGCAGATTTTGCTTCAGTTTTCTAACCTATCAAATGTGATTTCTTTTTCCCTTTTTATTCCCTTTTTTTGGCTCATGAGTGGATCAGACTCTTGCTGGGGCTTGCATAGGGTGATACTAAAGAACTATTCTTAGAATTTCAGCATACCACAACCAGAAACATGTAACAAACAAAGGATCACTGCCTATTGTGACAGATAAAAACTCAAGGCTTAAATGTTTATTAGGTCAAATCTGAAAATTGATTAAAAATAATGTTCTCCTTTAATCTAACATATTCAAAGGAGAAAAAAACCTGCAAGCCTGAAGTGATACAGTGTTCCATTAGAGACATCATATTATGCTTAAAAAAGTGAGAAAGAGAATCAGAACCAGTGAGATTCTTGTATTATATAATAAGCATCCCATCCCACCTGTATTGAGAAGTGCTCTTATCTTTGAAAGAAAGATATTTGAAAGAAAGAAATTTCTATTTGAAAGAAATTCAAGTAAAAGACAAAATTTCCTGCAAGAAAGTAAAAATTCACTTGCTTTACTTATTTTGCTTGTAATTTTCTCTCTCTTCTTTACAGCAAACAAGATGCACATTTATTTGTAAAACCTGAATGGTCTTGGATGGTTTCAGATTTCTGAAGTTTACAAATGCCTCCTTCAATAAACCTGCAACATAGCACTTACTGAAGAAAACAGACATCTGGGAAGAAGGACTTTTCCACTTTCTGCTAATATTATTGGACAAATGTACACTGTTATTCCTCCAGCTGACCAAGGAAATGGAAAAGATACTGAGACTCTACATCTTCTAGCCTACCTTTTCATTTTGGGACAGCATATATCAGCATCTGCACACACAAAATCTGGTTTTGTTCTGAGTTCTTTTCCGTAAAATTACATTGATTGTCAAGAAAACACTCTCAATACTACTATAGACATTTTAAAAAGTCAGAAAGATAAAAAGAAATATTTAAATTTTAGGAGGCTACCAGTTTTATACCGACAGTAAAAGATATGTCTATATACATAAACAATTAAACCAAAGTCATTTAAATCAATGTAAATGAAAAAAACCCAACCCCCACTGCGGGTGCTGGGTGGCTCGGACAGTCGGGACGGACGGAGACGAGAGATCTCTGAAGTCAGATCTTGGAACATGCGGTTTATTGCAGAGGGTGTGGGTACAGGGGCACTGCTTAGAGCTGCCAGCCGCAGCTCGGAGCAGGCCCAAGAGAGCAAGAGTGTAAGTGTAAGAGTAAGGGTGGAGTAAGCGAAGAGGAGGTAAGTAAGAGAGTAAGTGGGTAAGGGAGTAAGTAGAGTGGAGTGGTGAAGTCCTGGTTACAATACAATAAATCATCTTCTGTACTGAATATTCTAATTGTCACTAACCAATCTAATACAAGATACAAATCCTATAGCATTTACATACAGCCTATAAGAGTTCTTATATTACCATAGAGTGTTACATCTTAACTTCTAAAAACTACTCTTTGGACCCCTTCTGCTGAGCTAGTAGGGTCTGCTCTGACCCTTGGACCTGCCTGCAAGCAGAGGGTATTGTTCAATCAAGAGGGGATTACCTTCAGTCAGCCATACCATTGTTTTCTAGTTGTTCAGTAACTAAGACTTGGTAATTCAAAGGTGGCTTTCATTTCGATGTCGCTTATAGTTTTCATATTCCCAAAATCTTTTGTCAGGCAATCATATTTATAAGGCTTTCCTGTTTCATCTTCCCCAACACCCCCCCACTTATTTAATTTTTGTTTTTGAGAAAACAATCTTACTCATCTTTAAGACAGTTTTGCATTTACTCCCAAGAAAAAATTCCATTATTCCATGCTTATGTGACCAAGAGAATCTTCTGCATGTTCCCTTCTCCCAGATAAGCTTTCTCTGTTAGCTCTGCATTCTTTCATCTGCTGGCTTTGCATTGCTTTATATCTATATGCACACAGTCCTTTATATTGTTCTGTTTGTTTGGGTTGTCCAACTCTGTTACACACATTACACAGTTAATCTGTAACAACACTCCTAAAGCAGCCCAGGGCACCATCAGCTTTCTTTATGTTTCACTTTGTGTCCACCAGGTCCCACAGTTCCTTTCCTTCCAAGCTGCTGTCCAGCTAACCAGCTCCCTCACATATGCTGCCTCGCTACACTGCCTGGGTTTATTCCTCCCCCTGTGCATGACCTCACACTTATCCTTGTTGAACTTCATGAAGTTCCTGTCAGACCATTTGTCCAACCTGTCCAGGTTCCTCTGGACGTCATCACAACCTCTGGCCTGTCAAGCACTCCTCCCTGTGTTGTAATATCAACAAACCAGCTGAGGTTACACTCTGCCCCATCATCCAGATCATTAATGATGATGGTAAGAAGGGCTGACCCAATGTTGACCTCTAGGGTACCCTGCCAGCTTAGACTTAATACCACAGATTACCAAGTCTGGGCCTTTAGCCAGTTTACAGTCCACCTCAATGTCTGTCCATCCAATCCATACTGTGTCAGCTTCTCTATGAGTATCTTACAGGAAAGAGCATCAAAAACCTTGATGATACCTAGGTAGCCCTACTGACCACCCATTGTTCTACACTCATCTACCAAGACTGTCATTTCCTCATGTAAGGTTATCAGTTTGGTCAAACACGACCTCCCATCACTGCCCATGGACTTATGTACGTCCAGTTTGTTTAAATATTCCCTGACCTGGTCCTCTTCCACCACAAGTACATTTTCCTCGCACCAGGCTTTTCCTTGGCTTCAGTAACTAACATTTCTGAAGAATGATTTTGCCAGTTAAAGCTCAGAGGAATTCAGAACCTCAGCTTTTTCCATGTCCTGTGTCACCAGGTTCCCTGCCTCATTCAGCAGTGGGCCCACATTTTCCCTATTCTTCGTTTTATCACCTATGTACACATAGAAATTCTCATTCTTTTGATATCCCTGAACAGATTCTGTTCAATCTGGGCTTTGTCCCTCCTAACAGCATCTCTTCAGGCTTAAATGCTGCCTCTATATTCCTCCCAGATCATCTGTCCCTGCTTCCACCTTCTGTATGCTTCCTTTTTGTGTTTGAGTTTGCTCAGGAGATCCTAGCTCATCTATGAACTGCTCCTGATATTTTTGACTGACCTTCTGCCTGTAGGTCTGGAACAATAAAATCTAAAACAGATAAAGCTTTTATCAAATGGTCTTCTCAGCAGTGTAATCCATGAGAGACAAATTCACAAAACTATGTGTACAAAAAGGCTTTCAATAATATTTAAGTAAAACATGTAGGAAATCAATATAGGCAGAAAGTAGACTCTATACTGGTAGTACCATCCTTATTATATTCTAAAGTCACTGTCAGAGCAAAAAAAGGGAGTGCAGCTGCTGAAGAATTTAGGGAAATTTAATGTATTTGCGAAATACTGTTGAAGTGTTGCCTCTAGTGTCTTCTGAAAGCCTTTACCATGGTACTTCTGAGTCACTTTTTTTCTGAAAATTGTTAAAAATATCCCTCCAAGGACTGGTAGCGTCTAACACGTGAAGCTTCAACAACCGCTGTACCATCCCTCTACCCAAACAACTAAGAGCTTTCAAAAAGCGCATATGGGATAAAACTCTCTTTATTAGTAATTCACCTTTGCTTAAGTGCACAACTTATTGCTTTTCAGACTGCAGGTAGTTAGTTCAATTCCCAATAAAGTGAGACTTTATGTACATTCAAGAAGTACTTAAACTAAAGCAACTGATTTAATGCTGCTGTCTGAATCATTAGTGTGCTAGCAGGGGACTCCCAAATCAGTAGTTCAAGAACTGCTACTCAGTCATTAAGGAATTTTTCAAAGTGCTGCACCAGCACTCAATGAACTTCAAAGCATAAAGAACTTTTCTGTACCCAGCAAACTACTGACACTTCTCAATTACTGTGACATTTTACACACATTTTGCAAAAATATGAGAACTGCACAATGTAAGGAGGAAATAAACCACCAAGCCTTTGGTGTTCATTGAGTATTTTTAATTATATATTAAGTTTTGCAACCATTGAAGTCACCCAGGTTATTATTCAGTTGTGAGCCAGTTTTGTGACCCCTTCCTCAGGGTTATGCAATATAGCAGTAGATCAATGAATTATCACCTCAGCCAGGGTACTAAGTCTGATTTGTGAAGGATATGTGTAAGAGAGGAGCACAGAATATAGCTGGTGACTGACTTCTAGCAGAGAGAACATTTTTTCATTTTACTATTTCCTCTCTTGAAATCACATGATAAACATAAATAAGCCAAACAAACTGTTTTCTGTTTACTGTTCACATCCACACATATTTTATAACATGTACTCCCACACTACACAGACAACATGCTGATAATTTTGAGTGAAACAGTTGTGCTCTTAGCCTTCTTTCATTTCTGTAGGTAGCATAGGTTTACCAGCTGCCTTTACTAAAAATCTTATGTAAAATAAAAATGATATAAACTTGGGAAAAATTATGACAAAAAAATTATCACCACCACCTGCTGACTTGAACTCTCCCATTAAAAAAAGGTCTTCAAATAGACATTTAAATTAATATTTAGGTTAGCTACTTACACCTTCTCTGTCTACTTCCAAATTTATTTGCCATTGTAGACGTCCCAAATGCCATTTTTTGCATAGTCTCCTTAAAATCCTTTTGCACTCTGGAAGCTGGTCGTCTCTTAAATAAGAGCATACAACTTCCAAGCACAATAATTCCAAATAATTCTGCAGGTATGATGACTGTAGAGAGACATCATATTTAGTTATCTTGCTTTAATTAGCAGTCTGAGTTGTTAGAACTGATGATTAGGATATCTCCTGTCTTTCTACTGTTGTGCTCCTGGAATACTCCCAGCAGGTAGGAATAAAAATTAGCTTCAAGAATTATAGGCCAAGAACTTGCTACTGTTTTGCTGTTTTATTTTTTATAATGGAGAAAGAGTACAGCAATACAGCATAACTTTCATCTTCATGGTAAAGGGGATGCTTTTCATCTTAAGGACTGTAAAGATAGTGAACACCATATGAAAACCAGTAACATAAGTCCTTCTCTTACCCCAAGACACTGAAAACTATCAAAAAAGAAAATTGCAACTGGAGACTGTAAACAAAAAGTACGTGAAAACTCCAAAAATATTGTGCATGTGTTAAAAAATACTAAGATCAAAGTCTAGATTAATTCTGGTTTTACTAAGGTTGTAGAACTCCCAGGCTACCTTACAGTACCCCCTGAAAGTTCACATATCTCAGCACCATAAAGACTTGTTAGAGTCAATGTCAAAAGTTCTCACTGGTACTGAAACAATGGAAAATATCTGTAAAAGTCTTAACCAAAAATAAATTTGAGTGAATTTTTCTGATTCCTTTAATGATTCATTTCCTTGCTGTCATAACACCTACATTTTGTACTGTGTTCATCCTAGTAAGGCAATTTTTAAATACGATCTTATTAAGCATCTGAATTTACTCATAACATTGTTATAATTATTAGCACATTCAAAGGGTTTGGAAAATAGAATCCGATAAGGATTATGTTTACACACACACCTTCAGTTTCCCTGAAGTAACAGAACAGATTGAAGATGGATTAATCTGACAAAATTTAGACCTTTAAAAAGTCTCAAGCAGCTAGTCATTTCGACCCTCTTTAGGGTCAGCAGAGAGAAACAGACATCTGTAACAGGTCAGACAACTTGCTTACTTCTTTCCTTCAAATATAAAAGCTACAGCCAGCATTTCCAGCAAAAATGATTTTTAGGTAAACATCCTGTTCCTCATGCTGGACTCTGAGCACCTTTTTAACTTGGGAAGCTTAAGCTTTAGCTTTGACAAGCAGAAACTTCAGAACAATGTTACCCCCGCAGTTCTGGTATTCTGTATTGCCTCACAGCAGAGGACGAGGTTCCAGAACTGAATAGCTGAGGCACGTTCTCTCAGATGTGTCTTAACTGCAGCTGAAGTCAGTCTTGGGAGGCAAACCATACATAGACAATTTCCTCCCCCAATATCACATATCTTTCCCTGCCTCCAAATGACACATGTTGGTAGAGGTTTTCATTAGGTACTGATCCCCCCCTTCTTCAATCTTTCTGTCCCTAGCATTATGTTCTGTTATGTACATTTTAGATTTTTTTTACAAAACACATCTCATTCTAAAAGCTTTGCATGCATACTTAAAAGGTCTTTCAGAAGAAAAGGTAGGTCACTTGCCCATTATTTAAGATGGAAATAAAAATGTGCTATAGCATGCCAATTCTGTAGGCCTGTTTTCTTTAAAAATTACATGGTTTGTCCAGTGAAAGCACAGGAGGCTTTTTGATACCTGTACATTAGCAGTCATTGCTAAAAACACAGCATGAACAAGTTGTTTCACAGAGAAAAACATCTAAATCATTCTTCCTACGAATTGTGGGGGTTTTTTTTATTTTTAGGACAATGACATAACTTCCCAATATCCCTACCACATCCCTACTAAACAAAAGGTTGCACACACTGTGCCTGCAGCTATTTGTGCACTGAAAGGGTGGTTAGAAAAACTACTGTCACTGGTTGATTAACTGCTACAAATACAATGTGTGATGCTCAGGTCCTGTCCTGTCCGTCCTCCGCTCGAGGGAACAGCAATGCTGCTCCCACATTCAACCCGTTAACCAGTTTCCCCACAAACCACATACAAACATAATGACCCTGGAGACTTCTTCCTTACTTTCACCTGCACTACACACTGGCAAACCTATCCAGGAGGGACTGGCAAATAGAAGCAGGCAGCCTTGCTAAAACACATTTAGAAACGAAAACAGGCCAAGAGCAACTTAAGTATGCAGTGAAAATGTAGATGAAGAATTAATTTTATGTAGACGTAGTAAAATAGTTGTTACAAATTGTAGGACAATACACACTGATGGACTATAATTGCTATGCAGATTCTGTACTGCCACTCTGCCAAGATGGTGTTGATTGACTGAGCTTGGTAAAGCACTGAGCATGAGAACGAGTTACAAAATTGTTCTTCACACCATGCTTGCCGTATGTGCATGCCTTTTGCTTAAGTAAGCTATATGAGGTGTCAGTACAATTTTAGCACCCTTGAAAACAGAATGCAAATTCAAAGCCTACGATTGCATCCATATGACCATATGGTCATAACCATAGAATATATAGGGGGTGAATGCAATAGGTAGTCCAAAATTTTTGCCAGAACTCTGGCATCAGTTTAAAAAATAAACTCCATAATTTCTCACTTGAATTTTAATCATTCAGTATCTTCTTAATGAAATAGCATGTGCATAATATAATAAATTAGTACAGTGTCTTAAGTAATAGAAAAAAATCTGAAAAATCCCAAGTACTGATCTAAGCGTTGCTTAAAGAAAATCTAATAAATCACAAAGGTTTAAAAGAAAAAAAAAAAGTACTTTTCTACTCTAGAACTCATCACAATTCTTCTTAACTCATCTATTTAAAATTTATTTTTCCCCACCACTGACTTCAGCCACATTTTATTCCATCATAAACATCTGAAGCAAAATAAGTTATTTCAAATAATGTAAGATGAATTTTTTGGAACAGCATTCTCATTTTATAATTTAAAGTACAAGGTAAGAAAAATATATCAATGAGTAACTGAAAAGATTTTTTTTCACTTGAATACTTTCCAAATTATTTTTGTTCTTTAAGCCAATATAAAGTGCACACTCTTAAATGATTGCAAGTTTACCTGGTCTGAATTCTTCAATAATAAATATGTATCACTTTTTATTTATTTTCTTTTCTAGCAGTAAAAGGTTTTTTTTCTATATTTGATTAATCCTTGTAGAAAAATGGATAAAATCTAAAAAATGGAATTTGGAAATTTAAGTTTTTCATTAAAAATTAATAAAGAAACAAAATAGGTTAATACTAGTTAATTTATCTAATACTAGTTAATACTATGTTAATTTATCTGGAGAAAATAACTATCATTACAAACTTACAATAAAAATGAAATTAAAGAATTGGATGAGACTATGACAGAACTAAAATAGAAATCTAGGAAGAAATATCTTGAACAGCACATCAGAATAAAACATTATAAATACAAAAAATACATTTTCAAGGTATATTGGAAACTTTAAAACAATCTGCTTTTTCTTCTATTTCTAAATTTAAAAAAATAATACTTTTGAGATCAATACAAATATTTCAATTTATAGTAATGAAACAAATTCCAATTAATTATCAATACAATTTGTAGACCGTGAACATAACATCCCACTGAGATATTTAAAAAATTACATGCAATTTTCAATGTACTGGTTTATTTCCTTAAAAAGTTTATCTCAATAATGAAAATTACTCTTCACAACCACTGAGTAATCATCCTGTTTCAGAAAATATTAAGAACATAGATTTAATTTCTGTGTGATGACAGCAATACGAGTCTGGAAAAATGAGGCAGTTCTGCATTTGTTTGTTCTTGGTGCCTTCTTGTAAAAGGAAATTTCTCTAAACTGTTTCCAACTTCTTGTCATTAATCCAAAGGTGAAATACTGACTTATTTTCTCCTCCTTTAAGTTTACAGCTCTTCCAAAAGATAGCTGTTTACCTCACTAGACTGATTAATCAATTAATTGAAACAAACAAAACATCCTAGGTAGTCTTCTGATGCTATAATAAGAAAAAAAAAATTTTTCATTGTCATTTTCAATGACTGCTAATGTACAGGTATCAAAGTCAATATTCTTGACTTTATCAGCTAAGGAAATTTTCTCTTCTAGTTCCAAACACACTTAGATCAGCTTCTTAGATTTCAATATCAAACTTCAGGTGCTTCTTGGTCAAAGATAACTATCTTTTCTGTTGGGAGGAGTATTTCATACACCATTATCTCACAATCTTAAAATAAATAATCAATTCACAATGGTGAAAGAAAAATTAAGTAAAAGAAGGAGCACAGCTATTAAGAATGACAAAAGATAAAAAAAAAAACCCCACCAAACACAAGCCCACAAAGAAAACCCACTTGTATCTTGAAGCCAATCCAGAAACTTGAGTAGCATTTTCCCCAGAGATAAACTGATATAAGGATATTGAATGCAATTAAACCATCCTATTATCCACACAAGTACTCAATTTTCTAAGATGTGATACATGTGCATATTCAAGTGCAGACTGAACTTCAAATCTATGGCTTAGGTAAATAACAGCAGTCAAGGTGTGGAAAGCACACTCTCAGTTATGCTACAAACAATACACAGCTGGCAATAGAATTAGCAACAGCTACAAAAAAACTGGTACAGAGCATGGTTTTACTTTATCTTCCAGATGAATCATACTTATAGTCTAACCAGCTGCAACAGTTAGATTCTTTATTTTGTACTACACACCACCTAAATCTCAGTTTCTAAATTTTTCAGTAAAGAGTGCATGTTCCTGTAAGCTTGGCTGAAATTTATCAGCATAAAATACAACAATCATTAAGTGAATGAAGCCAGGGTATTGACCTCGATAGGACCCTTGCATCCTACATTCTGTAGCCTTGTGAAGGAAAAAATTAATCATTGCAGTTAGTGAATGATTGGAACTGAAGTAACATCATGGCCTTTGGAAAAGACAAGCAAAACATTCTCATCAATACCTATGATTCATCTGATTACCTGTAAGGCCGAGTCAGAGCAGAACTAATGGATTACTTTCCTTGAATCATTACTTCGCAGAAAAGTAGTGTGCTGGGCAAGATACTTTTTTATAAAAGATGTTCTACACTAGAAAACACAATTTAAATAACCCCAAACATAACAAACAAAACCCAAAAAACTTGTGAAGAAATAAATGGAGCATCATCAAACTCTCCCTTTCTCCTCTATAACAGCAAAAATTGCTTTTGCATTTCTTGCTGTTGCTTTGCTCAGTTCTGATCGATTTTAAATTTAGTAATGTTTCACTGGAGAACATTTGTTGAAAGTAAGTAATTTATACTTAATTTTTGCATTTTAGTCCCAATTTTGAGACAAAGGGGGAAAACCCCACAAAGACAAGTTTTGGTAAATATGTCTATTAACTTCCAATTACCAGGTTTCACTGGCAGTTTTCAGCTCTTCAGCTGCTTGACTAAAAATAGAACTAGTTTGTACACACAGCTGATTATTGCTACTCTAAAGCTCCTCAGACACAAGATTTAGATGCGTAAAAGTTCTCCATACAGTCTTATGTAAAAAATACTGGCTATTGCAGAGTTAAATCAACCGATAATTTTAGTTTTTACTAATTTATTTGTCCTCTTAGGAAATTAATGAATTAACAAACAATCACATGTAGCTTACTGAAATCCTTTATACCTAAGATGGATTTATTTTTAAAAAAATATAATCTCAAACTAATTTTTTGGAACTATGACTTCAATTTTTTAATACCTATTTTCTATTCAAAGCTTTGTTTAACATGGCCTTTACTTACCTAAGAAAATTCTTACCCTTCCAGTCAAAATCTCAAGGTTTGAAGAAATAATATGTGCTTGACACTGTTACTTGGTCCCAAATTTATGTCTTTAGTGCCATTAATTTTTCTCCAGTTATAATAATTGTATAACCTCAGAAACACTGTATTATAGAACTGTCTTTTTTAATTTCTTACATAAATTTAAAGATATTGGGAGTCTACATCTCCAGGCTAAGTTGAAGACCAGTATATCCTTTCCTGTTCACCACAGATACCAACAGCTATTTTAAAAAACATCCAAACCCCCATCCAGCAAGCAGAAAGCTAATACAGAATTCTCCCAGAAGCCAGGGCATCTCCAAAGTCAGCAACACTCCTGAACTGCACTTTTTGATGCTCTCTGTAGGATAAAAGGGAGGGGATGTTGTAGCAGCTTGTTTTGCCGTCACATGGGACACGGGGGCTGCAGAAGGCATGCCAAAGGGAGCGTGGCACTGTACCAACACTGCTCCCTCCAAGCCTTTCTCATCTTGGCCACCCACAGGAACTCAGCCTCAAAGGCACCTCAGTCTTGCATCCAAGCTGCCCTTACAGTTCAGAGATCTGCAAATCCTACAGCTCCAGGGACACCAAGGCTGAAGGCTTTTGCCCTAGTGTCCCTGGATCTGTAGGTTTTGTGACTCTCTGAACCTCAAACCTGGTGCATTTTGAATTACAGACATGGCTGCTAAAAAATCTTTGAAATAATCTAGACAATAACTTAAAAACATAAAGAAAATATAAAACTAAGAAATAAACACAACAGAACACATTTTATGAATATAAATTAATTCCCTGCCAAGTAAATTAATAACATATGTTTTACACATTCATAGATATCTTAAGACAATAGGTGTGAAATAAATTTTATTTATATAGCAAAAATAAGTGTGACTTATATTGTCCCAATCTTCAAGTGACTCTCATTTGACAGTTTATCACACCTAAAGATCTTTTTCTAACTGTTTTAGCGATTGAAATTTTAAAGCTGTTAAAAGTAACTTGTGAACCACAACAGGATTAGAGCAGCTATCATTTGATTAGGAGAAATTCCAAAGAATTTAGATATTATTTCAAGCTTTAATTAATTCTAAATTTACCACCTGTAGACTTTTTGAATATGCCCTAAGCAATCTGTTAAATTGATTAGTCCCCATTTCTCTTCAAATAGCTGTTTGCTTACTGCAGCTGCTTCATTTTCTGGAGGCAGTGACACTGAAGTTCTTTTAAATAAACACTGTTGTACCACACAAGCTTCTAGTGTAACAAGCACTACATTTTTTTACCTAATTACAAAAAGCAAGCGACTACTAACAGAAGGAGAGATGTTGTAGTTAAACTTTATTATGCTCACAGAATAGACGGGCATGAATTTCAAAGGGTCCTGATTTCTTTTTGCAGAAGAAATGCCACTATTGAAAGAGAAGGAAAGGTCTGTAGTTTCAGACATAATTACTCAAACACTTCTGAATTATTAAGTGTATGTCTAAAGTAACATAGTGGTCTGACTGTGGAAAATAAATCCTTTGCTGAAATGATTCATCTTCTCTCAAGTGGATACACATTATTTTGATACACAACAAACTGTCTCTTGAAATCTATTCTTTTGAGATTCACATATGGAAAGCTGTTGGTTTTAATGACAAAACAGAACTACATATCAGCAGGGCATCAAATTAGTAATCACATTGTTTGCCCTGATACACAAGCAGAAGTTCTGCAGAAATGAGCTGAGTACACAAAAGCAGAGAGACAAACTCAGACCATTAAGCAGAAACCAGCTACTCCAATGAAGGTCATTCTTCATTTTCTTCTTCTGATATGAACTGAACAACAACCTATTGAATATCTAGAATTATTTCAAGCCACATCGAAGTAATGATTTGGAAGATAAGTAAAAATGTGTAATTTTCACTGTGTATGAAGGAATAACATATTATTCTACCTGAGTGTAACCCGACAGTACTCTCACTGGACAATTAGCAATGTTCTTCTACTGTGCTCAAAATCAGTTTTCATCTTACGTGCAGATTATTTTAGACAGCACTTAATTTATTTTATTCAAAGACACTTTACCTTAAGAAAAGAATGGAGTATACCAGCAAAGAAAGAAAAAGGTAAAAATGTCCACTGTCTTTCTACAAATCACTGATGACCTTTCACCAGAGTTTTGTCTCGGGTGAAGTGTTGGTCAATCTGTCCAATGCATTTGAACTCAAAGAAGAGCCAAGAAAAGCTAGTAACATACTAATGGAATTGCAGGGACTTTTCATACAGGAAAACTAAAGAAATTTAACAAAATCAAGGCCAAGAGAAAAATGATTGCTTTCCAGATATTTGTTGTGTTACAGAGTCAGGACAGCAGAAAATTTTTCGGGGTTAAAAAAAATTAAAGATAGTTAAAGGTAACTTTAAAAATAGATTTAAATCTCCCAATCTCTCACAAACAGAATCTTCCAGAATTCTACACGGACAATTTCTGGCCAGCAGCCATATTCCTTAATGTCAAGTATCTCACCATAAAAGTACACTTCAAGTAACTCACTGTCTAGGTATACCACTTGGACACCTACAAACAACATATTAGTGTTCTTGATAAAGCTGATATATTCCCATATCCACCTGAAGCCACATCTAGTTCAGACATGAGTACTGACTTCACACACTTTTGGCCAAGTGTTCTCACTGTGTGTTCCTCACCCATTGGCAACTTACCCGTGTCAGTCCAATAATGAAGCCCTCTTTTCCTCAGCATCCCTTCCCTCTCTTCCCACTGGCCTTGGCTACAGAGTGTGCTTAAGGTGAGGCTTTAAGCCTCATGGAGGCTGCCCATAAGAGCCCTGGACACAGATCTGCAGAAAGGATGAAAGAAATGTAGATATTGCAACCACCTTCGAAAGGGGTCAAAAGAACAATCCATGACACCTAGGGCTCATGAACCTCAATTTCACCCCTGGATAAAATCACACAAAGAGTCTTCTTGGTCTGCAGTCCTTCTTCAGCCCTGCAGAGTGAGCCTTGGGGAACCAAAGGACAGGGCAAGGGCAATGAGAACATAAGAAAAAGAGGTAGATTCTTGGAAATTTTGTATTTATCTCATTTTAACTGAATATACTGAACTGATCCACAAGTTTTAGCATTATTTTAACTGGATTAATAATAATATTCTTTTTGTTAGATTAAAAATTATATTAAAGCAATCAACAAGACTGACTCCAACTGATGGGAATTGAAGCAAGCTAATCTGAAACTTGCATGCAACAAATTGATACGAATTTTATACTTAACATTTTCACTTCCCGCTCAATTGCCATCTTACAGAGATAAAAAAATAATTAAACTAACTAGTAACATGACAATACTGAAATGCTTTATCTATATCTGATAACTTCTCCTTTTGTCTTACATTACTGTCCTATATCAATGCTATTCTAATGAAGAACCTTTCCTTCTGATAAGCTGAGGACATATTTGATTTGTTATAGCTTGAAACAAGCAATTAATTTAAATACTTCTAAAATGTTGATCATTACTGTCTTATCATACAGTCACTCCTGGATATTTGTTCCTATGCTACTCCAATCACTTAGGGAACTAAGTATGTGCTATACTGGGAGGTGGAGAAAGTCAGGGTTCTGTTTCAAAACTGGCTTCCATAGGGGAAGGATACAGCTAGTAAGCTGAATGATAAAAGCTGAAGCAAAAGCTTGAAAATGGGGTAAGGGCATCCAAACATCATTGTGTTCAGAAATCATCTGGGCAATGTGCTGCCAAGGACTCCTTCCTGACAGACGCAAGAAATTCTTAGTGACATCACTGCATTTGAAAGGACTTTGCGGAAGCAACATTTCGTATTTTCATAGTCCCAAAGAGTGAGTTATTTTCCATCATGGAAAGAAATAAAATCCCACACAGACCAATTTTCAGGCATGATCACAAAAAAAAAAAAAAAAAAACAAACAAACCCAAACCCCAAAAGCAGAAACCAAACACATGCAAAGCAAACTAAAAATCTGGGAAAAAAGATGATGTGGCCGCAGTTCAAATACTGTAAGTATGAACATATATATACTACATAGAGTCAACTTTCATTTAATCTGTTGTTATATTTTAAAAAGTCTAGTATCAGAGTTCACTGAGAACAAACTTTTTATCTGACATCTGGAACAACTTGTTTAATTTAGCTCACAACTGAGTATAAGCATGAAATCTCTTCTTATTTTTTGCATTCAGAAACAATAAGACTACTATAAAAAAGACAATTTTTTCTCAATAAATGTAATCATTTTTTCATGGGGGGAGATTCCTGTCTCTTTTTACTAATTAAAAAAAACACAAACTAACTCAGCAATATCTAATATCAAAAATACCAAACACATTGCTTCAAATGAAATTATGAAAACGCTTATGAATATTTCAGGCAAATTTCAGTGTCAAGGGACAAAAGTTCATAAAATTTTACAGCCTGAAGACACGATTAACTATTAGAAATAGCTCCTCTTTACTAAAACACAAGAGATTAATCCAGTGCTGCAGAGTAAGGAACTTTAATGTGAGAACTGGGCTGTTCAAATTACAGGAAGTTACTCCTTTGAGAGCACTAACAAAGGCAGTTGAAGCCAATGGATGTGTCATGTCAGTAGTTAATCCTTCACTTACAGCAATTATTGAAAGATCCTACTGAGGATACAGGTTTTCCACCCTCAGTCCCTATCTCTGTGGAGAGAAACCCAGATGTTAAGCAGGTGTTTATCTCAAATCCTCTAACACTACTTTTAAAATTTAAGAGGAAAAGTATCTAAGAACAGAAAACCATCAAACCAAGCCAACACTGAGCTTTAGGTCTGCAAGGCAGTATTAAAGGTTATCATCTTCAAATAGAATTTGTAATGGTTGTGGTCCATATGAACAGGGACACAATGAAATTGCTGCAAACTGCTCTTTGGGCAGAAAACAGTGCAGCCCCTTGAAATAATAACATGATAAGGAATTTGACTGCTATGAACTCAGAAAATCAGACTCGGTTTCCTATTATGAATTTAAAACAAACAAACCCTACAAAACTCCAAAGTCAAAATCAACTAATATTTTCTTACATATTCTACTCAATGAAACTCTGTCTAAACATCTTCAAAACTGGTACACCATAATGCTTCTTTTTCCATTTGAGATTGGCCTCTCATCAGAAACTTCACTAAATCTGCAACTAAAGAAATGATCAGTGCACCTGAAGAATTGTGACTCTTTCACATCTATTGAAGTAGGCAGTTTATCATATTATATGCACGTGTAGGTATGAGATTTAGAAGCAGTTTGGGTTGCAATGTTGATTTTTCCCCCCCATCCCAATAGAAGTATGTTTCGCTGCTGGGGTGGCTCAGCCTGCTCTCGGGCTGAAACCATCAAATGTCAGTCACCAGAAGAGATCACTGAGATCTAGGTTACCTCCCCCTGGGTGGCTCCCAATCCTAAATTACCTCCCCCTGTTCCAGAAAGTTCTCCCTTTTGTAGTTATTAATTGGTTCCCTGGTATGACTCCTGCCTCCCTGTTTTCCCCATTTGTTCTGAAAAATTGTATCCTCCCCTCTGCTTGTACCCCATTGGTTGTTTTCCCTTTCCCTGCCTTACTCCACCCCCCCATCAAGGGGCTAGCCCACGTCTCCCCGGCGCTTTTTGCTGGTCCCTGGACCCTCCTGCAAATAAACCTGTTGGAACTCACACCAGAAGCCCCTCCCGCCTTCTTTGCCTCCGGGCTAACGCCAGCCTGATCATCGGATGCCCGACATGTTTCCTCTGAGGAGGAGCCAGCGCATGCACCCATCCCACGCTGATTCCACTGAGCCGTCCAGTGAGGACGTTGTGGAGGCCAACGCTGTGTCCCCTCTGCCCGAGGGCACGCCGAGGCTTGTGATAACAAGCCCCCGGTTGCGTTATTTCACCATTTAAATGTAACATGATTTCTTTTTTTCATGGAGGTACTTTCTTCCTTCCTGAGAGATTCCTTTAACTGATTTAAATAGTTGGATTCTAAAGTTTAGATTTTTCCTCTGCCTTTACTGTGTGTGTGAAATGTAAAAAGATAAATTGAGCATGCTCAAGTCCAAATTTTCTTTTTTCTCTACTTTTGGAGTATATATTATATAAAGGGAGATTGTATTATTGATTGGAACAGATGGCAGTTATTTTTGCCATTTTAATGTGTTAGTATTTTTATTACAATTACAAAGTAAGACTTAGTAACTCTTGCAAAGGGAACAAGTAATTTTTTTTTAGGCACAGAAAGACAATTTCTAGTAGAAAACAACAATAAATTTAGCACTAAATATATGTTAAAAATAAAAAAACCCCCACCACATTAGCGGTAAATTATCTGTGATGCATTTAAAATATGTACTTTACTACCTACATGTTTGGTATAAAACAGTTACTTCTACAACTAAATGCAGCTTTTAGAAAATAAGGGCGAACTTTACTTATTTGGAGAGGTTGTTTTCAGTGAAATTCAAGAAAAAACCTTCCAATATTTTTTTTTTTTTTTTTGCAGCATGCCATAACAATTTTAGTTTTACTCCTTGTTTTGAATCCTCAAGAGTATGTTTGAATGCCCTAATGGAGTTAGTTAAAAAGGAACGCATGCAGTTTTGGGAATTAATCTTTAAAATATCCTATCCTGCTTGAAGTGTCATTGGTAGCAGATACTTTTATATCTAACGATATTCCCACTATTCTCCATTTATTCTCCATTGAAATAGTCATCTTTGGGTTGTTTTCTGTACTGGAAAACAACAGTGCTTATTACATTTTCTCTGCTCCAGAGGAGAGCCATTCTCTTTATATGAGCTAGTTCAGATGAAAGCTCTTTTCTTTACAATGCTTTCATTTTAGGATAATTTAGTATTAGAATTTTACTGGGGGTTTTTCTTGGAGAATATTCAATCAAAAACTCTCTATGTTAAAATATAACTGCAGGAGTAAAAAGTAAAAGATAAAGAGCACATGAAAGGCAGAAAAAATAAAACCTAATTGATGAAAATGACATCCACAGAGGGGCATTGCAGCCATTGAATGGCACATTTATGATGTTTTAAGAAAATGGAAGGTGAAGCACAGCTCAGTTCTGGTGCTGCTGTGTTTGTAAGAAGCTCCTTTTTCCTACACACTGACTCACATTCCACAAGAACTCCAATCCAATACAGTGCCAATACATAAGATATGAAATCACAATTCACATTTCACTGAGCTTAAGTATCCTTTTGAGCTTGAGCCAAGATGGTTTTCAGGCTAAATTGATAGGATGCCAAAGAGCCTGATGAGAGGTGGACAAAATATTTTGTTTATGACAACAATCATGTGCTGTATATGACGGAATATTTTACTTACAGTGTGAAAGTTATTTAAAATTGAATATTAATATAAAAAGATCTTTTCTTGACTGGGAGCACGCCAAAAACATACTGTGTTGGAATTAATCTTTTATCTTTCTTTGAACCACTCACTCATTTAAGTGGCTTTCCATTTAAAAATGTGATAATCTGTCCTAAAAGCAATAAAATCAGGAATTGTTCCAATTGTTGCAATCTCTAACTAGAATCACAATCTAAATATAATAAAAACTTTGATGAGGCATTCCAGGAACACAAAACACGGCGCTGATCTGTGAAACACTCAGGGAGCAGTAAATGAACACAGGCGTAAGAGCTCCTAAACACTTTTTTGATAAATTCCTCCCTGGACTGACTAGATGAGTTTTTATTCTTTCTTTGTTTGAATCTATAAGAAACTCTCCAAACTCTTTTTTATTCATATACTATGATTCAGTATCCAAGAAAGGTGTTTGGGAGAAAACCCACTAATTATAACAGAAAGACTAGCTACTAGAGCTGAGATATTTTATATGCTTCATTTCAAATTCCAAGTAGGATAGTGTTACACACACACATTGGTGTTCCATGAAAATGTTCCCTTGTGCAGAGCCAGGCACCACACTGGACAAGCTGAACTGCATTTCTGCTGTTCACAATAAGAGCAGATAACTCAAGAATTGGGGTAGGTTCCCTGCTGCCGTGTGAAACTCACTGTGAAATAAAACTAACCACATCATCAACAGACTCAATTTAACCTAAAATATATGTGCCAGAACCTTACGGATGTGTGCACATATTCTGAACTTATTTACTCCCTACAAGAGCATGTATACAGCATACAATTATTCGTGGCTAAGGCAATGCAATTATACAAGTTCTTAATTAAAAGACAAAAAAAAAATTATTTTCTTTTTTTCTTTTCAGTATGAAACCTTGAATGAAAGAATATAGATGGATTCACTTTCATCTAGATTTCTTGCACCTCTGTTTATCAAAGCTTACTTTAAGATGTAAGACCTTCTTTCCATCGGATTCATTTTCATTCAGTAATGTCTTTCCAACCACAGAGCATGGAAGTTACGTAATACTCTACCAATTTTCCTCCCTTTTTTAAATATTCATTAAATCTTCTTTCCTTAGAAATATTTATCTAAAAGCAAAAGAAGTATATACAAATTTTCCAAGGTGGTCATAGAACGCATATTTATGTCAAGAACTAGAAACAGCGCTTTAAGAGGATCTAAGGTCCTCAGTTCTACGCCTGTTATAAAACTATTCCTTTATTGTTTTAATGATTTTTCAACCTCAGAAAATTTATTTCGTTTATACCTCTATTTTGTTAAATATGTAATCATCCTAAATATTTGTGATATTTTATAATACATACACTAAATGATATATATCAAATCCTGGAATTTATAAAATGTACTTGAGAACCTTGGAAGAGCAGATCAGTCTCATACTGGATTTATCAAGCTCCAGATGAAGGCACTGAAACAATGAAGCTGCTCCAGAAGAAACAGATTAAATCTAAGATTGCTAATTTAAGTCTCACTGCTACAGGACATTTAGAAGGCCAAAAGTACGGATGTGTTCAGCTTCATAAGGACGACACTATAAGTGACTATTAATGTGATGGATCTTTTTCATAGAAACCTAAGACTGTATGAACTACAGAAGTTAGTAGAAGTTAGTTAGTAGAAGACAATGTATGAGGAAGATCCTGTAGTCCATGTTCTTTTCTTACATTCTTCCATAATCACTAGATAATTGTCATTGCCAGAGATATGGTGGTTGCCTACATGTAATATTAGTTTGCCAGTGTCTGACAAATATTATGTTGTATTCCTACTCCTGTGCTTATGTCATGTCATCTCACATTCTTACAAATGTTATTCACCAAAATCACAGCCTCATATACTTTTAATTTTTCAAATAGGAGACCACCACACGTAGATATAAATCAGTTTAGTTCCTCCCCAGGTTAATAAGTTTGTGTCTCTCTAGTGTTTCAGAGATCTCTGAAGGAAGCTCATTACACAAGATAGACATGCCAAAACCATATTTTAACTTTGCAGAGAGGGACACATTTACAGAGAATCAAACTATGATTCACGCAAGGAATATGCTGGGTTTTTTCCTGAAAACCACTTTTCAGTGCTCAGCAACAATATTAAAAAGTTAATCATAATCCAACACTATAAAAATAGGATTATTAGTCCATAAAAATTGTCAGCCTCAGATGTCCTGTGATCAGTAGGGGTCCTCATTATTAAAATAGCCAAAGTTTCTGGTCTAAACCCACAGATTTTGTCAGCAGAACAGAAAAAATAATATTATTGCTGAAATACTCAATTTATATACTTTAAAACAGACATCCAAAGATGGTGCTAAAACATCCCATTATAGAGAGAAAATAGCAATATTATTTGCAGTTACCAGTCTATACTGTCAGAGCAATTAGCAGTTAAAATCAAATTAGATTTGACAAACAGGATTTCAACCACAAACTCATTTTGAGTAATTAATATAATTAACAGTCTAAAACACAGAGAACAATGTATAAGCACCATGAACATATTGTTTGCTCAGATGAAGCATTTTCACAGTGCTGTTTAATTGCTGTGACTTTTGCTTCAGATACACTACAATTAATAGATCATGTTACAAATAGATCAGAGAGAGGAAAATATGTCTAGATTACTGACAATTTTTTTTAAAGGAGAAAAACATAATTAACAGTTATAAAAACTTCCTGCTCAGTAATGTGAAGAGCTACACACAAAGGTTGAGCACCTACATTTAAAATTGTCCTATTTCAACACGGAAATACCAAAGCTTGATTACATGCCAAACAACATGCAACACATACAGAATATTACCACAGGCCTACTTGTAGAGAGTAAAGCCTCACAGGTTGGCAAGGATAATCATCCTGTTGGAGAAAGAACATTTCCTAAGGGAAAAGTTCTTTTAAGAGACTCACGATTCAGAAAAATGGAGCAAGAACTCTAATACATTTTATAAAACTGATTACAAAGGCACACTAAAAGTTGTTGCCATCTCATTGCTAGTAAACACAAACTCCCTGAACTGTGCTGACTTAAAAATTTAATACAATGTCTTAAAAAAAAAAAAATCTGTATCTCCATAACACATTCTTTTTGTTTCGTAGAGAAAGGAACATGAGTGCTAGCTAAATCATATGAGGAACATGAGTAAGATTTGCTTCTACAAAGGTCTTCAGCAAACTTTCAAAATACAGTGTCTGTTATCACTACCACTTACTCCACAAATCATCCTTGGGAATAAGTCAGTCACTGTCACAAAGCACTAAACTTCTACAGTTCAAGCTGAAGAAGGTATCTCTGGAGATCCAGGATTTTATCATGAGAAAAGGCCAGGAGACAATTTGATCAAATACAATTAATTAGCTCTGACTAAAACACAGCTTTGTTTGCTAGGCAAAGGTCATGCACAGTATTGACAGTCTGTCAGAAAAAAAGGAAATTGCAAAATGGAATGGAAAGGTTTTCTCCTGAAGGAACAACCTCCAGTATTGCTATTTCAGTGGTTCCTAAAAAGCGTAAGTGCTTTTTCCAAACACAGATAAAAACCAATATTTATGTCAAAAAAGGTTGCCTTTTTTCCCTTCCGACTTCTTTTCTTTAGTTAGCTTGGCTGGTGTAGAAAACTTAGATGATAGCAAAAATCTAGCAAATCAAATCCATTAAATACATAAATACCTTCTATGGTATATAGGAGTTATGAATATTCTAGGTATTTTTCATTAAATTTCAGAGAATATACAAGCTTTTATTCTAAATCTAAGTGCATTATAGAAAGTAAGAATATCTTCAGCCTGGATTATATATGCATTATTTCAGAACTTCAGGGATCTGTGTTGCTTTGAAAGTGTACTTCTATGGGCTTGAGGGTCTAAATAGCTAGCAAACTGTGTCAACACTAACTCAAGAACACTGACATGTTTAAACATGATACTATTATTTTCATGAACCCTTGAATTTTGCAAGACTTCCTTTTATAGAAGTAATCCTGCATACTACTACAACACACCATCACTCTGCAACAGCCTTCTGCATGGCCTTCCTTAGCTTCAAGTTCTGTTACTATGAACAGGAAGCTGAAATTAGTTATACAAGCAGCTATCTTCTTACAGCTCTACAGCATGTACCCTGGTGCCCTTGGCTGATCACTCAGCCCCCAGCTATTACAGCTGGTGGTGGGGTCCGAGGCTGTGACCCAGGAAGAGGTGACCGGTCCGGGGAGATGGTCCCAAAAGGAATCGCCTTCCCGAGGCCCGGTGTCTTCCCTCAGCTGCTGGCAGGAGGGCCCTTGCAGAAGCTGTCAGCTCTTTAGTGATATCAGCTCGTGGTTCCAGCTCCGCTCTGCAGGGCTGGCTGGTTCCGCATGAAGGGAGCTTTATTGTGGGCTCCCTCCGGCGAAGGGAAGGCCAGGGACGAGAGCTCTCTCCTACAGAGGCGAGCTGGTCTTCTTTATAGGGATACAGGGGATCAGCAAGGGGACCAATGGGTTACAGAGGGTCTGGGATAGACCAATGGGTTACAGAATGATCTGCATTAGGGTATCCCAAAGGATTGTGGGTCTACTTTTCCTCACCATGACTCCAAAGTCCTTTCCAGGGAGTCCTGCTGGGTGATTGCGAAATCTTTTATCTCAGCAGACATCGCTCCAGGGCAGTGGCTGGGCATATCCCACACCCAGCATTGTACAACAGGAGCCCACACTTAGGAGGCTGCACTGGAGCCACTTACAGGTGCATCCCAATTTCCTTGCAATAGTTAATTATTATCATAGCCCTCCATACTACTGACATGTTCCACTCAGTGCAGAGACCCTTTCTGTGTGCACAGCTAATTCTGCATCTTGATGATGATGACTTCAACTGTCCCTATCTCTGATCTCTGTTCTGATGGTAAATTCCATTTAGAGATGAAATGTTTTACAGGTCTGAGTGAACAGGTAAGAAAAGAACACTTTAAAGCTACTTTGAACTACATGAACTAAAAAAAGCATGAAACAGTTCAGGTGAGTCAGAACAGCAAGACAGTGATATAATGGTTGATACCTGGAAGACAACTAATTTTAGTAGCTGATCATGTATTGCAGAAAGCAAAAATTCAAATAAAAAAATTAAATTCTGTAGCTTGAAACCCACAACTATCAAACTATTTTTAATTTTCCAGAAAGACTGGGGGTTTGCAAAAACAGCAAAATGAAATATCCTACAGGAACTGGAGAGCTGAAACACTAAATTGGCTTTCCCCAATATTGTCAGAAGCTGATTTTCATCTCTTCATTTTGGTGATATAGAAAGAGTAGAAATGGCTATTATTTTCCACCCACAGCTTGGAAAACAAGGCAATTTGAGACTCTGAACTCAGTGATTTTTCTTCCTATCACAAATGATCTATAAGTTTCATTATTCTATGATCTTTGAATCCTCAGGCAGAAGTTCTGTTACATAAAATAAGCCTCCTAGAAACTGAAACAAAACCAGACATGCATAGAATTCCACGCAAACACAAACATCTCAATAGAAAGCCTTATTTCATTTTTTTCTACTTATCTGAGCTCTGCCTGTAGATCTGCTACCCATTGTCAGCTTGGCAGCAGGTGCTATATTCATACAATTTGTTTATTCTCAAGTGCAAGTACTTTTCTCAAAAGCAAAACAAAACAAAACTCAAGCAAAAAAGCTAGCTCTCCACACACAGTGAAGAACCAAGCAATCCAAGCACTTCCCTCTGGCAGTATAAGTCATTTTCTTTTCCTTGGCTGCTGTGCTGGAAGCTGGTTTTCATGCTCCTCACATGCTTGTTTTCTTCTGCACTGGAGGGCAGGCAAAATGATGTAACAATGTAGATTAAGGTAAAAAGAATTTCAAATATTTGTTCTCATTATTGAAGTTTCCTCATAAAAAAAAAACAAACCCTGGAAATGTTTAAAAACTTGAGATGATCTGTTTATTACCAGTGACTTTTATTTCACCAAGGCCTCATTCACATGTCTCAGTCATGATTAGAAAGTAGTTAATTTATTGTTCTTTGTTCTCTGGGGATAAATAAAAGAATTCAGTAGTAGAAACAGAGATGGTAAGTGTAGCACAATATCTAGTGACAGCAGAATCACAGGTAAGCAGGGATTACTTCTACACTTTTTGTTTTGTTTTGTTTTGTTTTCATAGTCTTTGTCAGGTATACTGTGCAAGTCAGAGAAGAATTGCTTTTAAGGAAAACTATGTGAAGGCAAAAATATTGAGGAGGAAGGGTTCCTAATAATTCAGATTATAATTTTAGATGTGTTTCCATTACACAATGGAAAACTCTCCATGTACCAAGAGCAATTTTGCTAGACAGAAAGACCACTCAAAGTAGGTATATTACAGGGCTTGGTGGTTTGTTTTTTTTCTTTTTAAAGTACAGTATGTTGTAACATAAAGCAGTTCATGACCACAGGAAACAATTAGTACATCTAGTACACTCCTTAGCCATATCCTGAGGTAGCTCTAAAATTTAAGACTTTTGTTTCAAAAAAGGGAAAATATGACACAAAACAAAGAAAAAAATTGAGATTCTGAACTTCATATTTGTAATAAGCACAAAAGTGAAGCAACTCCAGAAAATAACAGGGGTTGAGGCAGTAAACTGTCCTCCAAGGGATTCTGATTTCAAACAACCTTCCTGTTTTGGTATGCCAAATTAAATAGGCATTTCCATACCTCTGGGAATTTCTTAATCACTGGAACATAAAGTTATGTCTTTTTCCTGATTATTACTCAGTATAATTATTATAATGCTATACAAAATGAAAAGGCCAGAAGCAAGAACACTTTGATGGAAAGAGCACACAGTATGAAAACAAGAATATCAAAACTGAAATTGATGAAAAGTTGAAAAAACTCCAGGTTCTAACCCTCATCCTCTCTGACTCAGAATACAAAACTTGAAACTGTCTCTGAGATTCCTGCCTTAATTATTGACTGGTTGTGTGTGTGTGTGTAATTTCCATCTAAACCTAAAAAATTATGTCCAACAAAACCATTTTTATCTCTCTCCTTTTTATAATTTTAAATACCTTTCCCCATCTACTTATTTTATCTGCCTTTTGCCCCCAAATTTTCTTACTGAAGAAAGGGGAAAAGGAAGAAAAAGAAAAAACAAACAAACAAACAAACCCACAAGAGTTAGGTATAATCTAAAACAAAAAATATTTTTAGGGTTTTTTGAAGACAAAATTTAAACAAGACTTCTTGCAATAAAATACAAATTTTAATTCTAAATATCCAAGCGTTCATCTGAAAAACTTAAAAAACCCACCTAATCAACCAAGCTTCAAGTGACTTTAATATTGCACTGAATTGAACAGCAGTATCTGTACTGCAGAAATATTAATCTATAAATAAATGATGACTATATCACATTCTCTTTCTATTGATATATAGAAAAGAAAAAGGAACCTGAACACAGATGATGTAAATTGGAATTCTGTCCCTGTATTCAGTTTGATTATGTATTCTACACAGGACTTAATATCAAATCTAGAGTTAGCTTCTTATTTTAGCTGAAGGTTAAATCAACTGAACTTACGTTTCAGTACTTCTTATTTGAAGGTGGCATTCTCCTAGTCCTCCTCGCAATCACTTTAAAATCCTTTTAACCCTATTATTATCATTTTTCACAAGGCAGTAAAAATGTTAATAATCAGTTAGAACAATATACAATTATGGCACCAGTTTCAACCCTCTAATTAAAAAAAATAAATTGCTTTTCTGTCTATCAAAACCTTCATCATCACTTTAATCAGGCTTGACATGTTTGCTGTGAATATACTGCTCTCTTTATTACTCTACTATAAGAGTGGCCAAAAAAATCTTTTCATAATTGTATTTAAATACTAACATCACAAAATTGTTTTAAAGGCTTATATTCATATTTTAAATTATAATTGTTTGAAGCTCTGAGTAAAATCCTTTGAAGTCTAATAAAATAAACTCTTCTGAAATTACTTTTATTAAGCAAAAGAAGTGAAAATTTAACTTTTTTTTTGTCAAATTTAATAAAATGCAGTTATGCAAAGACGATACTGGAACAACATTGCATTTCAATATCGTGAACCACATGCATTATTCAATTTACCTGTGGAAAATTAATTCAGATTATAGCACACTCTCAAAGATATCGGAAAAAATAGTAAAGATAATATTTGCAAATGTTCATATACATGAACAATTTTCCTTGGGATAATGGCATGTATGGATGCCTGGTGCAAGCAATTCATGGTCCACAGAGACACAGTAATCTTTCGTAAAGCAAGAACAGCTAACTGCACAAGTGAGCAAAACCAAGGCCAGCTGCAGACAGTAGGGCAGGGCAGAGCTGGAGAATGGGGGAAAGAGCAAATAGAGAAGTTGATCTAGAGACACCATAAGGCCAACATACTGAAAGCACTTTGGAAGAGCAGACAAATCTCACAGCAGTGAAAGCAGAGGTTGTGGTAGAGCTGTTTCACCAGAAGACAGTCAGGTATGCACTGAACATCAAAGATAAACACCTAGAGATTAACTTTCTTCCATTTTTATAAGTTTTTTATAATTTTTCTACCACTCTATTACTTACTGAAAGAGAAGGACAAGAGACATGAAAATCAAGCTATATATCATAGTGGTGAAACTGGAAAAAATTAGACTTTTCACAGATTTTCCACAGAAGTACTAACAGGATTAAAGCAGGCTGAATTTTCATCCATAAACTGGTAGTATCTCTCAAAATCTCTATTCTGTGACCATTCAGAGTAGATTTGAGAATCCTGTTTCCAGTTATAAGGGGAACTGCAATCACACCTTTTGTACTCGGTACTGGCAGATAGTCACTACACTTTACATAGTTGCGCACCAGAAACAGAGGGGTGCCTCAAAAGCTGGAGAGTGTAAAATTGTATCTATCAAACTATTTATGTCCTTTCCAGTGCAACCTCTACCATTAAACAAGATCAACTAATCAGGTGCCCTGTACATCTTTTAAGTTAGATAAATTACTGCTGGGCAGGGAATAAATCTTTCCAAAACAAATTAACTACAGAGACATATTTGGTAAATCTATCTCTTTTAAACACATGTAAACCTCAAATTCACTAAATATCAATCCAATGTTCAAAAAGTCATCCATTTTGGTAATTTATATGGCATGAAGTAAAAGCTAGATCTTTTTAAGTTTCTGTATCTGACAAACTTCAAAACAAGAACAAAAACTGATAATATGATGCAGAATTCTTAAAATACAAAATATATACTTCAATATTTTTTGTATCATACTGTGTTGTACTCTCATTCCTAGATTTTCTGTTGTGATCATCAAATTGTCAGTTACAGAGCAAAAATGAATTAATTCTCTTAAAACTATCATTATGCTTTACCTCTGTGGAAGACTAGGGCAAGGAAAAACCACTGTCAGATGTGCAGAATCTGGTTTAGAGGGGGCATTTTCTATTCTGTTTATAAGAACTTCAATCTAATAATAAGCCAAGAGAGCAACAACCCATTTCATATAAGACACCATCTAGCTCACTCAGTAGTAACGCTGGTTCAAACACTTATTTCCATAATTTCCATAAAAGCTGGGATGTGAGACGTGCAGTATAGGAAAGATTTTATGTGAAAATTAATAATACAGGATAGTTTCAGAAGGTAATGGTAGGGAGGAGCCCATAATGCATCCAACAGCCACACATAGTTCTACAGCTCTAATCTCTTCCAGCTACCAGTGATGCATGAATTTATCACTCTCCACACAAACACTGGCAGTGCTTTTTTTGCTTTAACTCACACAAATGTCCTCATACAAATATCAACTTAGAGATTTATGAGGTGTTATTACCTGTGACAGTGACTCACCCAGCCCAGTTTACATGCTTCCCGATGAAATATTTTCATTCACTTGAAATGTGTTATATTTCTTGGAAAGTACCCTATCAATGAAGTATAAAAAGGAGGGTTGCTTTGTGGAGGGTTTATTTGGTAATACGTAACCTTCTGAAACATGGCTACAACCTCTAATGAAACACACAGTATTTATTATTTCAGTAATTCTGAAATAATTTAGTAATTTATTATTAATTCAGTAATTTACTACAAAAGTAAAATTTTCCTAATTTTAAAAGTCAGGGGAAAAAAAGAAAAAGAGGACAATTACTCCATTGCATTTCTGGGCAAGTACCTTTAAATGAATAAATATAACTTCTAATATGTGAAATATAGTTTAAGGTATCTTCATCTGCAAAGTATAATCATTGTGTGGGGGCATGTCTCATTATTTTGTGGCATTCAGTGCTTTCAAAATGAAGTATCTCCTGCAAATTTGTAACTGTTTTGGCAGGTGGGGAAAAATTATTAAAAACTTTGGTGACACAATGTTCAAGATCAAATGATGAATTATCTCTTTTGTACTTCCCTCTATTGTGCATTATAGAAATTGAGCAATTCACTGTAAGCAAATATTCATTATAGTTCTCTAGTAATTTATGTATAGAGTAATTTCTCACAAAGTCAAACATATCAGGTTGATACTTTCATCATAAATCTTACTCATATGCTCTCTGTGCTTTCATTGCTGTCTCGAAACTTTTAACCTGAATTTCAACATAAAATAGTCTCTAATATTTTGATACATTTGTAGGAAGCATCAGTGATGTGAAACAAAAGTATGCGCTTTTTCAGCAGATCTGTCATGTCTTTTGTAACTAAAAGAGGTGCTAACATTCTGTTGGAAATACACAAAGCCATTTCTCTCACATCCAGCACCACCAGAAGGTATGTCTCTCATAGGCAAATGTCGGCAAACAAAACTAGTTGTTTCTCCAGTTTAATCAAACAATCTGTGGATCTATGACCATGAATCACACCGTCATATGGTTTAATTGTGTTTGCAGAAGATATATTTTCTGCATTTTTACATTTCTTAGAAAAAACTGTAGCTTTCACCAGTGTTCAATACTAAAGACACAACAGAATTCTTTATATTACCTAATGCCATCTTAGATTCCACAATACTGACTTCTTCTGGACAAAACACAGAAAAAGCCTTAAAGAAACTGTTGTTTTCTTAACTGATCCACTTTTCCACTTTTGTTATGGTTTGGTTTGGGTTGGTTTTTTTTTTTTTTTTTCCTTTTTTTTTAGAGCAAAGTTTCTCATTGCTACATTTTAGGTGATAAAGTAGATGAAAGCGAGGAAAAACAGATGGAAGGGAAGATGAGCGAGGAATGGTCCACATGGAAATGAAGCTTAACCAACTAAAAATGAGTAAGTTTTAGACTCAGCTTCAGTTTAGGATCACAGTGCTAAACATCTTTTATGTGGTAGGATAATATAAAGTATATTGTTTGTTTGTATTCCATCACACAAATACTTATCTGTGAAAAACATGCAGTATAAAATAAAAAGCCTGATCATAAAAAGCAATCCTAATTACTATTCTTCTACATGGAATAAATATACTGGAAAATTCACTTCAAATGAATTTTTCATTTCCTTTAAGGATTGAAAACACTTCTCCTTGAAGTTTCTGATGATACAAAGGAATCTTTGGTTTTAAAGCTACTTTGTAAGCACTGTGTGAAGTCGAGGACACAAGGTGATCTAAACATCAGTAAGAAATTCTTGGAAGAGAGCAAAGCAGCTCATACTCATTTATTCAAAAGTCCTTCAGAAGTGGTAAAAAATTATAAAAACTGTCTCCAATATTCCTATTTCCTTACATCACAACCAAGCTTTTTCAGTTTACAAGCAATGTGCCCTGCTTAGAGCATGACTCAATCGCCACCAGTTTTGGAGACAGTCCTTCAACTCACTCGTTCTTCTATGCTTTCACCAAATCTTAAACTGAAAGCAAGGCAACTTCTTTTCCCAGTCCTACTCTATGGCTTGCACCGCTCCCACATAAAGAACCCAGAAAACATTCAGATCACGTAACAGTGATACAGGGTAATGTCCTTCCGCATTCATATTCAGCTGAGACTGAAAGAAGTTTCAGAGAGAACTCTGATAAGACCTTCACCTGGAAAATTCCGGGGTCTGCTATGAAGAGTTGAGTTTCTACCCACATTTAAAATTCCACTCATAAACACACTATTCACTGAGCTTAGTGTCCTTATGTAGAAAAGTATTTGTTGGTTACATATGAATTAATTTTCCAAAAGAATTTTTTCTGGCATGCCTTGTCCTTCTCAGGCAAAATAGGACACTCAGAGGAAAACATGCATTTTAAGAGACAAAGAATAAAACATGAGGCCACTGTCACAATTTTATTTGAAATATAAAAATAGTTTATTATTGGGAATGTTAAATGAGAACATTCTCTCCCTTTTTATTTCCTCTTTGCACTCTGTGAATTATATGTTTTGTTAAAAAGAAGTTACTTCAGACATAATTACATGCAGAAAACCTGTTTCAATCAACAATTACAGTGTTCACTGTCACTCTTCAGAGATTTGATAAACAATACACCTTTCACTTACTTGTGAAATGGATGAAGTAAGTATTGTTTTCAAAAATGAAAGACACCTAACAGAACTGAAGAATTTATAACCCATCTCAGATACCAGAAAGAAAAGTATTGCTTCAGCAGATCTTAGGTCTGGGATGAAAGGAAAATATCAGAAAGTGTTCCTCAATTCACTAATAGAGGAAAACAAAAAAAATTACTCAGCTCTTCCATTTTTCTACCTTCTCATATATAAAGTCTTATACTGATTTTCTCATTTTAAAAAAATCTACTTAATGAGTTCTCAGTTTTTCTTCTTCCCAGTTCACTCTACTTATTGATGGTATTTAGAGTTCTGTATCATTTCCCAGATACATCAGATACAACTCTTTTTTTAGATGTCAGTCTTGTCCAATACAAATTATTTCTTCCTTTCCAAACACCAACAGGCCAGATATTCTCACCTCACTATGCCCTGTCCCATTTATGTCCATATTTTCTTGATTTTGTATTCTTTTGTGTGAGCTGGGATTTGACCAGCTTCTTTCAGAATATTCTTGCTTCTAAAAAATAAGAACTGAGGGCTAAATAAAACGTAACTCTTTCAGACCTGAAATTATGGCAAGAGATATTTTTTGCTGCTTGCTACAATATTGAGAAAGATGAATACAAAAGGAAAATGCGGCCTTTTTTTAAATTGTTTACATTTTTCTAAAGTGAAAAATGTCCCCAAACCAGTTTTATTACACTATCCTGTTAGGGATATGCTTGTATAGATGTAGTGCATTGGGTGTTTACAGGGCAAGTCTGCTACAGGACTTTGTATGCAAAGTAACTCTTTGAATACAGTAGAGTGCTACAGCTGGCACATTAAGAAAACTAAGTTTGTGTTACAGATGATCAGGTAATAAGACCAGATTACTTGGTAACAGTCAATATTTACATTCACTTTTGAAGCAATATAGAGTTTTAAAAAAGGGATTTCACATGTTAAAATATTAGTTAAAGAGTATTTAAGCTAATCATATAATTAGGCTACATTTTGGGTTGGAAGAAACCTTAAAGATTAGCTAGTTCCAATGCCCCTGCCATGGACAGGGACAATTTCCACTAAACCAGGTTGCTCAGAGCCACATCCAAGCTGGCATTGAACACTTCCAGGGATGGGGTATCCACAATTTCTCTGGGTAACCTGTTCCAGTGCCTCACCACCCTCACAGTAAAGAATCTATTCCTGATGTCTAATTTAAATCTACCCTATTTCAGTTTAAAGACATTGTCCTTTGTCCTAGCACTACACGACCTTGTCAAAAGTCCCTCTCCAACTTTCTTGTAGAGCTTCTATAGGTACTGGAAGGCTGCAGTAAAGTTTTCCTGGAGCCTTCTCTTCTCTGGGCTGAACAGACCCAACTCTCTCAACCTGCCCTCATAGGAGGGGTGCTGCAGTTGTGTGATCCTCTTCGTGGCCCTCCTCTGGACTCACTCCAACAGGTCCATGTCCTTTTTGTGTAATGGTAGGTTGTGATACATCTCAAGCAATGTGGACATCTTGCTGACAAAGTTCTTTCAGCCTTTGACTAAAGTGTTTTCAAAAAACAGGAATAAAATCCCATAGCAGGCCATTAATATTACTGTATTCCTTCTGCTTACTTAAAGCAGAGAGTAGTATCTCTATTCTCATTTGTCACAGCTCATATACTTATCATGTTTAGGATTAGCTTCTGTCCTCTGTGAAAGTTAGTGTGAATTAATTTCTACTCAAAGAGTGTAAGTTAGGACTTATCAGAGATCATAATTGTTGCCTTCTTATGTGAACAGTCTTTTTTTATTTATGTATATAAAAGCCATTTCTAATTCCCATGTACTTTCTTCCTCAGTTGCAAAGCTACATAGATCATTCAGATGAATTAGAAAAGCCTGCAGAGATCAAAAATTGGCAGCTGTCCTATGGACAACTGGGCAGCACTTCTTCATTCAGCAGACTTTCTAGTGGCCTACAATGGGTTATTCACTCTACTTTCTTTAGAAAAAGAAAGTAGAATGCAGCTTCTGAAGTCATATTCTATTCCCAGACAAATACATTGTAAAAGGCTGGAAGATTTAATGTACTGTGTCATCATTAGTATTGATAAAGATTTAAGAGGCTGAGCTTTCAGAGAAAAAGGTAGCAGGGAGTGGAAAAAACTAAAGAATTTGTTGTACTTCCTTCAGTTGTTTGATGAAGGAGACCAAATTCTAACTTTGATGGTCACTAAAGATATCACAATACCTAACATGTAGGTACAAAAATGCTGTTAGTGAGGATTTTCTTGTTATTTTTCTAAGTCCGTGAGAGACTTTTCTCTCTCACAGAAGAGGTAGCAGGGAATGTAAACAACCAAGCCACCTGCAACCTTGGAAAGTCTTGTTTATGGTATAGTAGAAAATATTTTGATAATGGATGTTTTAGGATTTTAGCCAGTCACCCCCAAGGGGTGGCTGGTCCTTTGTCCAATTAGACTATGAAGAAAAAAGTCTATAAAAGATTTTGTAAAATAATTAAATAAATCAATCTTGCTGCACAAGTCCTGCCTGCTGGATCTTCTCCTCCTCCTCCTCCCTATGGCTGCGGGACACGGTGATATACCGTAGGAACCAGGCCTGCGGTAATACTAATATTTATGTTTCTCCTGAATACTTAGATTTATACAATATATGTTACTGAATTTAATTATATTTCAAAGTATTGCAAAAGTTAGAATCAAAATCAATCAGATATTTTTTTTCTAAATTGATATCCTGTGATGGGTTGACCTTGGCTAGCTACTAGACACTTGACCAGCCACTCTCTCACTCCCCCTGCTCAACAGAACAGGGGGAGAAAATAACATGAAGAAAAGTTGGTTACACTCAAAATATCAAAGGAGAGCAAACATTTAGCCCCTTTGCCATCATTTTTCTAGGCTGGATAATATAAGACTCAACTGGAAAGGCAGAAAATTATTCATCTGATAGTTGTTTTACTCAATATAGAGATAATAACACCTAATCTGGACAGGCAGGTAAGCATTGTCCTTCTCTACCTTTTCTGCTGATAAAGTTGACTCTTTAAAAATGTGATTGTTTCTAATTTCAAAAAGCAGAACTTTTTTCCCCTTATTCATTACACTGCAATTTTTTCAAACTCCAGGGTCATCACTTTTCAAACGATCTCAGACCACATTTCTATCCAAAATATCTGAAAATTCTGTATCAGCATGTGTTCACACTTCTTGTTTTTAAGGCAGTCATTAAACAAAATATTAATGATCTCCTAAATAAGGAACAATACTATTAACTTTGCTCTAGAGAAGCAGCTCTTCTTAAAGCACAGCATATTGCTTCACCTTTAGCCACCTCTATGTATTTTATAACATATGCAATCTTTTTTCCACACTAATTGTTTCCTATGGTACATTGCATCAAGTGCACTGCTGACATGGAGACATGGATCTCTAGAATTTCCTTTTAGGTATCAGAAGGGAAGTCAGCCTTTTGTAAATCCTCGCTACATTTAACTTGAAATAGGAGTTATCCCAACTTGGTGACCAATAGTTTAGTTTATTGCTCCTAGTTATATCTGATGGTTTTGTGTATATTCATATTTAGGGGAATGTGAAAGGCTTTAGATTTATGAAACACATCTTTCTGAAGAGTTTGAAAATAGTATTTTGTTCCCATAGTCTTTTAAATTTTGTCACAGAAAGACCCTGAACTACAAAATATAAATTAAAATGTTTTCATATTGAGAACCTGACATTTACAGTCAGAAATTTCTTGAAGAGAGCTAAAGTTGCTTTCAGTTCCTCCATAATTGGATCTAACAAGGCCTTAAAAAACTTTTCTCTTCATGAATGTGGTTGTTTTATAAATGAAATGATGAAATTCAAGTCCAACTTAAAGGTAAAATGTTTAATAGCATAAATTTAGATCTGTAAGTTAACTTTGTCTGCGTAGCATCAAAGCATATTTGGACTTGACTAAGGACCATCCAACAATGATTATTAGACTGCAACTGAGAATTGCATTAAAGCTTGGCACAGACAAAATGTGATCAGAAAGAGTAAAAAGTCTGAACAAGTAATAGGTAATTTGTAGGAATAGATATCCATTTGGATTCCCTTAGAAGTTTCACAGTTGATGGTCAAACCACTGAGTTCAAAACCATCACCACTTATACTGGAAGATGAAAGTAAGCAAATATAAGCTGATGGATAAAAGTAAAGTGTTGTCTTCAGTCGCTTTTTTTTTTTTTCATCCTTGTTACACTTCACAGATCTTACTGAACAGCAAAAATATGTTTTGTTTTGGTGGGGTTTTTTTGGAAGAGACAGCATTAAGTTAACCTTCCACTAGAATTAGAGCTAAATATATATTAAAAAAAAAAAACCAAAACAAACTAATTTGCATCCAAAAGTAATTACTTTTTAATTATTAATGAATTTTGCTCATTTTTCTCAGCTCTGAGAAAGGATTGAATAAGCTTTGGCATAATACTGAGTCAATATTAATTAAGATATTACTCTCTTTAAAAACCTAACCAAACAAACAAAATTAACAAGGAAGAGGTATGTTGATGATGCCTTCTTTGACACTGATCCCACCATTATCAGAAAAGCTCACAAAATAATTATAGTTCCTTAAATTCGAAAAAAAAAGAAAACAAAATCTCACTTGCTTGCTGAGGAGTGGCTTACCCATTTATTTTTAAGTCAAAACATTTAAACAAATAACCAGAATTTCTACACTCAGTTGTGAAATGGCCAAACAAAATGTCCAGAGAAAAAAGTTCTAAAATAATTAGCTTAGCAAAAGAGAATTTGTAAAACATTTCAAACAGCACTTTGAGTTTCGTAATTGCTATATTTTGCAATGTATACTGAAAGTAACACAGTGGGTTGATGTAATGAGATATTTTTTCTTGGTTTCACCCCATTGTCTCAGAAGCACTTGAAAATCAAAAAGTGAAGAAATTATCAGAAAATACCAGAGCCAGCAGACATAAAGTATTGCCACTCGAGAATGTAACATTGACAGATCTGATACACGAGATCCAAGAACAGCATTATAAATATTTCAAAAGAAAAACAGACTCAATATTAAAACTAACAATCAAGCCCCTGCTAATTAATGACCACCTGGAAAAGAGGCACTCATTTAGCACCTGGCAGTGTTGGGAGATGTTTAAAATTGGAACATGGTATAATTTACTCTCAATTCTTCCAAAACAAACTCCATCAAACTAAGACTTGAAAAAAATATTAAATTACTTTTATCAATAGTAGAGACATATAGCTAATCTTTGTCTTCCAAGGGAAAGCCCAAATATGAAAGCTAGAACAAAATAAATTACACATACATAATTCAAGTGCAAATGTTATTACTATGTGGAGCCACAAATCATTGCAAAATAACACAAAACCCATTAATTTTGAATAAATGAAGACAAATACTTGACTTGAATAAAAAAAAATATAATATCTGTCAATATTGAGTCCATACAGCTTGAAAGTATGTACTGATGTCTTTATGATAATAAATTACTTTTCCAGTAATTAATTACATATTTGTCCATATAAATGAAAAAACAGGGGAAAAAAAAAAGTGCAGTGTAGAGTAATTCCACAACCTGAAGCAATGGAGACTATAACAATGCAAGAAAGTTCATCTGTCTTTACTGACTCCCTGTAGTATTTGCAAAATATGACCTTCATGACAGAGTGATTTAACTACAGGAGAGACTGTAAAGACACTTCTATCATGGACCTTGTGTATCAAGACAGCATTCCAGAAATCAGGCACATCATCTGAGTTACTCCTAAACAGGATCTGAATGTCTGTTGCCAAATAGCGCCTGGAGTCATGAAGTCTGCAATGATTGCAAAGGGTCTTGTTGCTTCAAGTATTCATTCATATTTATTTCATGTGGTCATGAAAATCTTCCTTAGTACTCCCAATATATGTTTATATAAATTAGTGGTCCCAATCACTTTCTCCAATTTGTACGGTCTACTACTGCTTCTTTATAACCACAGATATTCTGATCTGTTTGAAAAACATGAAGCTGGGTCTGCATTTGATTTTAGGGCGTGGAAAATTTTAACAGTTTTACAACTTTTATACAGTCACTGACCTACTGCAACCAACTATCTTCTATCACGTTGCAATCACACATTGAAATGAAATGTGTGGAGTTGACCATTTCCAGTCATACTGCCTCTTGTTCACTATGTGAACAGCATCATTTTCTTATGATTATATACCAGTCTCAATACTCACAAAAAGCCAACTGGGATATTGTTAGGAATGTGTCTAGTGATGAAAAGGAGTATCTTTAATCTTTCTCTTAAAGTCATAGTTTTTTTGATATATATCTGCAACCACTACATATTTAGTCTTAACTAATGCATGTATACAAATTTAGATCCCAATGAACACTTAGGGGTTTTTTTAATCTGCCTGACATTTCAGAGTCAGATTGAAAGATACACATCTGACAGAAATAATAACCATATCTAGCAGTGGACTATTGCAACAGAACACAAATCTAAAAAGTAAAGAAGGTAAGAATCCCTGAAAGCAGAGCTGTACAAAAAACATATTTTATTTTTAATTTCTTCATTTATCTTGTTATAATTCTTTAGAGAGATAACTTCTTTATAGTAAAAAAAAAAAAAAAAAATCAGCCATCCTTACAAAATTACTGTGTAATTCTATAATACACACTCATTCATATTTTACTTAGATTTAGTAAATGGGGATTTTTTTCTATTCTGTTCACCTGATTCTCATTTACCATCTCTCCATTGCATACTGGTATTTTTGGCTAAAATCTGAATTATGAGTAAAGTTTTAATTTTCAAAAAAAGCGAAAAATTTAAATTAGTGCTGTGGTTGGTTTTCAAGGATGGTGGTAGTCTCAGTTTATGTGGGTTTTGGTTTTTTTTAACAAAATATATTTCTCTCTGGGCCAGATACATTGTCAATATGTCAGAGATCAATCAATGTCTTATTTTTGATTGGAATCTTACAGAATTTCTGAAGAAACGGTCTTTTTGTAATTTATTCAAGAACAAGAATAAAAGCAATATATAATTTAAACATTCACTCATATTGTCTCTATATATTTTTCCATATACATGCATTTCTTATTTTCTACCAAACCAGTTTTATTTAAACTTGGTGCTCCCGTTTGTAGAAATAGATCCTTGGTATTTATCACAATTAGACCCTAAGTTCTAGGAATAATCAGCTTTTATTTTGGATAAAGTCTTCCCCCATCCGCATCCCATAGGAAGCTGATTAGCCATTTCAGAAATACACATGGAAGAATCACAGTATCAAAGAATCTTGGTTGCACCACAGCAAGTCTCAAGAGGTAACACAGTCAGCAATCACATTAATACTTACAAAGGGGAACAAATGTTCAGATAAATAATTAAAAGTGGGAGCTTTTAAGGACTAAAGAGATATTTTTTATTGTTTTTTATATTGCACACTGCTTTATCCCTGACTTAGAACACAGTCTTAATTAAAAAGCACACAGTGTGACATGAATTTTAATATTTCTGTGTAGTAGTATTTTTTTAAAAAAAGTAACATGAACAAGACGAAAAAGCTACTGTGTGTGTGAGTTGACACATGCTTCTGGTGCAAACTCTATGTAAATCTGTCTGCCACTGACAGCTATGTGAGAAACAAAAGCCATGAAAGAAATATTTTTACTTTTTATAAAAGAATGAGTGATAACTTTTAGTTCACAATTTTGTTCTTATATACTTTAATTATTCAAACCACATAAACAGCAAGAAAGGAAGCAAAGCATAAACTGGATTTAGTGATACACAGGTAGTGTGTATTAAAAGAGGAAGTCAGTGACCACTTCTTTCTCACAGAGTTGAACCAACCTATTCTACTTACTGTATGTGTATTTCTCTATAATGTCTGTCTGGCAACTGCACAAACCTCTCTGATAATATGAATCACTATGATGAGTCACTACCATTTTTATGAAAAAAAATAAACAAAAAACCAAGAAACCTTTTTAAAGTGTCAGAACAACTTAACTCTGTCCATGTGAATATTGCTCCTGTAATTTTATTGTGTCATTGAATGAGACCACTGGATGCTACTAGTAAATTTTTTATGCTTCTCTGCTGTATTTCTTTTCTCTTAAATTTAAAAAACCACTGTATTTAAACAGATCAGAACATAAGAGATGATTTATGCTGCATAGTACCTTTGGGTTCAATAGAAATGAAACAAAACCGCCTACATTAAATAAAGTTCAGTTGAACTTTTGCCAGCAGAAAAAAATAATTCTGGCAGATGCAGAAAGAGGAAAAACTGACTAAGAAGCCAACAAAAGTTATGGAGAGAAATATTAGTGGACAAAGTGAAGTCAAAATGCTCAAACATGCATAATTATTGTAGTATTTTACGTGATTCTGAAGTTTTTTCACCTGATAGGTGTTGAATTATGTAATTGTGTAATAAACTTCTTTGAAAAGCTTAAGAACCAACAGGAAATCCTTGAACAGACTACCAGACTCAGGAGTGGTCTGCAGAACCATCTGAAAACTCTGAATTCCTGAACCAGCACGAACCAGGATGACTTAGAATCACACTGAAGACAGTAGAAAAAAACAAAGATTTTCCATCCTTTTTTTCTCAGGTAAGTAGAGATCAACACTGGACTGTTTTGAAAATACTACTGTCTCAGGCAGTATTACCTGTGTTTTCAGGTTGACTTATTGCAAGGCAAGCTTATAGGGGAAGGATGAAATTTATTTTTTGAAGTTCTACAGGTCTGCAAACTGTATGTTAAAGCATATGAAACTCTGTCCCCAGAAATTTATCATCAAATGATATAAAGAAAAATAAACATTTTTATTGGTTACCTAAATGCTCATCTGACTTGAGTTTTAGATTTCTTTTCCAAAGAGACTTAGATACTGTCTGTAAAAGCAACACCTTGAATGACAACAAAAAAAGTCCAACATTTAAAATACTTTTTAAAAGCAAAGTACCCATATAACCCTTAACAGTACTTGTAATCAACCATAAAATTCAGTGAAACTGAGACAAGAGAGATGCATTCGTTAAACCTAAAGAATATATGACTAGAAGAGAATTTAAGCAGCTGCCATGCTACTCAGGACAAGTAGCCTACTGGGTAGATTTTGATCTCCAGCGAAGAGGATTCCAGCCAGCTCCTAGACAATGTGAATGAATGTTCATTATTATCACACTGAAAGTTTTTCTTAATGTCAAAATAATTTTTTCCCCTTGAAATTTTAGTTCATTTTTTCTTGTCCTGTTAGCAGTAAATATGGAGATTACTGATCATTATTTCTTTTGCGCCAGCAGTTCTCAGTAGGTTGCTGTGCACCAACATGCTGTGACTACAAGCACACGTACAGGCAACCAGAAACACCAACAGTGGAAATACTCATTTCATAACTACATTTCAAAACATCCTTAATATGTTCAGTTTAAAGGGTTTTATGCTTTACACTGAACAAATGCAGTTCCTCCAACTTTTTCTTAGCAACTGATAGTTTTTAAATACCATTCTCACTGTGTTCAGTTGTATGATCTCTAAATTGTTTTCAGCAGTTTAAAGCATAATGCTCTGTTTCATATAAATTTTATGGGCTAATTTTCCTGCATTCTGCACAGATTTGTTGCACTCTGACTTTTGCAGTGTATGTGGGCCAAAGAAACCCACTTTCCATGCAAGGCAAGAATTTAAGAGCAGATGAACTTAAACCTTAAGACTCTGACCAGACAAGGATGACTACCCCAGATTTATTATTATTATGAAGAAAAGACTTCTGTTACATAAAAAGATCCCCAAATAATGACAGAGTGACACAGATATAATATACAGATACTTCCTTGCATTCTATCCCTTAGTCTTTGAGATTAAGATCATTCTTCCCCTGGCCCTTATGGAATTATGCAAATAACTTATTCCTCCTCACTCTAGTACCCTCTAGGGATTATTTCTTTATGACTTCTAACATTCTATACACCTTGATTTCTTCACTGACCCACATTTCTCTATGACATCCAAATGTACACTTTAAAGCATATTTACACATACATTATTTTTCAACATTACATCTCTGGTTTCCAAATCAGTTTTTTCTAAGGCTACATTCCTTAAATGATCACTAATGGCCCATTGGTGAGATTTTCACAGTGTTGGACACTCATAATTCCATACCTGTATTCCTCTATCCTGAATTTTTATTCACAGGTCATAGAAAAGATATTCTTCATGAAATAACTGCTTGTTACTATTCTTTATAAACTACAGAAATCTAACTAGATTTTTAACAGTAGATGTTACATCATATAAGGCTAAGTTAAAACTGACCAAATTAGGTACAGTTATCTGACTACTAGACAATATCTAACATAGTTAAACCAATATTCCAGCAAGCCTGAAGCAAGTACAGGCAAAGCAAACCTGCAAGTCCCAGCATGGAGACCTTGCAGACTGAACATAAAAGGCTGCAATTCAACTATTAGCAATAGTAATCCTTGCTGTCTTCATAATACTCCACATGAAATATTATTAGAAATAAGAAAAGTCAAATGATCATCTCTTAGGTGAATGCAATGGCTGTCACATTGCATTCAAGAATAAAATCACCTATGAATTACACTCACTGTCTATCATATTTAAAAATACTATTTGCCACTTAGAAAAAAGAAATCAAGTTCACACATTCTTGGTCAGTAATCCACTTGTACTGTGTAACAGCTCCAAGGGTTTTTTAACCCGTGATTTAAATGATTCCCCCCAGAATACACAAAGGAATGACATTAGGTTTGAGAAATATGTATGCTAGAAAAAATTGCATCACACACTGATAGCAACGATCTTCTCATGCAAAAAATATGCAATAAAATTCTGACATAGCTTTCAATAAAGACAGAATTTCTTGCCAAGTACTTTTAGGATTATCCCTGAGAGCTCTTTTAAGTAGGGATTCTTACTATTGTGGTAAAAAAAGGTCACAAATAGTTCCCATCTCCTGCCAAAAGCATAAAAAACCCCATCTGAGGCCTGTTTCTATATTTTTCTATCTCCACCTATATGCCTAAATAAACATAGATGTGAATTTCAGGTTAATTGTATCTGATCATTAGAATGAAAACAAATAGGCAAGCATTGTATCATTTCTTCAAAGATACTTAATGAGGTTCAAATTGTACTATTCAGCTACCAAAAACTTAAGGGGGAAATATTATCCAATTGCTGAATTGAATGTTGTAAAAAATATCCTGTATTAGAATACACAGCTTCTATCGCTGTCATTTTTTAATCTGGAATGAATCTTACTCTCTATTGAGTCAGTTTATCTCCTAAAGGTATTGCTAACAACAAACAAATAATGTTTTGTTCCCACATTTCTTTCCTCCTAAAGTTAAAGTAAAGATCAACTCTGACAACTGGATATTAGAAAGGAATTTGTCTTTCAGATGCAATTTGTAGAAATGTGTGGATGATTTTTACCTTCTCTTGCATTTAACAAATCTTCTGGCAGTGCAAGATCTTCGTGCATCGGGGGAAGCCCTGATCCATGATGTCTTCAGCCCTTGCTGTTTTCTTTCTATAGCATGTAAAACCCATGACTTTTGCTGTTTTATTACAGGTCCTAAGTTGCTAACAAAATTCCATAGTGCTTTCATTGGAGTGTGTTTTATGTTCTCTGATGGTGTACAAGTGACCCAATAACTTTGCTGAATTAAATCCTTAGTGTGTGTCTGCTGAAGATTGCACTTAAGGCCACTCAGTTATTAAGTTTCTCATATTATTTACAGATACTTTTGGCCTGATTTTTATTTTTTTAAGCACAAGTGGGCTAACCACAAAATAATTTATGTTTATTTAAATGCTATCTTTAAATACATAAATGAGATAAACAACTAAACAAGTAACACATGGAAATAGAAGCCAGCTGCCATAGGAAAATGAAGTGTTAAGACTTTTAAATTTTTTGAAAGTATTATTAAGAATCATTTCAGAACAGCTGAAAGTGCAATTATCTATGCACTTTTTAAAATTTATGTCTGTTTATGTTACTAAAATTCATATTGCTTTAAAGAAGTTATTCAATGCTGTGCTAAGTCCAGGCTCATACCAAAGTGCAACATGGAGTAAGAGCAACCAAAAGATCAAGTAAAATAATTTGAACACTTGGCAAATAAAGAATGGCAAATAAATAAAAAGAACTTGTCACTATTTTCATTAGTGAAAAGAGTTTGCTACCTTTATGTACAAGAAACAGGGCAAAATATCTACAATGTCTTTATTGCAGGCTACTTTAGGTTTTACCCAAGACTGCCAAATTATAGAATCGGAGAATTGTTAAGGTCAGAAAAGACCACTAAAATCTTCAAGTCCAGCCACTAAAAAACCATTAAATTATTGTCAACCAGTACAGCTGAACTGGGTAATACATGGATAATCTCCACCCCCAAGCTAAATTTTGTCCTCTCCACAGCTGCATGTTCTGCATAGTCAGGAAATTTTTTAGTCTAATATCTTCCCAAGACCTGCTATTCCTTCATCGTGGCATGAGGCTGAGTCAGGGGAGGTTTAAGCTGGATATCAGGAAAAGGTTTTTTGCACAGAGGGTGGTTGAACAGGCTCCCCAGGAAAGTGGTCACAGCACCAAGTCTGATAGAGCTCTAGCGGTGTTTGGGCAACTCTCTCAGGCACACAGCGTGACTCTTGGGGATGTTCTGTGTAGGGCCAGAGTTGAACTCAAAGATCCTGATGGGTTGCATCCAACTCTATGAGTCTATGACCTTTTTGACAGAAGTTCTAGGTAACTACATATACTTAAGATCATATTGCTTTATGTTGAGTACATTTTAATTATGTTATTACTAAGTAAATATAAATTTAATCTGTAATTGCTTTTTAAACAACGGAGCATTATGGGTCAAATCTACCTCATAGACTGTATGGAAATACTAGATTCTTTCCTATTGGAACACACAGAGCTGGGTTATAATCTGACTGTAATAACCTGAAATATAAGTTTAAGTTCAACAAATTAATAGTGCTTTGATACTCCTCTTTGAGATGCACATACCTAAAGGGGCTAAAAAATCCAACTAGGCTGCTGTCTACATAAACAGAATTTGAATTCAAAAGCAGCTTTAGAAGATAATAGGAAAGCTATTTATTTAAAAGGAAGGCTGTAATGGGTAAAGTTTTTTTCTTATCCAAATAAAACCAAAGCAAAACACCTTAAAGAAAAATATATTTCATGAATAATCACAGATTAATTTCCACAGTGGGAAAAAAAATCAGTCTACTGACTAATTACTAAAAGGAAGAAGAGTCATCCTTCCCTAGGGAATGGAGGCTTTGGGGGATCACACAAAGCCCAGGGTATGATGCAAGTCCCAAGAGATACAGGCCTTTGAGACTTTACATGTCCTGTAACTCAGAGTCAAATAGGTCCAGAAACAGGGGGATGAAGTGCTTTTGGAAAGCAGGACCAGGAAGAATGGGGCTATGTGTGACCGTTCATCACTTGATACCAGTAAACTTTTATCAAACTGATGAAATTGAAATCACAGATTTTGGAAGACTTTTCCCATGATTGGTAAGTGTTGGAAGACAGCACATATGTCAACAGTAAAAACAGTTAGCATTTATACGTCCTTTATTTAGAAGCAAACTGTTAAAATTCTGGCAGATAGTAGCATTTTCTTGTCATCTTTATGGGTCCCTCACAATTCTTGGCTATCTGCTAAAAATTTTTATAAAAGGAATAAAAGTCCTAAAGCAAATGCACACAATTCATCATCTAAATGGGCAGTCATAAAGAAAATACACAGGCTAATATTAATATGATCTATGCTTCTGTGTTGTATGTGTGGCTGACAGTTAACACAAATTAATTGGTTTAAAGAAAACATATTACACTTCCAATGAACATTCAGCTATATAGAATATAAATTATTTTATTAGAGTTGCGTGATTTTCATTATTTTTCTACTGCAATACTTGACTCATATTTTGCATGTAAACTGACTACCTCTGAATGACATTTATTGTGCTCTGTATTAATTCTTCTAATTTTCAATGAATTACAAAACATGTTAGTTAAAATTGTCTGCTGTTATAGAGCAGACAACATAACCTACTCAGAAAAATAACTGAAATGCAGCATCTTTTTCACTGGAAATAATCATTGTTTTCAACAGGGACAAAACATGCAGGAAAAACAAAATGATGAATGTAGTACATTTGTGATACAACAGTGTAATTACTTTACTTAGAAAAACATTACAAGAAGAAGATTTACTTTTTCTTCCTGAATTAAATGTCCAAATGAAGTTATATTTTACTCTAAGCACTTCATTAATTTTGGTAATTATTTACTTTATTAAATTCCTTCAATACTCTTATTTGATTCTGCATGTTCAGTAGTGTTTGCTACTTAAATATCACAGCAGTAATAAATCTTAAAGGTCAACTATGAAGTAGAAAATCATTAAGACTCTTCAGTGCATGATGCTTGTCATAGACCATAGTGCTCTACATTATCTTATCTTATTTATGCTCAGCTAAACATACCCCCATTCTGATTGTGTTACTTTCACAATTCCCAAAAACAACCCTAGTCCAGATAATTTAAAAAGTGCCACACTAAATGAAAAGCCCTTAGTTTCATCCTCTACCACAGCGGATGTTTGTAGACCAAATGTGTTTCTTCCCTCAAATAATGTTAATGTTGGAGTATCAAAAGGAGACAGGCATATAAAAACTTATGGAAATTCTACATTCATTAGATTAGGAGCAGAAGAAAAGGATAGAGAAGGATATTTTGTCATTTATATCTGAGATTATGCTCAACAACATACTTCTCAATTGTCAGAGAAAACTCCTCAAGCTCCATAATATTAAGAAAAATCATGAATTATTGATACTGTGCAAAATGTAAAAAAAACCAAAAAAGTTTTACTTTGAGTAGGCAGACTGAAGAAGACTATAAGACTCTGGACTACCAATATATAAAATTTCTTGATATTTTTTGTGTTTCTCATATGAATTAAACATTACTAATTCCAAATATCTCTGCTATGAACCAACTGATTACGAATACTCACAAAATGCTGTCTGTGCAACCATGAATACACACTATTAAATCATGAATAGTGAATTATATCATTTAACCATGAAGAGCTATGGTTGGCATGGACTTAATCATGAAAATAAATGTGGCATTAACCTACCCACCATGACTATTCTAGTACTGCAATATGCTGAAGAAGTATCAACAATGCATGATAGGTTTTAGTAGTAAAGAACTTACTCTTTCAGACATGGGAGATAGTTCCTATTCCAGCAAAGAGATTATTCTCTCTTTTTTCAAGTTCAAAAAGAGGACGAACTTTTCCCCTTTCCTCCTCCTTTCCTCTTCCCATCAGATTTTCCTTCATCTCCAGAAAGTAAAAGATGTTCATCTTTCTTTCAGGTAGGACAATGTGACTCTGATAACCTTTCTCCTCTCTCTTTCTCCCCCCTACTCTGGTGAGGGTTCTGCTCTAACATTTTAGTGCTCCAACTCCACCACTTGATTGTTCAGACACAGACAAGAAGGGCACACAATAGTTATGGTGTTAAACTACCAAAATCTGAAATTGATGCAAATGATGTCTTGCTCCCAAAGACGCTCCTGCCCCATGCTTCTTTTACTCTTCCTTCTTGATGTCCCACATTTTGTTTCCTTCCTTCCTACTTGATTTAGAATAATTTTCTAAATATATTTTCTCTACTAAGTACTTCAAGCTGTTCATAAAATCTAGTACAAAGCAGTTTTGGCCAAAGTATGTTATGTTCTACATGACAACAGTCTTAATAAATCATTTAAGTAAAAGAGCACGCCATATACCACTCTTAGATATAGTTTATCTTTATTTTTGTGGTGTTAAATTACAGCATTTAAAACTCTGAAAAGATATACTTTCCTTTGTTAGCTAAAATTTAACCAAAAATACTTAAATGAATTTTTCATGTTGCTACTGGGATGAAGGTAAATGTTCATCTGCTTTTTCCCACATGGAGAAAACATGGTGACTTTAATCATTCATAGCAGGTGAGACCCCATTGATTGCTTCCTTCCTGCCCTGAGGAAAAAAAAAATCCACTATGTATTTAATTACTCCATAATGTTATGTATTTTCTCACCTCAGTATGGTGCAGTAACATAGATGCACCTGATATCAGTAGCTTTAAATATGTTTCATTTTTAAACCCACATATTTTTAAAGCTACTGTCAGTCTTCTCTGAACTATTTTCCGTCACATCTAAACCTCGTAATATCAAAAATTGTAGTCTTTAATTTAGTTTAAAGGAACAGTGTCTTTTAGTAATCTTTATTTTTAAACCTAACCAGCGGCCTACTAGATAAAAGTAAAAGAACAGCAACTTCTTTTCTCTGTTATTCTGATCTCTTCTGTTGAGGAAATGAGGTGCATGCACATATCTGTACTCATATTTTAGAAAGGAAACTTGCTTTCTGCTCAATACAACAAAATTTGTGGGCATATTCAGCATAAAAGCAGCCCCAAGCCTTTGAAAACTCTAGCTTCTCCTTGATTCATATAGACAAGGTTGAAACCATGTTTAAAAAAAGCAAAACAAAAACCCACCAAAACAAAAAAAACCCCACCCAACCAACTAACCAAAAAAACCTGAACAAGACAACCACCAATACTCCAGTTACTGGAGCATCACCTCTGCTGTGCAGAAAGCTTCTTCTCTTTATCACCAGAAATTGAAACTTTGACTGTGAATATAGTTTTTCAGCCCTATTTTAAAAGCCATTTTAGGAAATAGAAGCATGTCCTAGGTTACAATGTAAGGTGTGCCCACAAGCATGTCTTCTATCACCATCTTCATGAGCAGTTAAAACCAGCTGGGGCAGTGCTCCCTGCCTCCTCCGTCAAGACTATGTCCTGTTAATGGCCCATCAGTGCCTTATCTCATGACTCATCATTCCACTGTGAGATGCTTCACCCAGAGGGAGAAACCAAGCATCCCATCCTGGATATAAACTGTGACTTTTGAAGACCACAAGCAGCCTTTTTCCCACTGGATTTTCCAGAGGACAAGAGCTACATAGCTACCACTGGACCTTCTGAGGAAGACCAGATCTTTCTACGCAGGATCACCGCTTCAACAGAACCACATCCATTCACTTCAGGAGGACTGCAGCCACCACCTTATTGGACTGCTGCTGCTACCCTGACTAACAGAGTCAGGTCGTATCTGACTCTGTCAGTTTAAATCAGTTTTTCTTTTTTTTTTCCTGCCTTGTTTTTACATACATATATTAGTAAAGAACTGTTATTCCTATTTCCCCTATCTTTGCCTGAAAGCCCCCTGATTTCAAAATTATAATAATTTGGAGGGAAGGGGGGTTGCATCTGCCATTCCAAGGGAGGCTCCTGCCTTCCTTAGCAGACACCTGTCTTTCAAGCCAAGACAAAGCAAAACCTGGATAGCCAGTTTCTTCGTTCTGCAGATGGTCTAGAATGATGTCACCAGTGGTCTACTCCATGTATCCTAATATTTGTTTTGTACTTATTTAAATTATTTTAATTCTTGAATATACTAATTGGTACTGATTTGAAGAGAAATATACCCATTTTCCCCTTCTTATTGAATTTTCTTTTTCCAGACTTCACTGAATCTCCATTTGCCAGCTATTAATTTTCCCTTTCTCTGCAGCTCCTACAAACAAGTTAAAAATTGTCAACATAAAACTCAACTGCACAATAACATTTGAGAAGGTTAATCTAAAAACAACTAAAACTTAAAACAAAAAATGCCTTTAGTAGAATATTCTTAGCATGTTTCTTTTATCCAACAACCAAAGATTAATTCTTAAAAAGGCACAGAAATTGATATTTTTATTCAGTAAGACAATTTACACACACCTAATTCCAAAGGTGATTCAAAACAGCATTAACATCACACCTTCAATGTATGTTATTATACTATGCAAGGCACTAAAATATTATGGCAATGTAAAAAGGCCCAAAACTTGAAGTGAAAGTTCAGACATTATTTCTCTCTGTTCTCTTTATACCCTGTAGTTTTTTACAGTAGAAGCTTGAAAATAATAATGAAATCACAGCCATTTAATCTTCAAAAGCATAATTATTACTGTAGAAAATGCCTGAGATGCTTAAATGAAGAAAGGGTTTATATATATATGTAGCTCTGTGTCATACAACCAACAGTATTAACTGATCAGGAATCAGTAATGAAAGTCTATCATAATTCAAAGATTCCTCCAATAAATTCTAATCAATGAACACATGAATAGTGAGCACATCAATGTACAATCCTTCCAGACCCCTGACCACGTTTATGGCCCCTGACTGCAGTCTGTCACTCTGCTGGAATTGTGCTTGTATGCAAGTCACTAAAGAGGAGGAGGCAGCACCCTGTACCTGGTGACTGCTTCTCTCTTGCTTAAAATCCTGCATCACTGCCCTGTCCATGTCACAAGACTTTGAAAGAGGGAGTTCTTCATGTCACCATGCTAAGTTAAGTGAGTACACTTGAGTGAGGAGAGGACGCATTACAGCATCACACATGATCTCAGAGCTACACAGTTCACAAGCCTGAGCTGTCATCTGCTTTCACAGTGGATCAATGTGTTCCTGTGGATTCATCATGCAAAATTCTAAATTGTTTCCGTTTGCAGTTTGTGCTTTTACAGACCCCAAGTTTTGACTTTTTACAAAGTGTGAGGTAAAGATAGCACTTCTTTTGACATTTTATAAGAGTATAGATATTTTTTAAAATTTATACTAAATATATGAAGAAACCAGCATTTTAAGCTGCAAATAAATTAAGCTTATGAGGTTAAACAGTCTTATTTTGGTATAGAAAGACATGTCTGAATTAGTCCCAGGTGACTCCCTTGAGACCAAAGAAATTGTACTTGGAAGGACTGACTGCATGCCTCATCTCTGCTTTCACATCTTCATTTAATTAATTTTTTATAGAGTTTTCTTTGACATTTTCAGAATAATGTTTGAGAGAACATTCCAGAACACTATTAAAATCATTATGCATAATCCTCTCACCATAAAAGAAATGAAATAAAAAACTCCAAGGCAGAAGATACTTATGTAGATCCTTAATCATAGCTAACTGTTTTACTCCATACAATATAAAATGTGCTAGTTCTTTCAATCCAACAGCCAATATATTGGAAATCAATTTAAAACAAGGAATTGGATTGGCCAAAGGAAGATTTTATTATTATACTATGGACAATAATGAGGATCATAACAGCATCTACTATCATCTATTATCTAACCAGATTCATTACTTGGAAGAAAAAGGTCAAAAAAGTGTTTAAAAATGTAAATTAAGAAGCATAAAGTTTTGTTTTTTTTCTTTAGCAAACTATTTGCAACTTCAAATCACTATTACAATAGAGTTGTGGTTTTATGCTAAGTATGGTTGTTGCAATATAAAAAAAAATAGCTGACTCAGAAAAGATATCATTGTTTTTCTTTATTGAGTGACCCCTTAGTGGTGTGGGTATTCAGGAAGGCACAAGCAAAAAAAAGGCCCACTAAACAGTTTAAAAATTTCCAAAGACTAAGAGGAATGCCTAGTATTGTCCATGAAGCCAAATATATCCCAATCCTGCAGTAATTAGTCTTGTAAAACTAGGATGCTTGGAGAAAACAAGCCATAAAAAATTAAATAAAATAAGAATATTTCCTTACATACAAAAGAAAAATGAAATGGCTGCTGAAGGCTGGTAGTTCCTGACTTCCAATATAATGAATACCACAGGGACATGAAGGCACAGTTTCAAAATCAGTCTTTCATTTTTCTGGAAAACAAAAGAATGAGGAGTCCTGCCCTATTAGGAATAGCAGGAAATTTTAACTTTGTGCTCCTCATGTCAAAGAAGAGTGGCTCAGGCTTGTCAGGAGAGCTGCCCTATTCATTAAGAAAACTGCATGAAGTTTTTTTAGAACTGCCAGTTGGGTGTGAGACTCTTAGAGGCAATCTCACTATTCCCCTCTATCTTTTGGACCAGCAAGATCTTTAGTTTTTTTAGTCCTTACTTTAGAAAATAGTCCTTTTTTAGTCCCTACTGCAGAGGACACTGTGGCAGCAGAACAAAAAATCCTGTCTGAATAACAAAATCATATAATAGTTCAAATCAAATAAACAGCAACAATGATAAAGTACTTGAAAGAATTTGGATTCTTAAAAATTGTTACTGCACCATGAAAATCTATCTGCTAGAGAAGACCATCATGCACAGTGTTATAAAGATCTCAAGCACACAGTTACTCCACTGTATGTATTTCTTTTCATGTATTAGATATACAGGAGCCAATTGTGCACTTGACAATTTTGTCTCAGAAATCTCAGAAAGTAAAATAATTACAGCGGGTTCAGAAACTAAAGCCCATGAACATCTGGAATGAGAATTAGGGCACTTACTGTCAACTGGGTATTGACATGTTGATGTTTTAGAAAAACACAGCTCCTCAAAGGCCACTACTTCTCTGAACCAAGTTAAGTTCAGGATGCTATTGAGCCACTCTCTTTTCCACCTCCTTCCCCAGCCACTATCAAAATAAAGGATCAGTATTCAGGAATGGCAGTCCCCTCATTCAGCTGTACAGTGCTGGTCAGGAAGAAGGCAGAAAAACGTTGAGAGCAATGAAGATTCCCCTTTAGTAGCAGCTTGTGTTTATCTTAAATTTTAAGCTAGTTTCTAAACTAACAGAAGACAATTTATTTTTAGGCAGTTAAAAGGTAGTCAAAATTCTGCTGTATCCAGGATGCTATTACTGATTATTCATTGCTATTATTTTTACACTTGCCTGGTAAATGTCAGGATGGGAAACTTCAGGAGCGATGTAGAAGTTTGCCAAAGAGTTATCACAGAATAGAATTTTTAAAAAAGTTAGACTGAAACTCTTCACTGATTCTGGTTGATTAATGAGAAACATTTCAGAAAGATTCAAAGTGATTTTAGAAGTTATCTTTGCAGGACATACATGATCCATTTGCAGCTCCTCAGCAGATACATTGATTTCATAAAACTGACATGATTTTATAACAAAGAAAAAGTATTTCTTGCAGATAACCTGCTACTATTTTTGCTATTTTTTAATTGCAGTTGTAATTTGATTCAGCATTCAATACTGACAGCTGCAAGCTTTCAGAAATTACAGGGCAGCTTTAATTTAAAATATGATATCTTAGACAAAGGCACCTTCTTCCTCTTGAATTGTGTTTTTTCTTAACTAGTATTAGTTCATACTTTCAGGCAGCCAGAAACTAAGACCTTTTATCTTAAATAGAAGTAAAACAGGCCTAGGATTTGAAATTTTGAAAATGTCATGTTGAGGGACTCATGCTTAGTCTTGAAAGTTGAATGAAATGTCAGAACTGCAGTACTAAGATGTGTATTTACTTTGCAATGAACAGAAGTACCCAAAGAAGCCAGAACTGTCTTAAAGTTTTATGTAACAACTTGGGATGATAAAAACCAAAACAAACATACATATGTAATGCTGAAGAATCCAAGTGCTTTCAAATTTATTGCATAAAAATAGGAGTATCTCTATAGCAATTATTACCATGTTCACCTACATTGTGCAGATGGCACAAGAGAGGGCAAAAATTTTTTTCCTTCCCATGGAAACCAAGAACCAGTAAGACTTATCCACCATTCCATATTAATTTCATGTTCGTGAGACAACCAAGAAATTCTACAGAAGTTACATGGCTAAAAATCATGCTTCCAAATAATAAATATTAATGTATGATTAATTAGCGTATTATTCAATTTTAAGTGCCGCAAAGAAAATTTGATGAAGCTGTATATTGCATGCTTGTAAAAGTCAAATATTTTCCCCTAGGACTGGTGCACTCCATAAGATTTACACGTTTTTTTCCCTGTGCAACAGTTGCAACTGGAATGTGAAAGAAAAAATGTCAGTTGAAGACAAATTATGTAACAAAGAATTGTTATCACATGCTATAAAACCAGTGACTGAAAACTGAAGAGTAATTACAAATTTCATGGTACATAACCAGAATCACAAACACCAGTCTTCCTTGGCTGGAACAAGGAATAGCCACTTGCAACAATAAAAGTAATTTTTATATCTTTACTGTTCTACATCCATGCTCAACAACACATTTTTAAGTATTCAATACTACGGTGTTCAAATCCCACAAGTACAGATTTAATAGAGAAAAACACGGGGGAAAAAAAAAGGTTAGTTCATTGCAGAAGGATGTAATTTTTCACTTAGAGTTTGTCGTGTGTTTTTGGCAGTAACTTTAGTACTGAATTTGAGAATGCAAGGTCTGTTCAGGATGTATTTTACCTTAAAAAGAACACTGAGCACTTGTTCTTCAATAAATATTTAAGAAAAATATCCAAATGTATTGTTCTATGATAATGAAAATATAAACTGTCACTAAATTACATAAATTAGTAAGCGAGACAGAAAAGAAAATTCACAGCAAAGTGTGAAAGTCTGCTGTTGACACTAAGTTACCCACATAATTAGGACAAGAATTGACTGCAGAAAAGTGTAGAAAGACTGTACAAATCCCCATGATTATCAGTTGAACCAAAAGTGAATGAAGATAAATTTAAAATGCAAGTAAAAAAAAAAAATCAATCCTAGCTTCACAAATAAAATAATGGATACTGAGTTACTCAATAAAAATTTAAGACCAAATTCATAAGTTTTTAATAGGAAACTTTCCAGGGGAAAGCCAGTTTTCTTTTTAAAAGTAATTCACAATTCTACTCAAATATTAAGAAATGTGAGGGTGATTTAAGGGAAAAACAACAAAAAACCCAGACAAATATGATTCCTTTACTCATGGGAATTGTGGATTTTGTAAAACGATGGTGTTCAGTTGTGGTCCCCCATCTTAAAAAGAATGTAGTATAGCAAGACAGAAAAATGAGAAGGATTATCAAAGTAAATAAAACTTTACACAGAAAGAATTAGTTTAGACAGATATGTCATACTATGCAATAAATGTATGGCATGTAGAGGATAGATAATGACTGATTATTCACAGTCTTCCAAAAATGAAGGCTTATGAAATGAGGCTTGTAAGAACCAGACTCCAAAAAATAAAAGTAGATGCTTCAGGGAGATGGCTTTAAAAAATGTAAAAAAAAAAGTTGCTGTAGATACATAAAATTTACATGGATTCAACAGGCAAATGGAAGAGAGATACATTGATGGTTACAAGGTACATGGATACCACATCTGGTATCTGAGAACATCTTAAGGCTGAAAAAAATATTAGAAAAAGTTTCATATAGGCCTATCCTATTTATATATTTCTTCCCCAGTTCTGGACACAGAATATTGAGCTCTTGGAACTTTGAGATATTGACAGAAGTAAAAACTACAAGAAAAAAAAAATTCATGTTAAAAAGTAGGATCTGATGAACTCTAAACATACTTACAATTACTACCTTCTTTGGCTATGTGCCAAAGGTCAAGCTTTGGAAAAAAAGATATTCTGCTTTAGGTCCATTTAGTTCAGAAATTATATTACAAGGTCGATAATCATTCTGTTCCCCTCAGTAATTGTGCTAACTTCCTTAAAGTGTTTGAATAGAAAATATCAGATACAAAAAAATACAAGACATGAATAAGAAATTTCATGAAAAGGTGTGTCTGCTGTAAAACATAACCTTAATAATTTGATCCTAAATTTCACTGTATCAAAACATTTTCACTCATTAACACTGCAAAAAATCTCAGACATCAAGAAGGATGATGCTCTGCAAACTCTTTAACTTACTATATGTGAGAACTGACTGACTTCTCAGCCTAGTTTTTATTTTACATTATTAAGTACCTGGATTTTCTGGTCTTAAGCCAAGATACTGTAGAAATACATTGACGAAGTCAATGTATTTCCACAGAATATTTTAACTTTGTAAAATCAGCTATTCATCATTATAACTAGCCAGAACTTTTCTACCTGAACTTTCTCAAGCTGTTACCTGGTATGGTTGGATAAATACTTCTGCAATACATAATTAAATTATTGTAAGAGAATACAGACTAGCATGATCAATTGAAAGATAAATACTGAAAATAAATATTTGAGAAATGTCATTTCCTTCTCACCTTTTTGCACAGTACTTTGGTCAGAATATGAAAAGCCTTTATGTTATTAAAAATAGGCACTCATGTACATACCTAACATTTCTTAATCTTTGCTAAGATAAGAATTTTCATGGTTGTCTGCTGTAGAAACTTATTTCAGGCCATTTTTGTCAAAGTACAGACTTCCATAAATTATACCTGGATCTAGTTACTTTGAAGTAATAAGGTTTGATATTTTTAATTCAATAATATATAAAAGGTAATAAAACCAAAACAAAACAATCTACAGTAAAATCAGTAGTTTCTCAGTAGTTTCCAGGAGAAAGTGGATTAGATGAAAAGTTGGTTTCCACTGGAATCATATATCCTTTAACAGATGGCACCCAACCTAAAAATTCAGCTCACACTTTCATCATGGTTGCCATACTTACGTTACATTGAATATGTCATAATCATCATGTAAAATTCCAAATGCTAGTGTGTGTTCTTTCTGTAGAATACCTATACTATATATCACACACACAGTGTAATATACACTTTTAACATGGAAGCAATTTAACTTGTTCAAGGAAAAATTTCTGAAGAAAGAATATTTGAGAAAAAACTAACATCAAGGACATAGCACTATTTGTTTATGATATTTTTCAACAGATAGCGTTCAGCCACTTTTAGTGACTCTACACATATCACAAAGGCCTTGAAATTATATGGTCTCCTTTGCTAGAAAAAGTAACACTATCAAGGACAACAGTAATGTAATATTTAAAAATCCAATAGGCCTCATAAAAAACATACTAGGCCTCTTTGGTTTTATTTCCATTTAAAAAAAGGCAAAAAACCCAAAAGAAGCTTAAGAAAAACACACGTCCCTTAATAATCATGGTAACTTTAAATGTGTCTATGTTGACACAGGAGATTTTAATTTCATTAGTATCTTTAATTATACATTAGTCTACCCAATGTAATTCCAGTGTACACCTTCACAAGCTATTCTATCATGTTCTCTTCTATCACCTACAAACTCTCCCCCCACAACTTTTCCCAAACAAGACTTTTCCATGCATCCCATAAATGAAAACCAAATAGGACTAAGTATCTTTGTAGGAATGGCTGATGAGTCATGGTTAGGAAACTGTAGCTAAACCTCCGTTTTTACAAGATTGTCTTGTATATGATATATGGTACACATGAGGGAAGATAGTTGACTCAACTCTAATTCTAAGGAAATTTTAAGTATAAAAGATCATATTTTAGCCTGGGTTTTGAAATAATACCACATGCAAAGAAAATGCTATAGTAAAAACTGAGGCTCTGATCTCTGAATAGGGTAGAGTAGAAGTCTTTTAAGGATGACTGTAAAACCAAAAAAAAAAAAAAGTATAATTAGAATATTAATATTGCAATTAAAATAATAACTGTGTTACTGAGACATGAGCACTGATATTTTTAGAAATGTTCCACTGTGTGTAATCAGGGAAAATTATTTTCTTCATACTTGTTTGCAAATCAGATCCACTTTTTTTCATTTGCTGAGACCTACAGGTGTTCCCCAGAAATTTTCAGCATAAAGGTGCTTCTCCCATTCCATTATTCTCACCAAGACATGTGCTGGTGGTCCATTTGATGCATCTCCACCAATCACTCCATTCTGGCAGGCAAAGGATACAGCAGTAAGCTATGACTGAGATGGTTGTAGTTGGCAGGACTCCTTCCCTTTCTGGAATACATGTACACATACACACACTCCCCACCTGGCTCAGCAGAGTGGTAAGAGAGATTCTAGGAGCATATAATGCCAGTTCCTTGACAACATTCTACATGCTCTTCATACCTTATATCCCATGAGTCAGTGCTTGGAAGTTGGAGAATGGAAATCTAAGGTCTGAATCACACAGTTCAGAATCATTAAAATAAAACTTTCTAAAGCCTGTTATGCATTCTTATTTTTTCACTCTGTGTGGACGCATTATATAACAGGAGTCATTATCTGACTAGCACAAAATTTCTCTCTTTGGGTTTCCATTAGTAGAAGATGATGATTGAACAATATTGGTCTGGCTCCTCTTCTGTCTCACTGAATATGTTAAGCCATTTTCATTAAGGATTTTCATTATATCTTTTTCCAAAGAGGCATTGTCTACACTGTATTCATTAAAATCTTTTTCATAAATAAGACTAGGATAATACTTTTTTTCTTTTTTTTAAAAAAAACCCCTACAGTTAAGTGTTGAAGTGTTCATTAAATATAATTTGTCCATATTTTACAGAGAAACTAGAATGCAATATAGAAGTTAGATGAAATAAAATGAATCTGAAATATAGAAATATTTTTGCATTCTTAATATTCAAATCTATTCTATACAAAGCAACAGTCTTTCCTTTTCATTTCCTAGTATTGCACAGAATTAGATGAAAGCATTTTATTGCTCTTCCACTCTTTTTTTCTTGCAAGCTTCTTCCCAAGAAAGTCTAAAATGTAACAATGGATGAGAGTGCAGAGTTTTTAATAAGAGAGAAGTCAGAGAAAGTTATGAGACATATTAGTATATATATTTGTTTAAAACAATATTGATTTTCATGGTTTGCACTGTACTGATAAGCATACATTTTCATTTGAAACAAACAGCCAACATGCAAAAATCTACTTGTCACAGAGAAACATTTTGCTGGTTTTCATAGGCAAGTATATTTTTGCTACATAAATATGTTTAGTCTGAAAATCTGAATAGGTATCTAAGCCATTATTTTAAAATAGAGGAAAATGTGGATCCTTGGCAGGTATAGATCATGCAAGAGGGACAAACAAAAACTAATTTACCTAATTTTTTAATCTACTCAAAACCCATCTTCGACGTATAGCTTTTTCTTCTTGCGAGACCTCTTACTTTATAATAACTGCTTCAATCTAAATCAGACCCCCAAGGTTTTAATTACCTCAGAATATTCTATAACAAAGTACTTCAGAAGAAAACAGAGGTTATTTCATGAATTAATAAAGCTTAGTTATCTACAAATTTGTGTTCTATATCTCCACAGCCCCTTCCCTTGCCCAGATCAGCTCCTTCATCCCTCACACCTGTTTTTCTGGCTCCCTTCAGACTGTCCTTTCTCCCCTAGCTGTTGCTCCCCTGAGCAAGTGGTGGGGCAAGGTAGTTGCTCTGTGTTGGCTAATCAGCTGGCTGATTAAATTGGTGACAGCCTGATCTGGCATCAGGTTGACTGAAAATGAGAAGTTACATTCTTGCTGCGTACCTTTGCTTATCTGGACTCATGACAGAACTAGTGTAAAACATTTATCAACATAAGAATTCCCTGACTGCAGTCATGTAAATAGTCCAAAGGGCTTCGCTACATTTGTCTGTCACAATGGGGTCGTGAGTTCATTCTGGAAGGCACAAGAGTGGAGACAAAAGTCTGAAAATCAGTGTTGTTGCAATTTCATAAGTATTTTTAGAAAATTGAGGTAAAATGAGATTCAACTGTACAAAAAAAACCCCCAAAATTACAAAATACACCTATGAAACCAGAATGGTAAATTTTGTACCAGTAATTTTCATTAAGCGTATGAATCATTTCATACGCGTTAAAAAAAAAAATTATTTATTGGGAGGGAAGACAATGTGGACAACCATCTGAAATATTCACACATTGTTTTTAGTGTCTGATATACATATTATCTATACAGATTAGGATTATAAAGAAACACCAAAAATCTAAACATGCTTAGTTTATACATATAGTAATTTATCTAGGTTTGCAGAGTAAATGGGAATAATTTCAGGTAACAGGTCTCATTCATGTTAATGGACATTAAATCAGATGCCAATTATGATCCTTTAAATGTCAACATCTTTAACATTTTTAATTCTTTCACTGTCAAAGGAAGGGTAAAAGCAAGTAGGTATCATATTAAAAAGAATAACAGAAGCTACTCTTGAAGATTGCTTTTTAGGGACAGCTTTTATAGTAGATGATAGGGCTGAAGAAGCAGGTACAGCATTTGAATCACCCACCCTTAATTTTCAAATAGTCCTAAAATATTACTATTGGATTGAAAGTTAAAATAAATTTGTGTCCAGAATTCTACCTAATTAGAACTCTTACTAATTGAACTGTCTATTAAGGGGACAAGTAGAGTCATTCAAGGAAAATCCTGTTTGTCCCAAGAAGAGCAAACTGCTTCCCACTGTAAGCAAAGATCAGGTTCATGACCTCCTGAGGAACCTGAACATACATAAATCTGTGATGAGCTGCAGCTCAGAGTCCTGATGAAATTGGTTGATGTAGCTGCCAAGACACGCTCCATGGTATTTGAAAAGTCATGGCAGCCAGGTGAAGTCCCAGGTGACTGAAAAAAAGGGAAGATTTACACCCATCTTTAGAAAGGATAGCAAGGAGGACCCTGAGAACTACTGACCCATCAGCCTCACCTCTGTGCCTGGGAAGATCATGGAACAGATCCTCCTAGAAGGTGTGCTAAGGCACATGGAGATCAGAAAGATGATTCAGGACAGCCAGCACAGCTTCATCAAGTGCAAGTCTTGCTGAAAAACCTAGTGGCCACCTATGATGGAATGACTATCTCAGTGAACAAGGGAAGGTTTACAGATGTCGTTTACCTGGACTTCTGTAAAGCCAACAACATCCTTCTCTCTAGATTGGCAAGAGATGGGTTTGATGGCTGGACTGTTTGGTGGATAAGGAATTTGTAGGACAGTCACATCCAGAGGGTAGTAGTCAATGGCTCAGAATCCCAGTTGACATCAGCAACAACTGGTGTTCCTCAGGGACCCATACTGGGACCAGTGTTACTTAATAGCCTTATCAGTGAAAAAATCAGTGGGATCAGGTGCAACCTCAGCAAATTTGCTGTTGACACCAAGCTGAGTGGTGCAGTTGACACACCTGAAGGACAAGATGGCACCCAGAGGAAGCTGACAAGTTCAAGAACTGGGAACATGGAAATCTCAGGCTTAACAGGACCAAGGGCAGTGTGCTGCACCTGGGCTGGGGCAACCTCCCAGTATCAATCCTGGCTGGGTGATGAGCAGATGGGGACTAGCCCTATTGAGGAGGACTGGGGGGTGCTGGTGGATGAGAGGATGGATGTGATCCAGCAATGTGCACTCCGAGCTCAGAGAGTCAAACAGGTCCCGGGCTACATCCAAAGCAACCATCAGGGTGAGGGAGGGGATTCTGCCCTTCTGCTCTTCTCTGGTGAAACCTCACCTGCAGTGCTGCATCCAGATGTGGAGTCCTCAGCACAGTAATGACATCGACTTGTTGGAGCAAGTCCAGAGGAGGGACGCCAAGATGATAAGAGGGATGAAGCACCTCTCCTACAACTAAAGGCTGAAAGAATTGGGATTGTTCAGTCTGGAAAAGAGAAGGCTTTGGGGTTACCAAATTGCAGTCTTACGATACCTGAAGGGAGCCTACAAAAAAGCTGTAAAGGGACTTCTAACAGGAGCATGTAGTGACAGGACAAGGCTTGAGAGTGCAGCTGCAAAGATTGATCCTCTGAAATATGAGTGGACAAAACAGTGCTGTCTCTTTCTTTGGATCTTGACCAGTGGACCTAGGCAAGACACAATGGAGGTAGAATAAAAACAGAAAATGCTTGAAAGACTGCAAAAGATTGAATGTGATGAACCCTAGCCTCTCCATGAACAGTACAGACATAACAGTGAGGCTTGCAATCAGTCTCAAAATCCAAATCTGAAAGCCCTAAATCCCAGGTAAAGCACTTCTCTGGGTGGCTGTCTGGGAGAAGCATGTGATGCTCTGGGTTATCAACAGGAAGAGATCAGATAGAGTGGTAATGTTGCAGTGCTAGCTTAAATAAAGTACTCAACGATTTTCTAAGACATTGGCACTTTATGTACTGCTGGAGTTAAAAGTTATTTTCAAGTTTTTGAAAGTAACTGAGGCTAGCAAGAGGCACCTTTTGTTCTCTGAAGAATAAAGAACAAGAAATCAGAGTTTTACCAGGGAAAGACAGCACTATTCTCCATTCCTAATTTTCAGGAAAAAAAAAGGCATTTTAAAGTATTACGAAGTTGCTCACACTCATAGAATACACATCTAACACCTCTGTTCTCTGAGCTGACACATTATCACTGAGTTTCCCAATAGGAAGTAACAAAAATAAACAATGTCTCAGGATGCTCAATCTACTATTATTAAACATAGGTTTAAAAATAAACAATCAGATGAAGAAAAACCCCACACCACCCAGGTGATCACAAATATACTGTCACAATGCAATTATTTTCATTTATTTATAGATTTGGGATTAATTTTGAGATCAGATTTATTATAGTCACAGCTGTAGATGTAAATGTTCCTAAGGGTTCTGTAAAAAATAAACTGATAAATAATTGTGTTTATCCATTATTGCAAGTGGCTTGATTCTGTGTCACTGTGCAGAAATTTTTGTCCATGAACAACATTTAGTGTCAAGAAGAATCAATATTTACCTATCTAAATATTTCATGGATGAATTCCAGAATTACTAGAAATATTGTTATCTAAAATATATTGTGTAAACTCTTTCTGACGAGATCCAGGAAACATTTTGGAGTCCCACTAAACCACAATTAACTCACTTTCCAGAAAAAATAACCAAAAAGAAAAATTATGCATAAACACACACAGGACACAGTTTTGTGTCTGCAGTTTTGCTGTTTGTAATGCTCACTTCTCTCTACAGGTCTACATTTGGACTAGGCCTGTCTAAAAAGCAAAACAAACCTGAGTGCACAGAAAAAGAGATAACATCTGTTCTTTCATCATTAGCTGTGGGCCGCGATGGAGAACAAGAGTGTCAAGCGGATGTAAAAACAGCTAAAAAAAAATCTGTATCTGAGTTATTCACGATACCTGAACTAATGGTTCATCACACTGTAAGAATCCTGTCTTCTTCCTCATCCAGTGATAAATTCCAAATATGCTCTATATTAAGTTGTGATTGACTTCAAATGTTGAGTTATTCCCTTGGATAAACCATTAATATGTACCATCATTTCTAATTTATATTTTTTATTTACCTGGATGAACCACTTAATTGTGATTACAATCAACAGAAAGCTACCTGAATTTTTCTCTTTAGCTTTTAAGCTCTCACTGGATCATTCTATATAGGGATCACATAAGGGTAAAATGTCCAGTAGTACCAAGATTGAAAAAAGAAGGTCCTTATTTTGGGAAGAAAAAATCATTATGCATGGAGCTAATCGGCAAAAGCTCCATATGTAATTCAGCCCTTAAAATTTGATTATCTGGTCTACTGGAATTTATTCAATTGCAGTCTCATGCTGTTACTAATTAATGTAATTTTGATTGAATTTACATTGCTTCTTTTAAGTTTGGTAATATACTGCCCTAATTTTTTCTTTGCATACTCAACTGGTTTTTACTAGTTTTTATGTCAATATTCAGAGCGATCTTGAAAATTTTCAAGTGGTTAGACGGTTTGCTCTTTTCTACATTAATACCTGCTTATTGAAGCTACTAACTTTAGTTACTCATTATAAATACAATAAAGTTAGGAAATCATCAAAATCATGAAAATATTAAAAGAATTCACATACAATATCATGCCAACATACCCAAGAAAACAACTTTGAAGAGTCTTAATGGTAAACAATAAAGTCAGATAACTGTAAGTGACAGCAAAAATGTGTAATGGCAAAATAGGGAAAAAGAGTCAAGGGAGGAAGAAGAAGAAAAAGTGGAGACCCAAGTGAGATGTTGCAATTTTCCTAAACCAAATTTTCAGAAAATTAAATTCCTCTTAATCTGACCCATGCTGTAGTTTTTGATTGCTAGTTAAAAATAATGCTGGTATCTATTATGTGCCAATCTTTGGGCTTTGTCTAATCTACAACTTCATGGTCACTGCTGTTCTCAGGAACTATCAATGTAATGATCATAAGTGGTCCAAATTAATGACCACATATCCTAATACTCAACCTTGTGATTTCTTCTGCCCCCAAGTAAGTTTAATTCTAGTGGTACATTCTTAGAGCAATTGATTGTCCAGGTGATACTCCAACAAGGAAGGAAGGACTAGGCACTACTGCTGTAATCAGCCAGAGAACTTACAGTCTTACGTAAGTTAAGTGCCTCATTTGTTATTGTTTATTTAAATACAAATCTGTCTGTGAAATCATGATTTGTTGTACAAATTATGACTATTGACTTTGGAGCCTTTCAACTTAATCAAGCATTATATGATCTTCCAGTTCTTCTTAGCCATGTCCAAAATTCAAGACATCTTTTCAATCAAAAGGAGAATGGAACTAATCTAAGCTCTTACAGTACTTCTGCTGAACATCATTATTTCAGATACAGCATCAGTGCTCAGGCTCTCTGGCAAAGTGGCAAGAAATTGCATGTTCTTCAGTGCCTTTCATGCCTCCACAGGAGACAGCTCATTCTGATGCTGCAGCACCCACCTGGAACCACCCATATATTGCTAACCAATTTACACAGAGACATCCTTCTTTCTATATGTTTCCTGTGTTAAGACTGACTAGAAGCCACAATATATCCTAATGCTGGGTATGGTGCATAGATAAACTGAGAACAGTCAAAGTATAAAAATGGAAGTTTCTGTAGTTGCTTGTACTGCAAACTGCCTGCCATATACAGGGATATGTTGCTTCTGGTAACCTGCTGCACTCTCCAAACCAGAAGTTACGGTCCTACTCATACTTTCTGTGCCTGTGGAAATAAAAGTGAGTACAAATCCCCCTACTAAATTCTAGTCTGCATTACAGCTTAAGAGTGGTAGAGAGAGTGATAACAAAGCTCCTGAATATGCATGGTTTGCAAACAAGCAGGCTGCTGGAAGAGGACAGTCTCTGCTAAGGTTGTTGTTTACTATTTAGAATGCAGAAAACAAAGGAATATATGACAAAAAATTCTTCCGGAAAAGATTTTGTTGTTAATCTATTCAAACTCTGCCATCATACATAATTTCTTCTAATAATTTGTAGCCAAATATAGCTAAGTTATATAAAGCTCTTGAAAGGCAGTTCTACTAGGGATTGCAAAAACTGAATCAGGAAATTTCTTATGTAGAGATGATGACAACATAAACATTTTCTACTGAGAAATTGAAGTAATCAATACATGACAATCAATTATCTTTCTTAAACAGTTCCAGTATTACAGAACCACAGAATGGTTTAGGCTGGAAGGAACATCTGAAGGTCATCTGGTCCAACTCTCTGCCCAATTTGACTCACTCAGAGAAGATTGCTAAGCACCATGTCCAGTGGCCTTTTGGTTGTTTCCAAGGATGGAGAATCTACAACCTCTCTGATCAACCTTTGCCAGTACTTGGTCACCTTCACAATAAATTAGCTTTTTCTTGTGTTCAGACAGAACACCCAGTGAATAGAAGAATAATGATGTGGTAATACATCTTCATAGATTGACCTGAATAATTTGCTAAAAAAATAAAGAAAAAAAAAAGATGCTGGAAGTTCAACAATTTGCAAATTACAAATCATTAAGGAATTTTCCTCAGGAGATCCAAGCATGATGGCCAGAGGAGATGATAATCTATGCTTATGTTATTCATTAAAGCTTCCCTTGTATGTATTCAACAACAATGAAATCTAATTAAATATACACAATCCAAGGTTTGCTTAAGGTTTAAATGAAACAGAATTAATCTTTTTTTCAGTAAGATTTATTTCTGTTGAAATTTCCAAGGCAAGCTCAGACTACCACAGCATTTCCAGACATTGAATAGTAAGAGTTCGTAACTAAAATAGCTTTCAAGGACTCACCTGGCACATGAGCAGCTAAAGACTTATCACAAAGAATAGCACTAAGTAAAATTCTGAAGAGCAAGGCCTGTTATCAGGCTTTTCTTATGTGACAAATAGAACCGTGCAGAATGTAGCACACAGTGTCCCAGAATGGATCTTCCATTCACTTTCACATTTGTTAAATAGCCACAGTTGCTGTATAAGTTTCATGCCAGCTTAAATTCAATGCTAAAAATAATGCCTACTTACTAAAGGTATCTCTTCTAATGTCTTAGCTCCACCTGTGAAACAGAACAAGGTTTGCTTTCTGATCAGAAACACTATAAGTCACTATTTTTCTCCCACTATTTTTCTTCAGTAAGACACAACTGAGAAGATTGCTTTTACATATAAAAAAATATAGATATGTAGATGAGGCTCCTGGAATATTATCTAAGTTTATCACTCCCACTTGCAAAGGAAAAGAAGTATTGGTCTACTACTGTAGCTGTTACAGTCGTGACATATTTCTCTGGCACAAAACAAAGCACTGCAAAATAATGATGTGTACCTCATATGAGCTCAGCAAAACTGGTGAAGGTGAGATAAAGTGTAGTTACTTTGTGAACAGTGAGACCTGGCAGTTTTGCAGACTGAAATATTTAATCCACTGAGAGCAGAGTTCCTCCATTAACTGCACCAAAAAACGCTTCACTAACACTCGTAATGTGAATAAACACTTTGAAATTTGTGTTACCTGCTAAAGAGTGAATATATCTCCACGAGAAATGCTATCCACTAAAATATTCACACTGGTAAAACGACATCAGCCTACACTTAATAGCTGCATGCCTGTATTTCACAGGATAATTTACATATTTCAAGGATACCCATTCCATAGCCAATAACCCTGATTAGGAGAAATCAAGTTATTTGAAACTGTGTTACAAAAGAAATCCCAACCCATTAATTACATCAAAAATGACCTTGGTATTACAGATATATTCCCTATCCTCTGTGACATTCAGATAAAGTTGACTGCACTATGCATCAAACACTGTGATACTCTGAAGTGCAGAGTCATAAATCTGTACCTGTTTATGTATTTACTGACTCATATGCTAGAAAGCCCAAGTGATTATTACTTCCAACACTGCTATGCATAAACAAACTCTGATGAGAATGCATTTATGGTGTACTGCATCTAGTCAGTGAGAAGTCACAGAGGAGAAATGAAATATTGCCAGAAATCATCCTGACTGCTCTACAGGACACGAAAGTCATTTTCTTGTGGACAAAACAGAATTTTATGCAGACCGTATAATCCCCTATAAATTATTTCACAGGGAAAAAGTAGTGTTTTATATGCAAGATTTGAAAGATTTTTCCTACAAGAAAAAAACCCCACACTGAATTATGGTCTAACAATATAGTGGTAAAGGTTGTTGGTGAATCTGTATTAAAAGGTTATCAGTCCCCTCTGAATTCTTCAAAAACAGAGGTAAAAAATAACTTAGGAAAAAAAAGACAAGAACAAAGGATACCAGTGGTAGGATAGGTAAGACAACAGCAAAGGCAGAAGAAGACTATGACCTTACACAGACTGGGCAGAGAGTATAAAGGTCTGAAAAGGCAATGTATTCAACAGAAAAGCCACAGGAAACAAATAATGCAACATGTGAAAGTTATGACACACATCTGCATGTATGAATTGTTTCTTTGTATAAACTTCCAATAGGAAGCCAAGAGGCAGGAAAAAAGTATAATTATTGCACTAGACCCAAAAATCTTTTCTGACATAATTTGTTAATGAATAAGAATGAAGATCATTGTGCTCCCTTTATGATTCTCCTTAGCATGCAAAACAAAAGGAACTCTCACAGGACAACTATCTGTCTGAAGAACTAAAACTTGACAAGTTTAGGAATGTCAGCACCTCTCTATGGATCAAGTACACAAGAACTTTATTTGGGTTCTACAGAAATTAGTGGAGATACTTTCCACACAGCAGAACTCCATCGAGCATACAGCTATTGCACAGTTGTTGACATTAGACGTGTTACTCATTTGAGCAACTGTCTGTCTGTAAAAGATTCACAATCAGGCACAGTATATAAATCTCAGAGCTATTAAATCACAGGAACTACACATGTATTCCCAGGGGTGTTGGCTTATTTTCTTAAAGAAAACAGAGTAAAAATATGCCTAAATTTCTGCCAGTTTAATGTTGGAAACAAGGCTGTAAGAACTAGTAGAGTCTTATGTTGGAATTGAAGAAACATCTAAGACTGAAAAGAGCTCTTCCAGGATGCACTTCTCTTTGTTTCAGCATTACATCACATAATTTCTTCAAAAGAATGATTTAAACTTGACTGTAAATGACCCTCATTATTCTAAAATGTGTCCCTCATTATTCTAAAAAACTTAATCAAGGTAAGGACATAGTGAAGAGAAGAAAATGAATGAAATAAAATCACGGCAAATTAACAAATGTGTACAATTTTAAAGTACCAACATATATATTTAAAGAATGAAAATTTACAGCAGGTTTGGACCCATATCCAATTCTTCATATGCATGTAAAAATGCGCATATATGTGAGGCATTTTTTTCTGTTTTCCAAAACACCTGGAATGCAGGAAGCAACCTGGTCCCATATCCTGTTTTTCAAAGGTAACCCATGCACTTGTTGTCTGACTATGCTCTGCTACCATTCACCTTCAGGAAAAAAAAAAAAAGCTTTTGTTATATAATTCTGTACCTTTACTTATTCAGGTATGAATATTTTAGCCCTGTGTTCTACTTCTGTAATTTGCCTGAAGCTCACCTGTCTGTTCTCTTGCTACGTGCTTGTTGTTTCTCTGTTTTCCTTTCTCTTACCATTGTGATCATTCTTTTATCTCTTCCCTCCCAGGTTCTGTGCTTAAGTAACTGGGCAGTTTATACAGCTATTCACATTTAATTTTTCGTTGTTTCCAGTCAATAACCACTAACATATTTTCCTACTTTCTGTCTTTAAAATCGGTAAGTTGTGTCCATCTCCTTATTCTTCTTGCCCTTCCCTTTTTACAGTCTAAAACGCAAATCCCCTCCTTCTTATTTGGACTTGAGAGCTGTTACTGCTTATATTTTTAAGGTTTTGCCTTGACACTTCTACCTGACAGTAGTAAACAAAATCAGTACATATTTCTCATGCCTTCAGCCATAATGCTTCTGTCTATATATATGTAATACAGAATCCCTGTAAAACAGTGTCTAAACTTCAAGCTACAACCAAGCTGAACATGATCAAAGTCACTTCTGGAGGGAGATGACTTGCTGCTAATTCCCCAAGGGCAAAGATCTGATGCCTGCAGTTCAGAAATTACTGGGCTAATCAATAAAGACCATCTGCATATGCATAACCTCCAATGTTTTGGGAGTGAAATAATAATAATAATAATAATAATAATAATAATAATATACCAACTAAGAAATTGCTACAGCACTGCATGCTGCCTTTTAAGCCCTTGTAGAAGCCATATGACAAATAGAGACAACTCTTGCTCCACTAGCTTGGCTGAGGATTCTTTTACTGACCAGCCTTATTCTCTGGGTGCATACTAAATAGAACACTGAGATCAGATCACCTTTATAAGCAGAGAGATCCAAAGCTTAACATTAGAGTTTTACAGATTTTATTAAACTGTAGCACAAAATTATATTTTTAGCAATCTCCTAGAATTATAGAATCATTTAGGTTGGAAAAGACCCTTAAGATGGAGTCCAGTCCTTAACTAGGCACTACCAAATTATTCTTACAGTTCTCTGTTCTTCTGCATTATATAAAATTATAAAAAAAAAAAAAAAAACCAACCAAACCCTGTTCATTTCTTCCTGTTTTACTTGAAAGATATAACCTCAGCAATCATCAGGTAATTTTTTTTCCTTGCCTTACAGTAAATTACATCCTCCTCCTGCTGCTGAGTTACATGATCCCTGCAGTGTGGGTGATTATTCTCTGTTTGCTATTACAATGTACAGTGTAGAGAAACATTGAGAGAAATCTTGGGAAATGCAAGCTCTTTTTCAACCAAGTTTATTACATTCGCTGGTGTGGCTGAAAACAGACAGAAATGGGATTTAGCCAGTGTTGAACAGACTGATGTAGGAAATCTCTGACACGCCAACTATAACAAAAATTCCAATTTACAGTAAACACACAAGAGGAGATCGGATGGGACTCTGGGACACTTCAAAAAATGTGATTATTACACACTATTGGAAGAACAATTAATTCACTGGACAATAACTTGAGTTTTTCCTTACAGCAGATACAAGGCAGTATCACACATTTGCACCAGAAGCTCTGAAATGATAATGCAGCAGCAAGATCGGGTTATTCCCCACAAAACTTTCATTAGTCAGCAGAAGAAAAGAAGTTAAGTATTCCTTTCATAACTAGAAGCACCAGTCTTTCCTAAAACATGAAAACCAGCTCTCTTACGCATGTGTTTTTTCCAATTACTTGAGAACTTAGTAAAAAAATACACACATAATATTATCTAAACACATATTTTTGAAATTAACACTAATGTGAGACAAGGGATAGGATGATTTTGAAGTATCTCTGAAAATGTCTAGAATTTCTGTTGGCACACTACTGTAAATACTGGTGTTTCAATTATCATGTTAAAATTTACATGTGCACTCAGAAAAATTCAATAAATGAGTCTAAATTTACTTGGAATAAATTTAAATATTTAGAATAGAACCATTCTGAGAAGTTTTCTACTCTTTATTCCCCTAAAGTAGCTCTGATGTAAGTCTTGTGACACTAGCTAGAAAATACTACTAGTGTAATACATCCAAGCAGCTGAAGTGGTAGATTAGATAAAGCTCAACTTCTAAGCCACATCATGATTAAAGTGAGGTGGTTAAAGAAACTGATGGAGTATGAGAGATTGATTTTATCATAGAATAAAATTATGTAATGGTTTAGGCTGAAAGAGAGCTTTAAAAGTCATCTAGTGCAGCCCTCCTACCATGATCAGGACATCTTCAACTAGATCAGGTTGACCTTGAATGTTTCACAGGACAGAGCATCTACCGCCTTTCTGAACAACCTGTTGCAGTGTTTCACCACCTTCATCATAAAAAATATCTTTCTTACATCTAGTCTGAATCTAATCTCTTTCAATTTAAAATAATTAATCTTTGTTCTATCACAGCCAGCTCTGCTAAAATGTTCACCTCTGTCTTCCTCATAAGACCCCTTTAGGTACTGAAAGACTGCAACAAGGTCTGCCTGAGCTTTTCTCTTCTCAAGGCTGAACAAACCCAGCTCTCTCAGCCTGTCCTCACAGGAGAGGTCCCCCATCCCTTGTTAATGTTTTTGTAGCCCTCCTCTGGACCCATTCTAATTGATGCATATCTTCCACCTGCTGGGGGCCCCAGAGCTGGTTGCAGTAGTCCAGGTGTGGTTTCATGAGGGCAGAGTAGAGAAGAACAATCTCCTCCATAGACCTGCTAGTCACACTTGACTTTTTACAGCCCAGGATACTGTTGGCTCTCTGTGTTACTATCCGGTTTAAACCCAGAAAAGCAAAGCAAGCTAAGTCTCTGTGCATAAACCGGAAAGAATTTAGAAGGTTCAAAATATTCCCAGAAATGAGATTAAAGCCAAACTAGGTTAGATGTTGATGCCAAAAAATGGATGTATTTTATTTAATAGTAGAGAGGCAAAGAGAAGGGAAGAGAAAAGAAAGAAAGAAATGGAAAAAAGAAGTGTGCGTGGGGGGCGGGGGAACAGGGAGAGGTGACAGGGGTTAGGTGGAAGCAGATCACCCAT
>NW_008238983.1:5811735-5821832 GCF_000691975.1 Corvus brachyrhynchos | reverse complement strand
CTGCTGTGGATAAGCTTCCTCCCCCCTGGTGAGGACCCCTCAGCTGGGCTCCTCTGCACAGTGGAGGATGGGCAGTCACTGGGCCTCTGACCAAAGGCTTTTCCAAGATACCCAAAGCCTCTCCTCCCTTCATCCTTTGGTTCGAGGGTCTGTGTGAGCCTGGCAGCTGATAGCCCTGGGGCTGTGGTCTCCACCCTTGGAGGTGTTAAGCCTGTGCTCAGTGAATGTCCCCACCCCTGAGTTGTTACTTTATCTTATCTTCATCAGTGAGCGGTGTAAGGCCTCAGTCAGGGCCCCATTCAGGGTGCAGTAGTCTTCTCTGCAGCTTTTGTAATACAGTTTTAAAAGTCCTTCAAGAAAATATTTAATTCATAAATTATAATATTTCAGTCTCTGACACTCTGGGCTGAGAGTGCACATGGCCAATGCATGTTCAGCTTCTCACCAACCAACCACTCCAAGCCCGTGTCCGCAGGGCTGCTCTCGACCTATTCATCCCCAGCCTGTATTAGCAGCGCAGTTTGCCCTGACCTGCGTGCAGCACCTTGTACATGGACTTCTTGAACCTTATGAGATTTCCATGGGCCCACTTCTCAGGCTTGACCAGTGCCCTCTGGATAGCAGCCCATTCCTCAGGCGTCTCATATTTCCCATGCAGCTTGGGGTCACTCAGCTTGGTTTTCTTCAGGCAAATAAATGTGATAACTATTTTTTGCCATTTTATACAATGGTAAGCATGGTATAAAAATGTGGGGTTTTCTATATATTTTTAACATTTTACTAACCTTTCATCAAAACGCCATGTTCTAGTTTAAGTGTGTTTTTAGAGACATTCTGGGTTTCTGTCTGGTTTGAATTCCCCTTTCCCCCCAGTTTATAATTGGTTCTTTTTTTTTCCCCCCTCTGTTGGGTATTTTCTTCTGAAGCTTTTGTCAGATCTTCAAGGTCACCATGTCAGGTTACCTAATCTGCATCTTCTTTAAATTAAATATTTTATTATAATCCTTTCTAATCACAGAAAAAGTCAAAGAAAGAAATGTGAAAAATGAGTAGATTGGAACTACAATCCCTTGAACTAAATTCTCAACATCTTCAATGGAAAGAAGAAATACTCTGTCATTTCTACACCTGCTTTCATCTGCTCTCCGGGGTTCTTCCTGCTGTGAACACCCTAAAGGCTATTTCTCCTCTGAGTACATAGATCTCTTTTTAAGCTGTCATTTTATACACTTAACATTCTGTGCACTTGAGTGCACTTACCATTTGCTTTTTGCTGCAGCTAGAAATAACGTTAAGAGAATATCATTGTTGAGGTGTCTTATCCACACATATGCAATGGAATCAGCAGGTTTTACAAAACACTTATCAACATAGCATTTGGATTTTTCACTCTGCTTTCATTTGAAAAAGCAAGAGCTGCTACAAATGGTTTTCTCTAGACAAAGTGGTATGTAATTATTCAAATTGCTTTAGGCTATAATGGTTGTACTAAGCATTGTTCATTTTATTAATGTCGAATCTTAATATCTTTAATATATTAAACAGTGATCTTTTAATTCACCGCCTAGACAAAGATTTGTGAGTAAATATAATAAAGTAAACAAGAAGATATGGCTAATTTATTAGACAAGTAATATTCATAGCTTGCTGAATTGCTAAAGTTTTACTTGAAGTGAAATAATTCTGTGGTAGTCCAGACCACACATTGTATAATGTAATCAGATGCTAGTGATTAACAACAACAAAAAAGTAATTGGCAAAACCCTTTTAAAACAAATGTTTTCTGTAGGAGAGAGGAGGATGGAACCAGTTCTTACAAGGAGAAGAAGGGAATAAATTTGAAAATTAAGTCAGAGGTTCTGTATCCTGCCTAAAATGGAATTTCTATGTATCTGCAGTCACATCTCTCCTACCTTTCAAGATGCCACGGACTTTTCTGCAAAATTCAAACAAAAAGCATGTTTTTTAGTGTATTGAGGTTCAATTAAGGTTATGGAAAGCCCTATCTTGAAGCAGGTAATGCATTCCTTTAGGCGGTCTAAGTAATCTATGTTTTAGATTTTATCATATTTACTCAGATGGTAGTACCTTATGCCAAGAGACCTGGCTTCTGAAGTCTACCAATGCCTGCTGAGTATTTTTAACAGACCCAAAAAACAGCTTTAATTAAATTTTCTGCTCAGTGACATATTTGCAGATCTTTCTGTAATTCAAAATAAAACCAGTCTGTAATTTGAATGGGGTTTTCAAAAAATGCTTCCCAAAGATTACCATAATTTATACAATAGAGTAATCTCCTGGCAGGTACCAAACTTGTTTAGATTGTCAGTATTACTACCTGAGTTTTTTGAAAGAATATAAGACTGAAAGAAGCAATGAGATTCCCATTTTCCCAAAAGATTACATTCTCACCAGAATAAAGAAGAGTGAAGGTGGATAATAGTATATAAGGAAGTATCTGACACTACCTCCTTTTCCCAAAAGAATAAATGAGCATTGTATTTTCATTTTTTTTTCCTCCAGATTTTAACCCATGAAACAGAGGCTTACAGGCTTCAATATCTAATCTTTCCAATAAAAATAATAAATATATTTAAGTATATATTTAAAAATTGCCACAATCCAAATTGAAAAGGTTCTAAAATACAGATCAGCTGGTTAGCAAAAAAATCAAGTTGTAGAGAAATATTTCTTTCTATTACATGTGTGCTAATGCTAAAAATATTTTAATAATGCTTTCAATAATGCATCTATTCAAGTAGTATATCCTTGACTGCAATGATAACCTGATATTAACTTTCAGTTAATCATCCTCCCTGTACTTATTGTGGAGTTTAAAGTGTAAGGACACTGGTTTACTCATTAAAATAAAAATTTTAAAAAACCCCAAAACCCTGAAAGCCATATTCTGTACTCATTTAAATACTGTAGTCACTTTCCATCATTTTTCTTGTACTGGAGATGTTTAAGACCACCTATTGATTATTTCACTTGACCAAGATCCTAAGTAGATTTAATATCTCTATTTATTTCAAATCATACAATCGTGTGTAGCTGGTACGAAAAACACGGTTCAAGGACAAGTATCTAGAACAGATTACCCTGGATTTGTTCGCTGATTTTGTCAATAGACATAGTGGTATTATGAAACAAATGACAGTGATAAGTGTGTCCCATAAGAAGCAACAGAGGAACAGACTTTAGTGAAGCAAGGCAGTGGTGACATTCAGCAATTGTATCTATGTGAGCAAGTTCCTCTGCAGTAATGTAATGATACAGATAAGCTTTGTAGAATCTGATAATAAAATAGTTTTTCAACAGAAAAAAAAAAAATCTCAGAGGAACCAGTGCATTTCACTTTCATCTATTAGTGCTATGATTATTTGGGCACAAACACCTGTGTTATTTTTATGTAATAATTCTTCTTCTGTTCAATGATAATTCATTTACTTCTTTTTGGTTTTATTTAAAATTTTCATGCACAGTTTTAAAAAGAGAACTTAAAAATTGTTATTAATCTCATATGAAAAATAAAATGTTTCCTTTTTCTTCATGGAAGACTTCTTAGGCAGATTTTTATGCAGAAAAATGTTGTAATTTCTCCAAGTTAGATTTCTTTAGGAAATTACTAATAGTATCATATCCTTCCAATTGCTGGCACAAGAGTTGCATACACATGAAATGTTAGCCTGGGAAGTTGGCCCTCAGTAAACGTATTTGATGTGCAGACATGGTCTTCTGTATGCTTTCACTCATAGCCATCTGCTATGTGGGCACTGTTCCCATTCACAAGTGGATTGGAATTTTTCCTTAGAGTATTCATGGCAAGAAACAGGAACAATAAGCCAAGGCTTTCCCCTTCTACCAGAATCACTTTTTTTTCTGCTTATAAACAACAGACATAAATGCCCCAGCACAATGAGAAAGGGTGTTTCAGAAAACAATATCTGAAAAGCAGAAAAACATGTCATGAGAACCAAAAGTCCTGCTACCAGTAAGATTTGTTGCAATGGCACAGTAGAGAATAACAATAACCACTTCTGGTGAGAAAAGATAAAAATAAGCAAGTATCAATATGATAGGACACTCTCTGCAAGTAAAATCCTATGGCAGAAAATAATATTAGAACATAAACTTTATTGTAGAAATACGGGACGTCCTTCAGAGAACACAGGCGAGTATCAGTGTTTCCATAAATGAATTTGCTATTCTGAATTCCTTCATATCTGTGTAATTAGATATCTGTGTAATTAGATCAGCAAACAGATTCCCAAACACCGTCGAATGCATGATCACAAAATAAGCTGAGTAAACTAAAACTATCGAAAACAAAATGAGCAAGAATCTGCTTGTGAAGTTTTTGGTTACAGTGTTCACAAACAACAAGGTCTGAATTCACCAGTGAAGTTACATCAATGGAAGTTGCTGTTTCAGTGAGTATATGGTAAAAAAAGGAGCTTATGTTGGAGCAATGTACCTTTCTTCCTCACGTACAAAATTCCTGTTTTCATTGCTGTGGACAGTTTGATTCTGTATGAGTATGATGAGGACAAATCTGAACTATTTCCACTGCTTCTGTCTTGACATCTTCCACACAAAATAGAGAATGAACTGAAATTAGTATAACCGTGATTAACTTGAGTGGGGAAAACTGAGTCTTCTCTTTTTGAAAAGAATAAAAAAGAGGTTAAATTACTCTTGAAAATGAAGGAGTACACAACTGAGGCAAAACCAAATTATAAAGGTGCAGTGATGGCTAGGAAAAAAACATAAATAAACCTACTGAAATGGTATTGGGGGAATTGGTTCTCCAACCATTATCTGCCGACGCAACGTTTTCATTGCCTAAAAATACATACTGCCTTCAACACTGTTGCTACTTTATTGCATTTTATATTCAAAAGCCAAGAAACTAAATTCTCAGAGCACTGAAGAAGAAAGCATTACTAATATTAATACTGTGACAGATTATTTAATTCAATTTCTGCTTCTGGGAGTCAAAATGGGCCTACTGATTGTCGGAAGGTCTGTATTTCCCAAATGACTGTACCCCACACAGCACCTTATGAAATGAAATACATCCATGCAAATGGAAAACAAAACAAAAGGCTATCATTTCCTTCCTTCCTTCCTTCCTTCCTTCCTTCCTTCCTTCCTTCCTTCCTTCCCTCTTCTCTTTCACTCTACCCCTTACTTAGAATCCACTGCTTTGGGTTTATACTATAAGAAAAGGGAATAGCTCATACCAATTTCCATGTTGTGTGCATAATGTATTAATAAAACTTTGTAAGTATTCGTGGGCGCTCTGATTTTTGTTGTTGCTTTTCAGCTATGGGCATCTACAAATCTTGGGTTTTCCTTTCCCCTTCAGTGTAGGATGCCACACTACTTACTGCTCATTAAGAGCGTCTCTTGAAGCATACTACTAAAAACACAGGAAGAAAAGCAATTCTAACATCCATTGGGGAAAAACTAAGTATAGAAGGCTAATGAAAACATACTATGTTTGAAATTAGGTCACAGACTTAAAGCTGAATGTTGTGCTCAGAAGGCAGTCTCTGCAGAGAAACAGGACTCTGAAGAAAAGCATTTATCCAATGAGTTGTCCAAGAGGACTCTGTTTAGGAACTATTCATACACATAGGCTTGTTCATGCAGCCTGGAGTGAGTCTCTCTCTTAGTAAATCTCATCCCATCCAAAAAATATTTTGTATGAGGCATACATCTCTAAATAAAAGCATATCAACATAATGAAATAATTCTGGAACTTCTGTCCATTTGTTCTCTGTCCCATAACTTTTCAAGAACCAGAGTTCTTGTTATTCTAAATCAGAAAAGTGATTTCACCAGATGCAGGTTGCAATTACTGTCCACAGAGAAAAGTCAGATTATTTCTTCAAATCTGCATCCAGTATTTAGACATTGGATGGTGCCAATTTACCTTTAAGAAGCATTGTTGGAACCCTGGATTCTGAGAATTTCAGCCTTTCAGTGCTGAGAGGCAGTGATCCTCAGAAACACACTGTATTCAATCCAAAACGCTGTGAAAAGTTTCCTAAATTGTGTGATAACACTGAGGTTGTTGCTGTGTGATTAAAAGTTATGTCACTGGGTGAAATACGTAGAAAAGTAGAAAATTAAGTTTAGAAGATATAGGTAAGAATATATGGAGGATTTTGGGTGTGGATTTATGTCTTCTACCTTCTCCTTCTTCTTCACAAACCTGAATGTTATGTCATTGGGTCAAAAGTTCTGCACTGCAGAACATGAAAATTTAGTAATTGGATTGTAAGTAAAACATATCTTATAATTGGCTAGTTTAGACTTTAAAAAGCTTGGAAAAATAAAACTCATGGCCATTTTCCACCCTTCCAACATAGAAGCACACTCTGTGTAGCTGTATTACTGTAAGATATAATAAACAACTAAGTCCGAACAAGAATACTCGCTCTCCTGCGTCTCAATTCAAATTCTGAGTAAAAAGAACTCGAGATGTAAAAGTAAAAGAAAGAAAAAGTAATAAAGCATAACATCTTTAATATGTATATTTATATGACTAATGATTAATTATTTTGTTTTCACAATGTTTAGACAAGGTTAAGCACATATCACAGTGAGCTGTAACAATCTCACAAGAATATTTTCAGCAATTATTATAACTAGATACAACTCAGGAGTCCATCAAGGGACACTTAATTGGTTTAAAATAATGATCTAATCATAAAGACTGCACATAATTAATAACAAACAAAATCTGCAAATAGTCAGCTGTCTCCCATTAATCACTACTGTGCAACTCATCTGTATTATCTAGTTATGTAAAATGGCGTGAAGAGCCTGAGGAAGCAACAGAATTTTACAGTGACTTCTTGTGCTAAGTACTCCTTCAGAAGCAATAAACATTGAAAAAAAAATCCATGATGATATGATGGTGGTGATGGATAGTCCCCATTCAATAGTAATCAGGTAGAGTAACCTGGCTCAGTGCCATTCTTCTTGTTGGGTTCTTTCTGATTGTCCAAAAAACCCAGCCAGGATTACCAGCCGCACCTTGTGCCAGGAGGGAAAACAGTGGCCCTTCTTTGCCTGAAATGCTGTTAAACTCTGCCTGGAACACAAAGACTCACAGAGTCAGAGAAAGCATGAAAGAACAAGGATGTAATGAAAAATATGCTGACTTACATTTGGGGTAATAAATTGAATTTCATCTTTCTGTGGTTTTTTTTTAATATTTCTCATGTCATTAGAGAAAGTGAGATCAAAAGGGACAGATATTCCTTAGAAACTTAAAAAACTACAATAGCAGATTTTGTTCCTTATTCACCTACTTTGCTCCTCTATTTTTTCCAACTGCTGTAATTCCTCTTCTTGCTTATACATTCTAACAGGAGCATTCAATTTTTAACCTCACATACAAACTAAACAAAACAACTCCCCAGAAAACCCTAGAAACCTGCTCACTGGCCTCTAATTGAAAATAGAATTATCACTCTTTAATAAGCACACAGATTCCTGCTAATCCATTCCTCACAATTTTTTATAAATATACAGTATTCTTCACATTCCTGTAGGAATACATAGTTCAGTCAGATTTCTTTCAGTAAAGACAGAGGGAATGTTTTAAATAATCAAAAGTAAGCTTCTTCTGAAATGCATCACTCTCCCACTCCCAACACACATTACGAATCAATATTCATTCTGTGTGTTTTTTCAGCACATCCTCTGCATAGTGTTCAAACAGTTTTTAATGAATCCTGCACTCTGTACTTATTCACTATGGCTTTCTTTGTATATCCAGAAAGGGACACAAGACTGAAAATTACTGCAGACAGAAATATAAGGTGTGTTCGGATGAGATAAGTTACTTTCAGAAAAGTAATTTCAATTATTACTTACAATCTGTGCTGGTGTCGCTCTGTAGGCTTCAAAGAGTACTTGTAAGAGCAAAGACAATGTTTTACTCCCTGTCAGCAACTGTAGTTATGCAGGAATTAGCTGATACAAACCACCATGGAGATGAAAATAGCATTTATACTGGGAGTGCAAAAGAAAATGAGATGCTCTGTTACTTAAATTAGTTGAATTAAATTTTCATTGGCCTCACTGAATATTAATCATCCACACAGTTTGTATTCATATTGCACCCAAAATCTTCTCTAGTTCTCATACATGTATACTTCAAATCACTTTCCTTTTATATATATTTAGAACTGTATATCACAGAATGACAGAATAAGCTGAGTTGAAAGGAGCCCACAAGGATCATCGAGTCCAAATCCTGACCCTGCACAGCACCAGATGCAAGAGCCACACCATGTGCCTGAGAGTGTTGTCCAAACACTTCTCGAACTCTGTCAGGCTTGGTGCTGTGACCAGTTCCCTGAGGAGCCAGGAAACACCCTTTGGCTGAAGCACCCTTTCCTAATATCCAACCTAAACCTCCCCTGGCGCAAATTCAGGCCATTCCCTCAGGTCCTGCCACTGGTCACCAGAGTGAAGACTTCTCCTCTTCCTCTCAAAAGGAAGTTGCAGACTGCAATGAGGTCTCCCCTCAGTCTCTTCTCCAGGCTGAAAGGCCCAAGTGACCTCAGCCACTTCTCACAGGGCTTCCCCTAAAGGCCCGTCACCATCCTCGTTGCCCTCCACTGGATGTTTTCTAATAGTTTAATATAAACTGAACATATTATTCAAGGTGAGGTCGCTCAAGTGAAGAGCAGAGTTTAAGCCTAAACACAATGCATCCTAAAGGAAGAAGGAATGATACTGTTGAAGGTTAGAGAATACTATAGTATTTATAATTGCAATTTACAATCCTAACTTTCCTTACACATTAGAATTTTACAGGAACAGTTAAACTCTAAGCATGAAAATGTTCTCCTAAATACAAAACTTTTTTTTTTTTCTGTTTAATTCAAAAATCTAAAACTGAACAAACCAACCCCTAATCTAAACAGCACATCCTTAGTGGTAAGAAAAAGTTGCAACAGCTGAAGTGTGTACCTTACGGTGGAGAAATTAAATGATATTTACTTTTTTTTAATTATTAACCAAGAGTTCTTAGGAGCTAAAAGCAGAGTTACCTGTCTCAACACTGTTAAGGTAAGGCCACAGAAGGAGAAATTCACGATAGGAAAGTCCTAATTCCAGGCCTGGCAGAAGCCTGGAAGAGATCTGGTTAGCACATTCTCTTTAAGGGATCCGGGCAAAATCTCCCCACTGTGACAGACTGTGAAAAGAAGAAACTGCTAATATGTATATCATTGGTCAAACAAATCCCCCCAGGTTATGGGACAGATGGCATCTGTGACCACCAATGACCACGACACCCCCCGAAATATGCCTCTGTGGACATCTGGAACTGGGATTATGTAAGGGTAGTATGGTGGTCCAGGTACTCAGAGATAAATTCAATGATCTCAGACCTAGGGGGAGGTTAACAAAGCTTGGAAAGAAGGACGTGTCACTGATAATGGGTGCAGAAAATGCAAAATTTAGGGGCCACAAGGACACTTGGCAGAACTCCCAAGATAAGAAAGAATCTAATAAAACCAACTCAGCAACTGTGCTGAAATCAGCTCCAGCTGGGTCAAAGGTAATTCCAGCAGGGGAAGATTGCAGCCATTGATTCATGGCCCACTGATCCAAGAAACCCACCGACTCAAAAGAAGAGAAGGACTGAGCATGCGGACTGACTAGCATAAGAAATGAGGGAATCATTTAACCAATAGGAGATAGAATGCTAGTTAATGAGGAAACTATGTAACTTGTAGACAACAAGCTTTACTTTCTCTGTTTGCTAAAATTTATGAATAGTGAAAAGATTTGATAGTGGTGGACTCTGTGGACCCAGCACCTGTCAGAGACTGAAATATTATATTTTATGACTTAAACATTTTCTTAAAGGATTTTTAAAACTGTATTACAAAAGCTGCAGAGAAGACTACCACACCCTGAATGGGGCTCTGACTGAGGCCTTACACCGCTCACTGATGAAGATAAGATAAAGTAACAACTCAGGGGTGGGGACATTCACTGAGCACAGGCTTAACACCTCCAGGATGAGGACCACAGCCCCAGGGCTATCAGCTGCCAGGCTC
>NW_008238983.1:5805468-5811454 GCF_000691975.1 Corvus brachyrhynchos | reverse complement strand
ATGGAGGGGAGCAACGAGACGTCGTTGGGACCCTCGGATGGGTGATATGCTTCCACCTAACCCCTGTCACCTCTCCCTGTTCCCCCACCCCCCACGCACACTTATTTTCTTTCTCTCTTTCTTTTCTCTTCCCTTCTCTTTGACTCTTTTACTATTAAATAAAATACATCCGTTGTTGGGAAATGGTTAGAGGATCAGGGGCATGGATCATTGATAGAATTCTGGGATCAATAAAAGAACTGTACAAGCAATAGGCCTGCAAGCAAAGGTTAGTGTGAGAAACTGTCTGCATGAGAAAAATCTATGTGTGAGAAACAGGCCTCGGAAACAAAAAGGGAGTTTTGAAGCAATGCAGCTGTGCAGATAAGATGTGCTGACCGGGGGAGATGGAGGGGGGAGGCTGAACTCTGAATTCTTTTAATCATAACATAACTGTAGAAGCTTGCCAATGTAAGTCCAATTATGTAGAAGCAGAAATGCGCTTTGATAAGTTTTAAGCCACTTAAGAGTTAACAAGCTGGTATACTATATAAGTGCCTCGGGATTGCTAATAAAGGGAGTTTGCTTTTGTCAACCATATTGGTTTGGACTGCAATTCCTCCCCCCGCCGGAGTCCACGGACCCTTTTCCGACAATCCGTTGTACCTCGTTTGGTTTTAATCTCATTTCTGGGGATATTTTGAACTTTCTGAGTTCTTTTCGGTTTATGCACAGAGACTTAGTTTGCTTTGCTTTTCTGGGTTTAAACCGGATCGTAACAGCACCTCTTTCTGCACAGAACCCACCAGGAGAAGATTGAACCAAGTCCCCTGCCTCACCACCAAGAACCCCAAGGTGAAGGAGAATTCCTCTCACCTCTCTCTCTCCACCTCTCTTTTCCCCACCTCTGTGCCTCTTCTCCAGCTCTCCCTCTGCCCTCTTTCTCTTCCCACCACCCTGCCAGTTCTTCTGCCTCTCCCTCTCCCTTTCCCCTTTTCTACTCCTTTCTGTCTTTCTATCTCACATTTACTGTTAAATAAAATCCATGTTGTTGACTTTGGCATATGGTCTCATTTGTACCTTAACTTGAGCAGAGACATCTTTTGCTGGTTGGATCTTAATATTAGTGAAAAGAAAAATTCACTCTGTCATTTTCTTACCTATAGGTTTGTAAATGATAATATTTAGCATCTTAGTCAGTTTCTTTATAAATGCTCATGAGTCAAAATCCAAAATTGTACTCAATTATTTCTCATTATGATTCTTAAGAACATGGTGAAGTTTAATGGACACCAAGCATGAAAATTGTTACCCATTACTTCTGTGAAAGAGATGATATCCAAAAAGTAAAGCATAGGGTCCAAACGGTGATTTGAAACTATGTTTAAGCTTCTTTTTTTTTTAACTGACTGAAAAAGAGGTTAGTGGGTATATTTCTTCAAAGCTTAAATACATTTCTACTGGCTACTTTTCTTCATGACTTCATTTGCTGAATGTATTTTGCAAAATCAACTGATGAGTTTTGGACTGTGCCTGGATCTTGCAGTCCATGGTCAGAAAAAAGCAAATCAGAAAATCTCTGCCTGCATTCCTTTAAAGCTAACTGGTTGTGTGGGCTGGGTAGGAATTAACTGTCTTCTCTCACTGTTACATGTATCATTCAATTAAGTCTTCACTATGTTTCTGTGAAACTACTACATTTTTAAAGATATATATTTATTTCTAGACATAAGAATCTTCACCGCATTTGTTTCCATGTACTAGGTACCAGTCCCTAATCCAACATCCTATGACACTCCTGCGGAAATTTTAATTGAGAACACGTGTTATGAGTGCGTCCATGTATTCACAATTCAGCCATTGCATTTTTTTAAATGCGTCTTGCTTTTTAGACTGTTTACATTTCTTCAGGATGCAACAGAGCAGCTGGGCTACATACCAGGTCATGGCAAGATGTCTTAGAGAATCTCATACTATCCTGAATCAATACCATAAAGCCAAGATAGCTGTCTCCAGACCAACTCATCCTTCCTAGCCATCAGAGATCCTTCAAACAGAGGTGATATAACATTTCTTATAACCATAACAACTCTTCTGATGTTACTAGAAATCTACACCATAGAAAGTTGTCTTCATTTCATTCATGGCCCATTTGCCTTTGAACTAAAATGAGTGAATGGTGGCCATCAGCTACTTTACCTTTAAGTTCTGGAACTTCAAGTTGAGTTGTAGTGTGGTTGATGCTTTATTTTCTCACATTTTAGTATAATCTTTTATTTAAATGCAAGAATGTTTTTTAAAAAACAGCAAATACTTGTGAGACATGGATTATTTATTTGTTTCCTAAAAGCATTATGACAGGTATTTACTGAACATGTGCAACCTACTTTTAGTTCACTGAGTATCAGATCTGTAGAATTCTGTCCTAAAATTAATAACATCAATAGAAATTTTAGCACCAATTCAGATGGAAGTAGTTTTGTTGCTTTCACAACTAATAATTCAAGGTCACAAATCCAAATCATCTTATATTCATCTAAGCAAAAGGAAAAGAAAATATGGACCAAGGACAAAATAGTATCAAGGAGATATTGAAAACTTATGTTTTCAGGGACTCAAATAGAGAAAGAAATTTACAGATGAAAATGAAACTGCTAAGACAATATGTAAGCTTACTGATTACCTATTATATGCTTCATTACTTAATTAATCTACTACTTGCCTAAACATACTTTCAGAATACATAGCATGCCATAATAAAAGTGATCAGGGTCTGTTTTGCTCAGTAAAACAGTATGTGAGAGGAAGTCAGCTAAATCTTATCACAGCAAAGCTTGTCTCCTGCTGACATGAAAGAGAACTGCACAGCTAAAGCTCTTCAAAGGCTTTGAAGATGTACAGCATTGTAATCGTAGTCAGAGATAGTGAATTTGGGAGTGTGTCATCTGATGAGTCCCTTATAACTGAATTCCTTTATTCCACCTCTCTGTGTTACACTTTAACCTACTCAATGAGATCATGCCAGTGTCACACCACTCAAGCAGCAACATCTTTAACTATGACTCACTGACATCAATCATTCTTGTTTTTTTATCACACCAGAAAAAAAACCACCACTGCCTTTGTTCCCTATGAGACTTTTCACTTTTATGTTAATGTGATAAAAGAAAATACAGAAACAAACCAAAATTATTCAACATTTAAAAGAGTGTAAAAGAACTTCATGACATTCAATGGCATTGAAAAAGACACCTGTAGCATTCCCATCCTTAAAATATTCTTCTCTAACTTGGTCATATATAACTGACTCTGCAGTTACTTAGACGCAGTATGAACAAATTATGAGATGTAATATGAAAAAATGAATATGATCTATATTACATTTCTTAGTCTATGAGCAGGTGTGTGACTGAATATATTCCCTTTTTGAAGATGAGGCACACGTCAGTCAGCATTTTGCGTAACCTTCAGAATGGCACAGATGTGCACTCTGATATAAAAATTCTGCCCTTGTAAATTTAATTAACTTGTTTTGAAACAAGAACAAATATTTAACTTCTAAATCTATACATTCAGACTGCACTTAGAGCCTTAGAGGTATATAAAATCCCAAGTAACCCAAATTAATCCAGAATGACAGTAGCTGTACAAATTTGCTAGACAGGTCAGCTGATTAAAATCTTAAATATTATTTCTGCAGTTTCTAATACTTGAAACATTTTATATTTTTCACTGAGATTAAGCCTAATTTTGTGTCCCAACTTTAGGTTAGATATTGTCTTCTTCTATGAGCACCAACTGAATTAAACATTTGAATTTCACCATCCCTCCTAACAATTCAATCAGTTCAATCAAGACCTATTTTTGTCAGGCTAAATTTGTAAAACAACACTAAAATGAGGACATAATTCTCACTCTCTTTTTTATAAGTTAAACAGTAATGAATGATGCATTCAGTCTGAGCTATCAAATTCTAAACCAGATAATCTTGGTACTTGTTCCTTTAAAATTGTAATTTTATTTCACCAAAGAGCAAATAAATAAATAAGCATTGCTAGTTTTCATGGACCGTGATTTTTTTAAGAATAGAATATTTTGTAAAGAGATCCAAATGCATATTTTTGAGACCAGTTCAAACATTTCCACTCACATTGAAGACATTTTTAAAACTGAAAATTAAAATAACATTTATGCATTCTGTGGGAAAAAGAAAAATCAAAATCACTACATTTTGATGAGAAGTGACACAAACAATGCATCAATTCTCTAATCTCCACCAGCATAATTTTTAAAAGGTTAAGACTGTTATTTGAGTAGAAATTGTAAGTATCATTTAAATGTTACAGCTAGCTTTCCCCCATTTTTCATTTTACAGATTGGGTTTTTTATTATAATTTTCCTATTTCAAATGCTTTCCCATCAACCCACTTTTCTTCTTTAGGTTTAGAAAAAAAGCAAAAGAATAGGTATGAAAAAATTATTATGCCAGACAACAAGTATAAGAAGATGACACAAGAAACTTCTTTAAATGAGTGGCTTACTCTAATGGAATTTAAAATATTTAAGATCGTATGAAGAACAAAGTATGTGATAAAGTAAGAAAAATGATACAATCAGAAAAACAGTCAGGTGGATGACAATAATAGAACCTAGCTGTTTGCATATCATTTAACTGGACCTACCTATTTAGTGATTGATTCCTAGGCACCATTCTTGACCACCTTTACCAGGATAATGGAGCAACATATTTAGATGACCTGATCAATTCTTAGTTCTGCTTACGCTTCTTAGTGTGGGACTGATAGAGGTCACTGAACAGCATTCTGATAGATGCTGAAAGGGAATACTAAGAAAATGTTTCTTTTGAGGCTTTTTTTGCTAAAATACTTATAAACACTGACTTACATGGTTATAGACTTTAAAGGAGCACCAGACATTAGAAAAAAAAAAGTTTTTATAGAAAGGAAAGTCAGAACAATGGTGAAGTAATTTTTGTTATTTACTTAAGACAACACAAACACTTAATAGGAGGTGAATGACAACTATACAAAAAACACAAGAAGATACTTACTTGATGACTAACCAAGACCTTAGAAATATGTTTTCCACCAAACAGTCTTGCAAGCCTCCACTGAAGATACCAGAAGCCTGATAATATAGCAGCTTTCACTGAAAGAGAAAAACAAAATATTGAACATGGTCAGAAAATAATGTTTTTCTTTGCATGATACTTAAGCAAGCAGAAAACAGTATAAGCATTGGAGTGTCCTTTGCAGTAGAACATGTAGATGTTAAGATGTTTATCCTGGCAAATCTATAGAGTCTGTACTACAGTAATGAATAGATTTTTATTTTTATGCAGCTGTTCAAAATTGGAACTTATTGAAATAATTAAATGTACAGCAATGGTATTTTCAAGGTTTGTAAGTAGCTTGGGAGCAATACATAAGTCCATATCTCATGCCAAATATAGGAAAATGAGCTAATTTGAGAACCTTTTGAGTTAAATCAAGTTAATTACTCTCTTAGAGAAATAAAGAAGCACTGATTCTGAAACTGTTCAGAACCCACTAAAAATACTCAAACAACAAAAATAGCCTAGTTCTGTTTTTGCACAAATTTAGAATCAAATCTGTTTTAGACAATATTTTTCTTCATTTATAGACATTACCCTTTTCAAATATGCCTTTTATCAATATAATCCCATGAAACACTTTTCTTAGTTATTGTCACCTAACTAATCTCACAGTATATGATACTAATAAAAATTAATAAATCAACCAAGAAAAAGTTAAATAAAGATATATTAAATCACTAAGAAATTTTTTTTGCATTATTTCTGTAAGCACCCCCTCAGAATATCCAGTGATATGTATGTAGATTCCTAGTTAATGTGAGTCCATAAACAGAGTCTAGGTATACAATATATAAACTGAAATAAACTTATCAATTTAATATTTCTTTTTTACTTGATAAACTTTAATTTCTATAGATCTATAGACACTCT
>NW_008238983.1:5782940-5805435 GCF_000691975.1 Corvus brachyrhynchos | reverse complement strand
ACCAGTTAGTTTTAAAAAAGCATGTGAGACAAAGAATTACTCACTGATCTGTAAATTCTACCAGTAAAATATATGAACATCCTTTACCAAGAAGCTTTGTTAGCTTTATTAAAATGCACTGCTTGTTTTAAAATACTCATGAATCATTTATAAGAAATAGGAAAACCACAGGCAAGCCTAACCCTCAGTTTCACATGCAGGTGTTTTGTTATGCCCCACAAAGATATCATTTTTCAAGTCAAGAAACCTTGCTACTGACAAACAAGTTCTCAAATATACCCTGAAGTCTGTGAACAAGTGCTTGGGTCAAAGTATCACCAGAAGCTGCAGAAATGGCTCCACAATAATATCATTTTTACTGCCCTTCATTTGCCACCTTGTAATATAACTGTAAAGTATCAGAGATCTGTAGTCATCCCAGAGAAACTATGAATAGTAACAGCTAGAAAACCAATAGTACCTACATTCCACAGTGTAAGCCATTTATAAATAAAGTGTCATCTGTCTCAGAACAAGGCTCCTGATTCTTGGTTACAACTGAAATGTGTCATCAGTGACATGGCTTAATTGCACGTGGGCCTGTAATCCTTCCATACAACAGAAAAAGTATCAGTTTGGATGAGGTTTTCCTTTTAAAGTACTATAAGATTCACAGTCCTATCTGGGTTTTTTCCACACTCTTTTCTTCAGAATGTGTAAATTTCTTCATTGCTAAATTCTCTGCTTTCACCTTTGCTAACTTTTTCTGTCTTATTTCCACTGATCTCCCCCCTAATATTGCTTTTAATATTCCACTGGGATAATTGATCTCTGTCTAGGATTAATCTTACAGGAACTGTTATTGGTATCTTTATGAATTATAATTCTATTAAGAATGACAGATGAGTTGTTCTTCGTATGCTTGATCCTATGAGTATTAAGGCTCTGTTGAAACACTGAGATATGTAGAAGTAATTATATTATTATTAATAATATATTAAATTCATGTGATTGCCACTGTGATTTTAAGCAAATAATATATGAATAATATTATTATTAATATTGATATTAATATAATTATTGCCATACTAATCATCAATTGCTGTTGTCATTATTAATTGGCTTAGAGCTTGTTTCTGTTGGGGTTCCTCCCCCCTTGCCATGTCGTCCTGGAACAGGGGCCCTGAGGGGGAGGCACGGGGTCTCCCTAGCCCCTGGTCAACCTCGTTCCCCATTGGTTGTTTTGCGTTCCCCTGCGCGGGCAAGGACCCTCGGGTACCATGATTGCGGCAGTTTCCTCGGCATCCTCAGCCATGTGGCTGGAGAAATAAACATCTCTGAAAACATCTATCAAGAATCAGTCCATATATTTCTTTTCCACGGGCCTCATTGTCTGATACATGTGTTGCAGTATCTGCACTGTAAAAAATGGTAGGGAACTGCGAGCAAAGCGATCCCCGATCCCTAAGGACAGCGACTGATTTGTGAGTAAACTCTGGATTTCTCTTCTTGTTTTCGTTTTGCTGTTCCATCTCGAAACTATGGAGGAACTGTGGAAAGACTCTTGGCTCTCAGAGCCACATATGGACACTTATCTTAAACTTGAAAAGATTCTTGAACAATGATTTGTAAATTTTAGCTTAATTCAAGCTCAAAAAGAACTGAAACATTTCCTTTCATGGTTATTTAAGAACTTTTTCTATGTTTCTTGGGACTTGATTCTTACCAAAGACTTTTGGGACACTGTTTGGACACAGTTAATTTCTGAGTCAAAATATATGCTGATGGAAGACTATTTTCGTGAGTATTATTTAGTTACTGAGACTGTTGAACAATGTCAGCTGTGTCCTGGCAAAAGGAAGCCTGGCTCAGGGACCGTGTGACCTCGGCCATGTGGACCGAGCGCTCTGCGAGCAGCAGCAAGGCAGTTCCTGTGCACGGGCAGAGCGACGCAAGCTGCAGTGTCGGCAGTGCAGTGAGGCACGGCGGGAGTGGCGCGACCCAGCGATGCCCGCCTGTCCCCGTGCAGTGCATGGTAGAGCGAGCCCTGTGAGAGGAGCAGCACGCAGGTGGCAGCCGGCGGCAATGGCTGCGGAGCGGAGCCGCACCCAGCTGAAACACACGCTGGAGCAGGGTGTGGGGGGGTCGTCGATCCGGGGCCCGGCCGAGACGTGGGTGCGGCACCAGGCAGCGGCAGCACAGCTGCGACCAGAGGAGGCGGCGGCACGTGGGGAGCTGAGCGGTGTGGCCTGGCCCAGCCCACGCAGCCCCGAATGCGACCCCGGTAAGAGCGTGCAGACACGAGCAGCTCTGACGGCCCCAGCAGCCCTGGCAGTTCCAACATGGGAGCAAACGAAAGAGAAAAAGAAAGCAAAAATGCAGCGCGACAGAAAACAGCAACCACTTGGAAAAGGGAAAAAATCATCATAGCTAAGGTTTTAGGAATAGTAAAATGGTATAATGTTAAACAAAATTATGGTTTTACAACAAGATGTGACAACCAGGAAGACATATTTGTTCACAGAACTGCTATTAAAAAGAATAACCCTGAAAAATACCTCCCAAGCTTAGGAGATGGAGAAGTAGTAGAGTTCAAAATTGTGCAAGGTAGAAAAGGGTTACAAGCAGCAGAGGTCACTGGGCCTGATGGTGTTTTTGTGAAAGGCAGTATATATGCTAAAAATCATGTTAGACAGTATCTCCATTATAAACAGTCCTTACAGTCTCCCTTTCCTAAACCCACCTTTCCCTTTTACTCTATATCCTATTACCCCCAGTGTATTCCCAATCCATTTCTTCACCCACGGTTTCCCTCACAAAACCATGCTTTTTCCAATTGTTTCCCCAAAAATCCCTTTCCAATGCCAAGCCGGGGATGAAAAGGGGGAGGGAAGAAATTAACTATTTTTGTTTAGAGTTCCAACAGGTACATATAGAAGAAAACCTCTCCTGCCTCAGTTTCCCCACAAAGCATGCTCAGAGAGTCCTGTCTCCCTTCTGTCAACCTTAAGATGTTCCAGAGAATTTGTTTGGACATTTAAAGACTCAGGAGGATGGCTTGTTTTGTTTTGTTTTGAAACTGTCCTTGTTATCTCATGTTTATCCAGTTGTTTTCAATGTTAAGTTTTAAATCTCTTTTTGTTAAAAATAAATGGGTGAAATGTTGGGGTTCCTCCCCCCTCGCCATGTGGTCCTGGGAGAGGGGCCCTGAGGGGGAGACACGGGGTTTCCCTAGCCCCCGAGGTCAACCTCGTTCCCCATTGGTTGTTTTGTGTTCCCCTGTGCGGGCAAGGACCCTCGAGTCCCGTGATTGAGCAGTTCCTCGGCATCCTCAGCCATGCGGCTGAGAAAATAAACATCTCTCTGAAAATATCTACCAAGAATCAGTCCATATATTTCTTTTCCATGGGCCTCGTTGTCTGATACACGTGTTGCAGTATCCCCACTGTAACATGTTTCCTCTAAGCTACAGGATTCACAGGGAGTGGAACACCATACATTCAGCGATTATGATGTATTTACTTATTTACTTCTATTAGTGTGTTTTCTTAAGATCCCAAATTTGTCCAAGAGTTTTTCTTAATCCTATACACTATTTTTGGGAATTCACGACCAATTCTTTCTTCTTGATGTGATATGCAATTAACTACCTGGTATTAGACTGGTAATTAGACTGATCTGAAAGAGTTCATTTTTTTTCTGGGTTTGGAAGTGTTCTGCTCAATAGCATATTAAATAAGCCTAATATGCACTATAAATACTGAAAAGTATCATAACAGAAAAAAAGCTCTTGGTACATTGGAAATCAGAGTTTTGGTTCAAAGGATAAATGCACATTAGTGGTCAGCCACCAACTTCTTTTAGACAGACAATCAGAGTCAGAACACGTTGTAGGTGAGACTGGCTAAATATAGGTGCCTAATGACATCCAAATGGGACAGTCAGATATAAAACTAGATTCTATAGTTGACCTTTTGAAGTGGTCTTCTGGCCATGAGTAAATATCATAAGACATCTAACATGACATTAAGGCAGCTAAATCCCACTCAGCTATGCTGTGATGTTTTCAAACCAGATTTGAGATGAGTCCTGAGTATGCCAAGAGCAGTGAAATGAAATCACTAGAAAAATATCTATGCCTTTTAGAGGATGACTCTAGGAGGCAGAGTGTCACAGACTCTCTAGAGGAGATTAAAAAATGGCAGTGAAATACTCAAAGGGAAAAACATTCTGAGATCATAGAAAAAAAACCAAAACCCCAACAAAAACCTAAAAAAACCAACCCCAAAACCAATCAAAAACCAACTAAGGGACATTAACACAGCAAGTATGCTTTCCCAGACTAATGTCCCCTTGATTACTCAACTGAATAATATGCTGAGTCCTACTGCCAGCTCTCCACTCTGCCTGCCCAAACCTGGTGAAGAATGTAAATCTCCAGCTTTAGGGTGAGCTGTGCTTGACCTTTAGAGAGTATGGGATACAGTAGGACTATCTTAGATATTTCAGAGTTCAGTAGCATACACAAAACAACTGATGACCCAAGAGGATGTATGCAACTGTAGACTTTGTAGCTCCTCCCTCCTCATTTGCCTTGAAGTGCTACATATTTGAAGATATTTTTTCTTCTAGAGTTCTTAATATTAAAGGGAATACTTATCTGGAGAAGACAGCTTAATTACAGAGAACTCATATTCCAGGATTATTTAACATTATTCTCAAAGTAACTGAGATTAATACTAAGGAACACACAAAAGGTTTTTTTTGTTGTTCTCAAAACACCTACCAGACTTTCAAAGAAAACTTGCCTCAACTCTTACCTCTCACAAGCAAAGCAACTGTCATTGTTTTGCAAAATTCCTCATCAAACAACAGCATATGGTGTATTCAAAAATTGCTAATAAACCAAGGTCATAAAAAAAGTATGTAGCAAATTCCAATTGCACATTTCAGTCTGTTAAGCTTATTTAGCCTTAGTGAGTTTCACCTCTAACCACATGGCCCTGTAATGCAGTGCTGTCATTGCCATTAGTCAAATAACAAGCCATTACCACTTCACAGAGCCTGTGCAGTCTCCACCCCCAACATTTTTTAAGACCCCTTTTTTTGATGGGCTCAGCCATCTGCTGTCAACCAAGTGATTTGAGAAACACACTGGACTACATGACCTCCAAATTTCATTGATATTAATGCAAATAAAATGCACACATATACTAGACCACATATTGTCTCTTTGTCTGTATTTCCTTATTAGGGATAATAATAAAGCTGTAAATATATTCATTTTCCTTTTTAAATGAAATTTTATGGCTGAATTCTGAATTCCATGAAACTGGATGGGAAAATTGCCAGTAACTTTCATGTGGAGAACTTTTATCCTGTTTGTATTAGACAAAGCGCAAGTGGAAATCAGGACTCTTAAGTTTTGATCATGTAAGTTCACGTGATTGCCGCTGTGATTTTAAGGAAATGCTTCCATATTCACTAGAGCATAGACAGACATGCCTAAACTGAAGCATGTTGTGTACTTGAACTTTAGTAAAGCCTTTGAAATTATCTCCCACAGCATTCTCCCTCAAAACAAATCTGGGAGGAATGGCCAATACTCCAAGGTCCTGTGGAGCCCTTCAGAATGACCTTGACAAGTTGAAATATGGACAGAGAAGAACTGTCTGAAGTTCAACAAAAGCTAATGCAGGATCCTGCACCTGGGGAAGAATAATCCCATGGACCAGGACAGGCTGGGGGATGAACTGCTGCAGAGCAGCTCTGCGGAGAAGGACCTGATAGTCCTGATGGACAGCAAACTGTCCATGAACCACCAGTGTGTCCTTATGGCCAAGAAGGACAAAGGTATCCTGGGGTGAATTAGGAATAGCATTGCCTGCAGGTCAAGGGAGTGGATCCTGCCCCTCTGCTCAGACCTGGTGAGGCCACATCTGGAATGCTGTGCCCTGTTCTGGGCTCCTCAATACCAGCCAGACATGGGGCTCCTGGAGCAGGTCCTGCAGGGGGCTGTGAAGATGATTAAGAGACTGGAACATGTCTGTTATGAGGAAAGGCTGAGGGTGTTGCGCCTGTTCAACCTCACAAAGAGAAAACTGAGAGTGGACCTCACACGTCTGTAAGTGTCTGAAGGAAGGGCGTCAAGAGGACAGAGCTAGTGTCAGAGACTGAAATATAATTTATGAATTAAATATTTTCTTGAAGGACTTTTAAAACTGTATTACAAAAGCTGCAGAGAAGACTACTGCACCCTGAATGGGGCCCTGACTGAGGCCTGACACTGCTCACTGATGAAGATAAGATAAAGTAACAACTCAGGGCTGGGGACATTCACTGAGCACAGGCTTAACACCTCCAAGGGTGGAGACCACAGCCCCAGGGCTATCAGCTGCCAGGCTCCCACAGACCCCCTCGCACCAAAGGGTGGAGGGAGGAGAGGCTCTGGGTATCTTGGAAAAGCCTGTGGTCAGAGGTGCTGTGACTGCCCATCCTCCACTGTGCAGAGGAGCCCAGCTGAGGGGTCCTCACCAGGGGGGAGGAAGCTTATCCACAGCAGAAGGGGGTGACATGGCCCATCACAGGCGCCCCCCTCAAAGGGGTCCCCGGACCCTGCACCAGAGATGATGCAACAGACCCTCAGTGTTGCAAGGGACAGTGTCAAGCTGGCCCCTGCAAGGGAGACATGTGGGCGTTCCCACCTGGCCCACAGCGTATATTAATCCACGGGATTCTGTACTCTTTGGCATGTGGTGGTGTGGCACGTGGCAGTGCGTGGCGGCATGTGGCGTGTGGCAGCGTGGCCATGGTGGTGATGGGGGACCCTCGCCACCAGCAGACCGGATGGAGGGGAGCAACGAGACGTCGTTGGGACCCTCGGATGGGTGATATGCTTCCACCTAACCCCTGTCACCTCTCCCTGTTCCCCCACCCCCCACGCACACTTATTTTTCCATTTCTTTCTCTCTTTCTTTTCTCTTCCCTCTTCTTTGCCTCTTTTACTTAAATAAAATACATCCATTTTTTGGCATCAACATTTAATCTCATTTGCTTTTAGTCTCATTTGGGAATATTTTGAACCTTCTAAGTTCTTTCCGGTTTACACACAGAGACTTAGCTAGCTTTGCTTTTCTGGGTTTAAACCGGATCGTTAACAGCTAGGGTCTGCTCAGTGGGGCAAGGCAATAGGACAAGAGGCAGAAACTGATGTACAGGAAGTTCCACTGGAATAAGAAGAAAAGCTTCTTTATTGTACAGATGACTGCACACAGGAGCAGATTGCACAGAGAGGTTCTGGTGTCTCCCTCACTGGAGATCCTCAAGAACTGTCTGGGCACAATCCCATGCAATGTGCTCTAGGATCACACTGCTTGAGCAGGAAGGTTGTATCCCATGGCACACTGTGGTCCCTTCCAGCCTGTCCCATTCTGTGATTCTATGAAACTGGCTACTTGTGGCTTGGCCAGGTGCACTCATCACTGGGCAAAAAGCTGGCTGGATGTCTGGGAGGAGAGAGAGGTGGTGAATGGAGTTACATCCAGCTGGTGCTTGATCACAGGTGATGTTCCCCAGGGCTCTGTACTCAGACCGGTTTAATATCTTTATTGATGCTCTGAACAAGGAGATTGAGTGCACCCTCAGTTTGCAGATGACACCAAGTCGGGCAGAAGTGTTGATCTGCTCAAGGGTAGGAAGGCTTTGCAGATGGATCTGGAGAAAATTGCCTCAAGTTGCACCAGGGGAGGTTTAGGTTAGATATTAGGAAAAATTTATTCACTGAAAGGTTGGTCAGGGCAAGCCCTTGCAGGAACAGGCTGCCCAGGAAGCAGTGGAATCACCATCCCTGGAAGTGTTCAAAAGATGTGTGTATGTGGCACTTGGGGAGATGGTTTAATGGTGAACAAAGTAGTGCCAGGTTAATAATATGACTCAATGATTTTAGGGGTCTTTTCCAGCCTTAATAACTCTACGATTCTGTGTAGATGCCTGACTCAAAAGAGGATGTTAGCATGCTCAGCATTAGATCTGGGGTGAACTTGGATTCAGCAGCAGATGATTCAGAAGTTTTATGTTTAAATATAAGTTCATATTAGGAGATTTGATACAAAGCAGAAGTGTCACCTTCTGACTAATATCACAAAACATTTCAAATGCTTCTGGTTTCAATTCTGTATTATGTGAAACTATGAAAAAGTCAGTACATAAAAAAAAGAGAAGTTATTGACAGCTACATTTAATTCTTTGCTAAGGCTTTTGTTTCTACTGTCTCAGAAGTGAGTCATCTATTAAGTCAACATTAGAACTCAGATCTCATTTATATAGGCCTTTCTTTCTTTCAGAGTTGAAATCTGAACAGGCCAGTATAAGCTGCTCTATCTGCAGGGTATAAGAAGGAATTCTCAGTAACTCTCTAGCATTAACTTTTCTTACAAAGCATCTACTGACATCTTACAAATCCTCAGTGTTAAAGACTTACTAAAGCAAAAACTCTAATGGATTTCTACATGCATTACCTTTAAATCTCCTTCAAGATAATTCTTTTATGTGGGCAATACAGTCTGCTTGACATCTTAAATAGTGAAGAAATGGTGCAGAGCATTTGACAACTTGACAATCAGAATAGGTCAAAACAGTAGTGCTCAGAAAACTTGCTGGAATATCTGGATACGTTGTTACTGTTGTTTTGTTTGTTTTTATTGTTGTTTTTAGAAGACTTATAAGAGAAAGGAGACTGAGTGACAGAAAAAAACAGCCCTTAAAATGGAGGAAATGGCAAAAGTTAGAACAGACTTTGTGAATGTCTACAATACATACATTCTCTTTTGGTGGAAACCTGATGAATATTATTTAGGAATTGAACCTGAGATTACATACCAGATATGATTATAATAACTTTATCATAGTGTTATTTAAGATAAGAATCTGAGAACTGAGGAGAAGAAAGGAAGAAATTATCCTAGAGACGTTGGAAAAAAAAGAGATTCCAACACAGGTCAAGAATACTGTAAAAGAACATCCCTTACAATCATTTACACAGACTCAGAAGGGAGATGTTGACAGATTCACAGCAGTTCCCAAAAAAGTAGGTCCTGTTTAAAAGGTAGCAATTGGACAATCTGCACAGTAAATCCAGAGAGCAGAAGGGCACCTTATCTACTAGGAATGTGTAAAGATATTAAAAAAAAGTCTAGGACCATTAAATAATCCTATAAATTGTAAGTGTATTAAGCAAGCAAAAAAGGTGCTTTAAACTGGAATATAAACACAGTCAAATAATACAACCAACAACAGTATATTAATATTTTGTAACACTGTGATAACATAACTACAAAATAGGCAAGTATTTTACATAAGTGACTAATGTGTCTAGAGAGTAAGTGATATGAGGAGTGAGGGAGGGAGCTGGGGTTGTTTAGCCTGGAAAAATGGAGGTTCAGGGGGGACCTAATTGCTCCCTTGCAAGGTGGGCGTCAGCTTCTTCTCCCACACAACTAGAGACAGGAAGAGAGGACACAGACTCAAGTTGCACCAGGAGCGGAGGTCCAGCTTAGAAATCAGGAGGAATTTCTTCATGGAAAGGGTTGTTAAGCATTGGAATGAACTGCCCAGGGAGGTGGTGGAGTCACCACCCTGGGAGTGTTAAAGAAATGATTGGACATGGCACTTAGTGTTTTGGTCTAGTTGACAAGGTGCTGATCAGTCAAAGGTTGGATTTGATGATCTTGGCAGCCTTTTCCAACCTTAATGATTTTGTGATTCTGTGCACCTCTGAAATCAAAGATCAATATGCTTACCTAAAGAAGAAGCTAAAAAAATAGAAGTGAACTTTGGTGAAATTCTAGTACTTTCTATAAACATGAGGCACACAGTATAATAAAGAAGCAAAATATCATCTACAGGAGAATATCTAAAATTCATCAAAAAATCAGAAAGCAATCACAAAAAGAGGACTTTTCCAGATGCAAATTCCATCAAGGATTGAAACAGGTGTAAGTAGTAAGAACATTAAATCAACAAATACAGATACAAATTTTGCCAGAATCTGAAATGATATGAATATCAAATTTTAATCACTAGAAGAAGAAAGGAAGTTTAACAAGCTTAATGGGAAAAGATGCTGGTCTAGAACTGGATTAACTGCCAGCAGTGAAGAGCAAATTGCTAGTACTAAAAGAGGGATTTAGGCCACTAGTACACTTAGGGAAACTATTGAAGTGAATCTCTAAGAAAAAAGATATTGTCAAGAGAAAAAGCAGATAATGTCGAGATGTTTATGCCAGCAACTTAGACAATATAATATAGATGCTTTAAATATTAGTGCAAGACACACACTCAGGGGAAGAAAAAGAGGAAAGAGAAAAACAAGAATAGCAATTAAAAAACATGGTGAAATGGTAATGTTACTACAGCGTAGTTATTGAATAAGAAATAAGAAAAGGAAAACCAAATATAAATAATTACTATAAAATAAGAAGAGATCATGTGGAAATATTGATTAGGAAATTCGGAACAGTTCATATGGACAGAAGAATCAAGTTAATCAAAGCAACTTCAGAAGGAAAAAGAGGCGGTTTTACTGGTAGCTGAATTCTTGAAACCCTCCCTGGGACACTTTTTCTTTGGATGACTGAGTATTCTCCCCAAGTCTTCCTCCTGCATTGTGTAGGAAGCGGTGCAGCCCCACACCAATGCAGCCACGCACTCTGGAGGCTGAGACAGCTGCAAAAGGTCATCTTGCCAAAGCAAGTAGGTCCCAAGCATCAGGCCCAGCACTAGTAAGCTCACTAGGATAGCTTTAGACTTGATTTTTTAGTTTTAATGGGTACACTAAAAATCAACACAGTTACCCGAAATTTTCCCAGTAAATTAACACTAACCTTTACCAGGAAATGGAATTTCTTGAAATACATCACAAAGTTCCTTTGATGCCTTTCTGTGCTGGGCCCTAAAGTCCTAATCACAGTCTTAGATTGTTGCTCCGGCCCCTCTGTAATTTGCTGGCAAAGAGAGGGGCAAAGCAAGATGTGTTCCAACTCAAGACTGTGATTTTCAAGGTCTTTAGGGTCCTTTCATGGTCGCCAGCAACTGATGCCTTTTTCTGGTCTTAAAATCAAGAGTCATACATGGTTAGAAGGGGAAAAGGGATTTTACCTTGGTATTTATTTTAAGGATCCTTAGGTGTACACGTCCAGGTCATATGCATCGAGAGGCACCCCGCAAAATGCTCGCCCCAAAAGTTTGGGTATAACATTATAGGTTTTACTAATTAGCATATCTATCAAAGATTCCCCAGTGAGAGGCTCAAGTGAGCCCCCCTCCCCAAGGAGCTTTCCCCTGGATGGTTCTATCTTGGTTTACAGAATGTGTTCTGGAGAGGACCTTGGGGTCTGGGGCACACTGATCCCTAGCTACGAAGCTTCTAAAATGTTTAGTCTCTTAGCTTGACAAACAAGTCTAAGAATGTAAGCAAAAGGCACTAGGAACACAGAAGTTGCAAAAAGGTACAACAGGGGTATAAAAGAAAAGGCAAAAATCTTCATGGCATCACCTTCATCTCAGAAAACACCAGCTAAAATTTTATTTACCTGTAAGTCACTGAATCAATAGGAAAATTTTTATAAATGGCTTTGAAGAGAACACTAAGGAAGACTTGATTATAGAAAATAATTCCACAACTGCCTTGACAGTTTGAAGGGACTAACATTGTGAGGGACACTGTAAAGAACATAGTCTCAGTCTCTAAGTCCACCATTCTTACATCTCATCAACACATACAAATATGTCAAAAGTGGGTGTCAATAGGATGGTTCCAGACTTTTTCAGTGGTCCCCAGTGACAGGACAAGGAGTAATGACCATAAACTAAAACACAAAAAGTTCCCCCTAAACTTGAGGAGGAACTTCTTTACACTGAGGGTGGCAGAGTACTGCCATATTGCCCAGAGAGGTTGTGGAGTCTCCCTCTCTCGAGATATTCCAAACCCACCAGGACGTGTTCCTGTGTCACCTGCTCAAAGTGACCCTGCCTTAGCAGAGGGTTTGGACTAGATGATCTCCAGAGGTGCCTTCCAACTCTAATGATTCCGTGTTTCTGTGATCTCAAGCAACAATTAAGTACCTGTGGAGAGAGATGCTAAATGAACTAAAGCTTAACTGCATAACAAATTTGAAAAAAATCTTATCTCTGGCATCAGAAACCACAGGTCTAATGTAAGCACTTTCAAAAACAGCAATAAATTTTGCAGCTGAAATACAAGTAAAAAGATTCAGGGAAAAAACTTGAGCCCCATCAATAATGGCAGCAGAGTACCAATTAAAAGCCATCTATGTGTTCCCAAAACTAGATTGCACCTGGTCTGTTTGAATGCAATTAATGAAGCAGACTGCTATAAGTAAGAGGAACTAGCAGGAACTTTGCAAGATGAAATGAATACTAAAATTATCAAGGTTCTCCTTTTCCCATTCCAGAATTCTGAAAGAAATACTTCACTAATAAAACAAAAGTAGATTCTGTTTTTTTTATCCTGATAGCTTCCTTTGATAAGGCAATTAATTTTTTAAGTGGAAAAAATACAATTCATCTCACCTATCTAGATTTTGGTAATCAGTGTGATAAAATGGTATTAGAAGTTTCTCCTTAAATGGAAGAATATATGTACTAGTGCAAGAATTTTAAAACCAGTAAGAAACTGGTAAATGGAGAATAATGGGCTAGCAGTGAAAATTAAGGTTAGAGAAAAATTCCTACTACACTACCTCAAGGACTTCTATTGGGACTTGTATTTTTCATTAACCCAGTCTCAAAAATCAGGACTTTTTTAATGAAATGCAGTTTCAATGATAAGTGCAAGCAACATATTTAAGAGTTACTGTAAGAGAACTGGAATATCATACCTGGAGAATTATATGACCAGGAAAATATATTAGTCTTCTTTCTACGACAGACTTTCAATGTTCTTTCATTGTTTTATCTTCAGTTTTATATTCTTGCATCAGAACAAATAAAAAACCTGAAGAACTACCTTACAACTCCTCTGCAAATCCTATCTCCATTTCTGGCATATATCCCCAAGAGTTTACTTGCATTTCATACTATCTATATGCCAGAACCATTCTTGGTTTTGTCCAGGTATGAAATGTCTCGAGAATTACGACACTTAATCCACAAAACTACACAGACTACAGAGGTACCTAGATTGGTAACATGACAGGTATGTTTTCTTGGGGACACCTGTCAACAATTGTTTCTCCATTTTGCATGCCCTCACAACCCTAAACAAACTTGATAAAAGCTCTTCAAAAGGGATACTATACAAGCATTACATCACTGTTCTATTCAAAACCTTCTGCTACTGCAGGATTAAATTACTTGGGGAAACCAAACATTTGGTCAATTATGATGCTTTTATTTTAATATGGCAATGAAATGTTCCTGCTAAAATTGTTAGTTATGAGTAATGGCAAAGCAGGCTCTGATTAATTTTCATTACTATATTACTTAGCTGTATGCTACAAAAAATTGTACTTAATTTTATATCTAAAATCAATATTCACCTCAACTAGAAAGGAACAGCAATAAACACCTGCAGCGCTTGCTCAAGGACAAAAGAGACAAAAGTTGAATGCGGTGAATATTTGCCCGTCAAACTTATGTCATTTAAAATGTTTCAGATGCAAATTCGTATCAGAAAGCAGAATCAATATATCTTCTAGCAAACACATTCTCTGAACAAGTATAGCAGAGCCTTCTTAAAAATCTTAGTTGATCTGGACTTTATAGTTTTTGGTCACAATCTCTCACACTGTAATATAAAGACTTTTAGTAGCTGACAAATGTTCATGACATAAATTACAAAATATATTTATGCATGTTTTACGTCACCTGAATCTATGTATTTCCATGTACATGGAAATATTCAGGTTTTAGAAAATACCAAGAATTGTGTCCTGAAAGATCATAGATCTAGATTCCTTATTAAACAAACAACAAACAATAAAACAACAACAAAACCAAGCATCCACCCCCTAGTTCTGAACAATACACTAATTATAATTATTTTGTCATTTAATATGAAGCCTAGCAAAAATTTTCCCTATGAAAAGCTCTTAAGAGAAAAAGAAAGGAATCTTAGGAATTGGACTGTATACAGAAGAAAAGGAATAGCTAAAAATGTGATGAGGCTTGGTGTTATTCATAAAGCAAAGCACTGTTCTCAAGAACATTTTTCATTATATAGCTAAACTGTTTTGTGCTAGACTGACTAAATAGTGTGACACCAGCTTATTTACAGAAGAGAGTCAAGAGATTGATTTTCTCTTTGCCCCTATCTCTGTTTTTCCTCCTTTCTTGGTGTTATGATCACTGTATATTTCTATGCAAAAAAGAATGGAAATTGTTTTGATATAGTTACCAGAAAATTCTGCTTTGTACAAGTGCCCAGGAGCAGCAGCTGTTTTCAGTAGGCAGGTGGATAAACTGCAACCCAGTTTTTACCAGTAGTAAATTGTAGTAATGAGAGTCTGAGTGAACACTCCTTGCTCATATAATGCTCACTTTAATAGTAATGCCAGCAGGCCATAAGAAATTAGGCAAGTAATATGAGTGGACATGAGTCCCTTGTGAATAAATTACTTATATAATTCACCCATATAGTGAAGCTGAAGTGACTAAACTGCTGAAGACTGTGGAAGACTAGAGGTTCCTTTCTATTGGAAAGAGTATGATCTTTCCTTTGTTTTACCATGGAAGGACAATAGTTTAGTGCCTGTGAATTGAAAAACACAAACTGGCTGCCCTCCATATTTTAACATAAAATAGTGTTTGCTGACTAAGCAATTACCAATCATTCTAAAAGAAAAAATCTCTTTAAAATAAAATTACCATTATATATCCTTGCTCAGTGTCAAGAAAATGTTAAGTTTGCTCTACAATATGGCTTCATGAACACAAAAATATGGCTTCATTTTCAGTTACCTAGTTGCAAACATTTGCTTTATAGTTCTTACAAGTTCTTGTAGCACCAAAAAGAATTGTCATGAATTCATTAAAACACTAGATAGAACAACTCATTAGAATGGCATACGGAAGAAAACCCAACAAAACCAAAACATGAAGAAGTGCTAATACAGTCAATGGCTCATATGAAGAAAGGAAAAACTTCATTTTGGCACTATGGGTTGAAAATGGATTTCTGCAGTAAGGTCTCCTTTCTTTCAGTTCAATGAGATTCTTAACACTGATTTCAATGCTACAATCATGTCAAAAGAGAATGTTGTAATTTCAGGGATCACATTGTTTGGTATGTAATATATTTTTCTATACTACAGAGGTAAAAAAACCCCAACAAACCAATACTTTTCCACATTGTTGTTATTACACTATTAAATGCTGTTAATGAGAAGGTTTATTGATCTTTAATTAGGCTGCCATAAAATATTAATAACTGGGAAAAAAAAAAAAAAGTCCTGTAACCTTTGGTAAGCTAACCTTCAGACAAAAGAGTATTTGCAATACTGCTTTTGTTAGTAAGTGCAGCTGAAAGATTACAGTCCTGTAAAAGAAGAAAAAAGGAGAAGGGCTCATTTCTTAAATGAGAATCCATATACTGTTCAGGTCACATGATGCAAACCTGATTAGGTAAATCAAAACTAGTACTGATTAGATATAAAGACTCAGTAAACTAAAATGACACTAAATATTGTTTAACTACTCATAGAGTAAAAAGCAACCTGAGTAACTCTACACTGAACTTCCATAAAATGTAAAGAGAAGAAACCTCACTACTATTTTCCACATTATCTCCTCCCTGGTGTCCTGGAGAAGGGTCTGGTTACCTTGTTTTTCATAAAACAAAGCTGTTGGTAAGGAGAAAGGAAAGCAGGTCAAGCCCAGACTCCCTTCTCTGCTTTTGAAGGCTCAGGTTTAGAAGGAAACAAACCCAGGGTTTTTCTTTTGTTAGCTTGTGCTATCTTTATAAGAATATATGATAAAACAGTGCATGCTTTTAAGAGAGAAACCGTTTATATTAAAATCAATAATGTATAGCTAACTAAATTTTTACAAATTATCATTTAATAACACTATTTCATTTAAACTGCACTGAAAGTAATGAGACATCATGCTTTTCCTCATTTGTTACCATGCTGGCTATGACAATTACCTTAAGGAGTTTCAGGTCAGTTGTAGTTATAACTGTATTTTTTAAAGTTTTATGTTAACTTGAAACTTCCTTTTTAAATTATATATTTCTTTGTCTATTTGGTAAGATTTCGATGACTACTCATTATCTTACTTTGCAAATGATCAATTCACTGCTACATTCACAGAAAACAGCCCCTTCGTGTAGCAAGCAGTCAAATATATCAGCACAGAGTATTATAAGCAAAAGAATTTAAAAACTAAACTGTAGCTATGAAAATTATTAGAAAATGGGATAAGAAGATTGTCCCACAGTACTGATACTGTCCTCACGTTAGAAACTCAAGCTGTCTTCAGTGGGAACTACCATCGTTGAATTGCATGTACAATTAGACAAATTAAATTCAAATGTGGCATCAATTTTAATACTATTTATTTTAAAATATTTCAGAAAACATCCGTTGCATTTTCACAGAGAAAAATGCTAACGCATCTCTACAACTGCAGAGCGATCTGGAGGATCATGCTCGTGCTGTAACCATGCACATCTACTGCCTGATCTTTCCTTATATAGAGCTGCAGCTGCTTCACAGCTGCTGAGGCAGCAGCTTCATCAGCACACACAAGGTCCCCAGAGGTCTTCACCTGGTTTCATCTGTGCAGCATGTCTTCTTTTAAAGCCTAGGGAGAATGCTGCAGGCATCAAATTCTGTGTCACCCACAGTGCTCCTTTCAGACTGTCTTAGCTTCTACTTTCCACTACAGACATCAGAATGGAAAATCTCTTGGGCCTTTCTGGCATGAAGCTGTAGAGAAGCCAACTGATTGCTGGTGCCGTAAGCTGTGGCTCGCAAGGCTTGCAACCGGCTAGCAATCCTCCTGAAATTGCACTGTTTATTCTCTTCCGTGCATCAACATGAACTTTAAAATATGGGGCATTTTGAATGCTTCTGCCTCTATAACAACTTTATCAAATGTATTAAGTCTGTGTTCCTAGTTCCAAAACAAAAAAGGAAAAAGAAAGCAAAAGCAGTTTATTGACCTACATACACAGGGTTTTATATACAATAGGTTTTAATGTACATGGTGGCTGCATTTCCTACATATTATATCACACCAGGAAACACTTCAGTGTCTTCAGTTTATTCACTGCATAGCTTTTATTTGCCCAAGGAGACCATTTTTTATAAATGGTGCTCCCGATAACCATTGCTAATGGGAAGTTCAGGTCTGGTACAGGAGGCCAAGTGAATAGAAGTTGCATTGGAAACCTTCCCAAGTGCCAGGATGCTCACATGGAAGCCATCACTTCTCAGTGTTAACCACTTCATTTTCATTCAGTTAAACAAACAAAGTGGATGCATGTACTGCATTTAATATAATTTTTTCCCTTGAGTGAATATAAAGAAGCCACTTACAAGATAATTCTCATTCTTTACAAAGGAAATACTGCATCAGCTAAAGTCTTTATGACGACTGATTTCTTTCCAGTATGTGAAACTCTCATCCACCATCCAGCACCCTTTAGACTTCTCTTCCTCCTCAAAAACACCTTTGTCGTTCTTGCCTGGGATTCTTCATACAGTGCAGCTGAAAATCCATACTGTAGTTCTATAAAACTCTTCAGAGAGGAACCTATATATTTACCATCTATGGTCTCTACAAGTGTTGTACCAATGTGACAGCAAAGTCTAAGTTTAGATGAAGTGTCTGTTTCTAAACTGGATAGTAAAACGTCTATGTCCAAACTCTGCAAATTCTTATTATGTAAGGGGCTATGAAGGCATTGCCTGTTCACTTCTCTTTCAAGTAACCATCATGTAACCTTACAGTAAGATACTCAACACCAATACAAGTGTTTGGATTAAAAACATCTCTGGAATAAAATTATTAAACTTTTAATTAGACATGAAAATCATAATCAGCTCCTGAATTATTATTTATTACTATACATTATTTAGTGGTTTAAAAAATTACATCATTATATTTTCCCTCTGCTAAAGTAACACCTTTATGTGACAGTTTTGGGATCCTTTGGTATGAAAGGTACTACCTAGAGATCTGTAGTATCGGGAAAATAATTTGTTGCAATGCATTTTATCACAAGTATTTGATCAGTTTAAACTGATGTTAACCAGTGTGACTGCATTTCTTTTTCCTGTCTCAATATGGATTTTAGAGTGCTGCCTATGGTTCTCTACCATTTAAGCTGAAGTAGCGGAATTATGTGTGATACACATGATAAATCAGACACAAAATTTGCTCTAAAATTGATAAGGCAATGTTTTCTCTAATCTGCCTTTTAAGTGAAGGGGAAAGCTGTCATCTTAACTCCCATAACTTAATCCCAATTGAGTTCATTCAGTAGTAATGTGAATGAGTAGATTGACTCACAAAACAGAGAAGAAAGGAAGAAATCATCAGGAGAGATTAAAGAATAGGAATGTCTCATGGTATCATCACTGGATTAAATGCAGACTTGAATAATGGCATCACAACAACAGTTTAGAATTGAATATACAATGGAAAATTTCAAAAGTTCAGAATGAGCAAGTTTATCCTGTGTTTTCCCCTGAAAATGTAAGAATGGAAGATGAGTTGAATTGCCAGGTCGATTTCCTGATTTAACACTATAAAACCTGACTTGATTTAAAAATTTAATAAAAGGAAAAATTTACAAGCCTTTAAAATTTTTAAAGTTTAGGTAAAGTATTAGTGCAGAAAGGAGAATACTAAACCCTGGAAGAGATTAAAAGACACAATTAGTGTTTACAAATACTAATTTTAATTATAAGTTGGATATGGACAGAAGAAAAAATAAAGAAGACTGCATGTAGTTCATGAAATAAAACCAAAAAGTCTGGAGTAAAAATAACTGTAGAAGTCTGTTGATAACATAATTTGAAGTTAAGCATATCAAAGAGTGCACTATATTGATATTAAATCATCACAAAAAAGTTTAAAAACTTGAAACTTGAGTACTGAAGTCCTAGTTGTTATAAAATCTTGTATGACACTGAAATTTGATAATATACTGACAACCACGGAGTGTTTAGCATCATCAGCCAACAATGTAAAGTAAAACATTTCAAGCACTTACTGGAGTAATTTTGGCAACACAAAAATCCTGTGCAATCTCTTTGACCTGACAGATCGTTAATGAGTTATTACTAAAAAAACCAAACCAAACCAAGCAAAAAACCCAACCCAAACCTAAACCCTACACAAAAGCAGCACATAAATGTCAGGGAAGAACACAGGACAACTTGCCAAATCAAATAAACTTACTTTCCTATTAAACTTGATACCTACCGAAGACTGATTCTACTTACATTAGACAAAATGCAGAGCTTATTCTTTCACAGCATCACAGAATTAACAAGGTTGGAAATGACCTTTGAGATCATCAAGTCCAACCTATGAACTAACACCACATTGTCAGCCAGACCATGGCACTGAGTAGCCCATCCAGTCTTTTCTTAAACATCTCCAGGGACGGTGACTCCACCATCTCCCTGCACAGCCCATTCCAATGCCCTATCACCCTTTCTGTGAAGAACAAACACACACAACAGAGCCCAGCTAATTTTGGATCGCCTTACACAATGAGATGTCTTCCATATGCAGAAGCAAGAAAACCAGAAATACTCCTGCATTTACAGATTATGTGTTGCACAGATCTCTCAAAAGAGACTACATTTCACAGTGATCCCTAGTGCTCCCAAATCTGAATATATTCCCCATCAACAAAACCCAATACCACAGTTATCAGCAATTCATCTTTGTAATCTGTGACTTGTCAGCTACAACTAACTTGTCATGAAATCTATAATAATGATAATGAGAAACTATTTTAGGAAAAAAACTGAAGATATATCCAGTGGACAGCTATTCTCTTAGGGCAATATCAAATGAAACAAATCTCAGAGATGTATCCAAGACTCCATTCACTGAGTTTGCAAAACCGAAAAGCAATTGTGTCATTAAATTTATTAACAGCTGAACTGAAAACCAGTTGTACCTCCTGTACCCAGCCTCTCCATTTACCTGTATACTATCAGAAGCATGCTATAAGGTTCTTCAGAAGAAACCTAAAAGCACCTGGTTTTACAAAAAAACAAAAAATAAAATCTGTGACAGATTAAGAGTGTGAAGAGTCTCCTTCTTTTTTCCTGCAGCCTGCTTTCCTGGTCTGCCTTTGAGCCAAGGAGACCTGTTGGGAATGCCTTGTGCCTGCCCGAAAGACTATTTCCTTAACTGCTCTTGGCATTGAGATGAGCTAAAGAGTTCCTAATCTGAAGTGTCAAGTTTGAAATATTGCAGGGCATTTTCATTGCAAAGACCTTAATTATGTTTCTTCTTGGAATAATTAATTAATCTAAATTACTATATTTTTTCCAATTTATTTTCTTTTATTCTGTATCATGTAGATAAACCTGACATAGTAATTCTTGCAGAGATTTGAAATAAGATATAAGGTACAAGAAAGGCACATTTAATTGCAGGTGTAGTGAACATAAAAATTTGAACCATCAGATTATATGTAGAGACCGAAAAGAAATATCATGTAAATCTCTGGATAAATAAGGAGCACCAAATAGAGTAGAAAATAACTGACAGTTTATGAAAGCAGTTGGAGCACTAAAATAAATAAGGTAATAAAATTATTGGGAGGACAAGTTAGCTTAGAGACAATTCTCTCTTGCTGTGAACCATTTACAAGAAAGTTAAAACTAGGCAAGGTGAAGTAAAAGGCAGAACAAGATCAATTTAATTTCATTTCCACAAAGTGAAACAACATTTCAAATTGTCATAAACCACTTGTTGTTAATTGCCATTATTGATCACTTTAGTTGTGTGGCTGTGTTCCAGATAGTCTCTGCTACTCAGCTATGCTGTAACATGAGACATGGTTTGATTCATGCATTCTTAAATTGAAACTGAACCCCACATTTTCAATGTCTATGTACTATACCTAGCTCACAGTTAAGGTCTTCTTAGTCCAGCTATTTAGTTTCTCTTCACCCATTCTGAAAAAATGTTGCCATCTCTATTTAGAATAACCCAGCACTGAAAATAAAAAAAAACCGCATTAGGTTCTCCCTTTCTCAGGGACATTCTGAACCACCCTGAAGATTGATGCCTCCAGCAAAACAAGCTGACAAGTCAGTAATGACATTCATTTAAGAATGTCTTTCTTCATGGAAAGTTGTTTTGAATTTTTTGAATTATTTCACTTATTAATAAACAGTGATGGAACTGGAAGGTCGTAATACTTTTTTTCTACTTGATTTAGAGAAGCAAAATAGACTCGGAGATGTCAGAAGTGCTGCACACTTTCAGGGTCTTTCTGAATACATTAATTGAAAACTAAGGCAAAGCCTAAGATTCAAGATTTTTAAGAGAAAATTCCCACAAAGGAGAACTTACTGAGTTGAAATTTAGATATCCATTCAAAGCTAAAACCTCCAAGAAGCATCTGGTAAAGCAAACAGAACATACAGGATTCTTATGATTGAAGTAAAATTCACACCAAGTATGTTATCATTATACAGAAAATGCTTGTGCAAACAGAGTACGTAGCAGTGCCAGTTATGAAGGCATTTAAATACATGCTGAGATGCTGACAGAAATCCTTTCTTGGATTGCAGACAAAAAGCAGAGCAAAACCTATAAAAAGAAGCAATGACACATGAGTAAAAGAACAGTTTTCCTAGGTGAGGTGTGCATCCAATGTTAACCTACTGCGGTTACGAAGAAAATGCATTGCATTTAGATCCAAACCTTCAAAACAAGAAAATGTCACTTGAGCTAGCGCTCAAGACAATGCAAATGACTGAATATGCTTTTCCAATGCAAAAGTTAAAAATAAGTGTAATTTTCAGTGCTAAGACTGAAAAAACAAAGAAAACAGAAAAAAAAAATTCATATATTTCACTAAAAATGTTGAGAATTAGGCTACTTTCCAACTCTAGGATTCCAGAGTATCTGAGGAGCAAAATACAAATTTTGTGCTGAGGACTCATAACCATTTTTAACAGTGAAAAAAATATATTTCCTTTTCAAATATTTGTATAACATTTGTTTCATATTTCTCCAAAGTGCAAGAAAACATGCACCTGTCACACAAATTTAAGTGCATAAAACACTTTTATTTTGGGGTGGGTTGACTTCATGGCAAAGCCGGGTAAGTTTTGGTATAACTTTCCAGAGTAATTAAAAACATTATTAACCCTATGTCATAGGTTAGCAAGCATAGTCCCGGAAGAGATGTCCTTGCTGAGGAGTGCTTCCAGTTTCCTCTGGGACCTGGTAGAACCTATCAGCTGGCCAGTTTGAATATGGACAATTCTTTAAGCCACTTAAAGTTGTGACC
>NW_008238983.1:5763594-5782889 GCF_000691975.1 Corvus brachyrhynchos | reverse complement strand
AAGCTGCAAGGCTGAGGTGAGATTAACCCTTTTTATTGCTGTGAAGAGCTGAAAACCTGAGGGAAGAGAGAGAGGAGATGCTTAAAGCTGAAATTCTGTTGTGAAGCTATGATATATCAGAGTATCCTGTTGTAATTTCATGAAGATATGGGGGGTGGAGTGTTCAACTCGTGAGCAAAAGCACCTGCGCTGAGATAGGCAGATGCTGACGCAGCTGTAATTTCATGAGAAGTTTGGACAGGGAGAGATGTACCAGATGAGGACTTTTGCTCCAAACGGGAAAGGAGGAAACCTCAGTCCCTAGAGATGAACCAGATGAGGACTTTTGCTCCAAACGGGAAAGGAGAAAACCTCAGTCCCTAGAGATGAACCAGATGAGGACTTTTGCTCCAAATGGGAAAGGAGAAAACCTCAGTTCCTAGAGATGCTCCCAGAGATAGTCCTAACGATGAAGATGATGAAGACCCTTTGCTCCCAGGGAAGGAGAAGGGCCTCTGTTTTTGTTTCTGAACGGCTCAACCTTAAAATTGTACCCCAAAAAACTTCAAGAGTGGACCCTCGAAAGCAGTTGCGGGAAAAGCTGCAAGTCGGGGGAAAGGACTCACACGCAGGCAGAGAGACTCCTCTTCCTAAATGGACTGAACAATATTTGGAAGTGGGCGGCTGTCTCGTTGTGATAATGTTTTCATAGCATGAGCAAGAAGAGACTTCTCTTTCTAAATGGACTGAACAAGGTTATTATGGAAGTGGTAAACAGACTGAACATCTTAAGGGTTGTCTTTTTACATTGTCAGTGGGAGAAGGGAAGAGGGTGGGGGGAGGAGGAGAGTTCTGAAGGTGTGGTATAATTTTTTCTTCCTTCTTTTAGATCTGTTAATAAACTTCTTTATATTCTTTCAAGTTTGGTGCCTGTTTTGCGTTTCTCCTAATTCTTATCTCACAGAAGACAAACAGTAATAAGTATTTTGGGCCAGACCACTACACTAAATTGGTGTTTCTGCCCGGTTACAAACCCAACCCGCAACACCCTAACAACATATTCTCCCTTAAAATTTCTCACCAACTCAGTCACATGGCTGTTGCACACTAACAGGTGAAGAAAGATTACAGATTAGCACTAACATGCTACTATACAAGCACAGCTTCTACTTTGTGGCTCTAATGAATGGCAAACAGCTCACCAAGCTGAGGCCAAGATAAGTTTAAGTCGGATATTTCATACTAAAATCACCAAAGTTGCTTATGCCACAAGTACCTGCACATTCCTAAGAGGCCAGTGTCTTATCTCCAGCCTAACCTATAACATATCAGAACTGCATAATTTCAGCTCATGGTTCTAGAAATAACCAGAAATGCAAAGCTCTGTGAAGAATGAAATCTGACACAATGGAATGACATCTCTTCACTAAAGTTATGATTTTATTCAGAGGACTTCATCAGGACTAGATTAACCTCTCCGTTCTTCGTTAAATTACCCTACTGCCATGCATGGAGTGAATACAGTTCCATAAAGGTGATTAGTCTTTATCAGTTTTACCTCAGCATCCAAAAACCCTAAAAATCAAGTATGAGCTTTAAACTTTAAATATAAATGAATAAAGGTTGCTTACAAAGATGCGAGTCCCAACATACATAAATAATTCTAATGAAGTCATACATTAAGCACTTCTTTCTCACTTTTACATCTTTCACATCAAAGACAGTGTGAGTATGTGTTCAGGTTGTCTTCATCAGGGATCAGAACATACAGGTATACCTTCTTCAACCACATTCTCTGTTATTTAGTAGCTTGACCTCAGGCTGGAATATCCTCTTCTGCTTTCACTGCATCACACAGAAAGCTCTATATGCAGTGTACAGCCACACAGCAAAGCTGGCATCTTTAAACCAGCATGTTATTTTAATTCAGAGATATACTCCATTGACTGAATGACTGCAGTTGTCTTCTCAATGTCTTCACTTTTTGTTGATGTCTAATTCAAAAATAATTAATTCAATTTTTGATAGAAATAAGAACAAAATATCACTGCTTCATGCGCTTTTCCAGAGTAAAGGGAATTGTTGCCATACTACCAATATAAATGTGTACATATGTTTAGGAATTTCAAATAGCTGCAGAGATAAGAGAACTCATTGTGACACCACTATGAGGACACCATTTACATGTAAGGGAAAATGCAATTTTCCAACTATTCAGTGTCAAACTGGTTTTTAAATTTAGTCATCTAAATCCAGTGTTCCTCTAGTCTATGGGGATGTGAGAAATGTATCTTTTACTGGTAGCAGTGAATTTCAGAGCTTGTTTTGCAGGGTTTGGGGTTTTTTTACACATGAAAACAACCATGTCTCCCATTTTAAGAGGAAAATGAATTTTCTTTCATGCTTCATGTATAAGAATTTTTTTAAAGTTTTTATTGTTAATGGGGACATATCAATTACTGGACATAGAGCTGTAATCCATGTACTGAACTGATTTCTAGCTTTTCAAAAGAGTAAAAAATATAAATTTTTCCCTAGTTTCCTGCTGTATTGCAAGTTCTCTTAAGAGCTGTTATATAACAGGGAAGAACAAGGTTAAATTTCTCATTAAATATTAATTCGAGATTTAGGTCCTGAATAAAATCATTCTTGATTCTTTGGCAAATTTCTACAGTGCCCCTGAGGTACCATAGCCCATTTAAACTAGAACTAGCACTAATAGCTTTACGTGCATATCTGCATATCTATATTAATATATTAAGGTCAAATTATAGTATGTTGAGTGCTGTTAGTAATTAACCATGGTCCTGATCCAACTCCTCTGAAGTAAATGCAAGTCTTTGCTGATTTAAACAGGAAGTTGAGTGAAATAGCAAGTTTAGGATAGATGTGCACCAAATATGCAAAAATGAAAGTCATTGTGCATGAATGGATATAGGGATAGATTGTCACTGTAGTTACTCACTTTGCAGATACTGCATGAGTTTTCCTAAATTGTATTATTATTCAAATACAAAAAGCTCTACTTTTTATTTTCAAATTAAGAATCAGAACTATCAAACCAGAACTATCAAAGATACTATAATTCCGTATTTTAGTTTGTTCCTGTTTGCTTAGCCTTATCTGCACTACACAGCATAAAACCTCTCTACATATACATCTTTATTTAAACTGCCTTGTTCTCTGGGGACTGCTCAATTTATGTGACCCATATGGTGCATTGCAAAGCTTCAATGTTCACATTGAATTAAAAAAAAAATGAATGGGAATGGAGAGAAGTGGAAGAATAATGTGTGTATGCATCTGTTTCCTGTCTACAGACAGAACTGGTGACATTTGTGTATTAACTTTTTTCAATCAGGATGACTTTAAATGTCCTGAAGTTCTGTTGTGCCTGTCTATATGAACCTGCAGGAAACAAACATCATTTTGGTTTTATAAATACCCGTGAGTATGTATATACCGTGAACTCACTCCACTGAGTGAGAATAAAGAGAAAACATTGTTAATGAGAGGCTAAGAAAGTAAAAGCCTATATTGAAAAGGCACAGGAAACACCTTGTTATGCACATAAAAATAAATAAATTACAATAAATTTATGTGTGAAAAATATTGTTGCCCATCTTCCCAGCTATCTGGCTTTCCCTTTTATTCTTCAAACCCTGTAGAAGTGACACAGTATGTCTTCAGACAGGAGTGAAAGAGAGTGATGCACTGCAATTCTTACAAGACACTGTAAGACCTACTTCTTAACATACATAACTTCAAGACAATGTTTTCTCACCTATTATAATTTAAACAGGTCACAGTAAATTCCATCAATACTTTTGCATAAATATCACCCATTGCCATTTAACAGTCATATGTTCTAACCTCTAGCAAAGTGTCTCATATGAATTGCATTATATTCACTCAGCCTGCAGGTGTACTAAATGCAGTAGGTGTGTTGTAAAAGTACTAATCACTGTCTCACTAAATCACAAATGATAGCAGACAAGTGTGAATGCAGCCAGGCACTAGTTCTGTTCTGTATCAGCAATTCCTACCTATCTTTTTGACACTGAAGATGCTGGTGAGCCAAAACAATGCCTGAATCCATCATCCAGGCACTTTGCAAACAGTGTTCTGGTCCACTGAAACATCATTTCACAACTGCGCTTGCTGCCCGTTCTCTTTTTAGATCTCTGGGAACACAATACCACTGCAGCACAAAAAGTGGGGGATCTTGTCAGGCAGCCTTACAGGCAACCCAGAAAAAGAACAGTTAGCACACTTAGCCTGCTTTTCCAAGTTGAAAATCAATGGCATCTCAGGTCTTCAATGACTTGGAATGAATTCAACCTCTGTAATGTTTACAAGACTGCATTGTATTTTCATTACTGACCACATTGAGCAATTGTGCATTTCAATACTTGCATGTTTACAGAACTGCAAAGGTTCTTAATACAGAAAGTATTCAAGCTCAATTACTAATTTTAGTGTGTTTAGCTTAAACACAGTTCATCTTAACGTCATTCTGAGAGGTTTGATGAAGATGGAGAATATCAGCTTTCTAGCCCCAAAACCTTTTCCAGAAGCCCTTAATGTTGTGATTTTTCGCTTAGATTGGTTTTTCATTTTGGTTTTTGTTTTTTCATGATACAAGCCAGTTTAAAAGAAAATTTAAAAAATGAACAGACAAAAAGAAATAAATGAAAAAAAGGAAAAAAAGAAAGCAAGAAAAGAAAAAAGAAAAAAGAAAAAAGAAAAAAGAAAAAAGAAAAAAGAAAAAAGAAAAAAAAAGGTAACAGATGCAAGGTACCAGTACTGTTAGTTACTGTCCAGTTGCCAAACAGTGGCTCACTACTACGAAGTTACACATCATTGCTTAGAGGACCAGACCTAGGCATGTTTTATCTCAAACGTTCTGAGCATTGCTATAGGAAGGGATCCTACAGAGGTGGGGCAGGGCTTTTCTGAGCCAACTTCCTGTTCCACCTTGAGACTAATGCTCAGCTCCCCCTTACCCCCCATCTCAGCTCCTGGAGAAAGGTTGGCTCTACATGCACAAACAAAATAGTGTGAAAAATCTACTTAACATAAGAGGAATGCACCAGGTTAACTATAAAAGGGAGTGGATTGGACTCCCTTGCTTTTTTCTCTTTTTTTCTGTCTCTCTTTCTCCTCTTTCTCCTCTCTTTCTTCTCTCTTTATCTTTTGTTTTGTTTGTCTCCCAACCTCAGCTCTGGACCATCCATGCAGCAGTACCGGGAATCTATGGACTGGTGATATTCGTTGTTTTCTTCCCTTGTTTTGCCTGGGAAAAACATAGATATCATATTCTACCCCATACTCTGTTTTGAAGTGTTTTTGGTTTGTGAGCACCTTTGATTGTGTGTTGTGAGAATTAAGAACTTATTGAAGTGTATTGTATACATTTTAAGGGCTTGTTAGCCAATGCCTTGTGAGTCTAAAGCAGTGGGCTGGCTGCTAGAGTTTTGGAGACCGTACAATAAAAGCCTAACAGGTGTCTGGTGTCATTGTTCAGCCTGAGGAGGATTCGTAGTGAACATCACGTCCTCTACTGGTGAGTTGTGACGAATACTAATGAATCAGATAGACTTTCTTATTTCCTTAAAGGGAACCAAATTTACATCTCAGACTAGCATGCTCTAACCAATTTATTACAAGTAATTTCAGGGCCATCAGATTAAAAGATTTCATGTAGAAATTCTTCTTGGTTGGCATTATATCTTTCTATACCATAAGGGAAGAGTACAGAGGTATTTGTGTGTCTGCAGATGCAAAAACATAAATACATGCTACAAGAAATACTGTACCATTTTGTAGCTCAGATTGTGTGCACTGTCACATACAGAGAGAGAGATGAACAAATATTAGATTCTACAGACTGATGGCAGTGAGGTGCAGGTTTGATTGCAACCCCTTTTCTTGGTCCTAAGGGACCAAGACAGAAAAAGCAGTTACAGCATCTCAGTTAGAGGTGGTGAGTTGGGTGTGGGTTTAAAGTCCACCAGGGAAAAAAAATAAACTTGTTTTCACCACTTACTGGGATTTTAAATCCTAAAATGAAATAAAAAGCAACAAAAGGAAAAGAACCCCAGCCGACCGAAACAAACATAAACCAAAACCCCTTCCTTCCCAGTCTCACAGATAATATACAAACATAACCCTTCATCCTGTTTTCTTTCAATAAAACTCCTAAATCAGGAATGGAAAATATTAATTCAGCTTGCTTTTGTTTCAATTCAGCAAACATGACAAACAAGAGTAACTGGCTTACACTGAGTGGAAACTTATTTGATCCTTAAAATAGACCTAGTTATTACTCATATTGACCAAAAAGTATAATTAAGTTCATGTTAATACAGGAGGTTAAATTAATTAATTATATGCTATGGAACAAATATTTTTTTTATCTGCTAGAAAACTATCTACAGCCATGATTTTTATTAGTGCCTTCTCTCTGCAATCATTCCTTGACTAAAATTCATTTTGAACACTGACTTTGTAATTCAAGCGGTTTTTGTCTGGATATAAGTCAACATGGGAGGTCTGTTCTCTGAATGAGTGACAGTAGCTCTGAGAATTGCAATCCCAGTGAGATTACTCCAATTTAGAAATGAGAAAATAATTTGTGAGAAAAGGCTGAATAATTTTTCTATATTCACTGTGCTTAAAAACAACCCAAACAAAACAAAACAAAAAATCCAAAACAAACAAAATAGAAAATCCAAAATAAGTTAATGTGCATGGCACATTCTAATTTTAGAACATGTATCTGGAACATACACTGTTTCTTATTCTGTTTCTTTAGTTTTTCCTGTTGCCTACAGCTTCAGAATACCTTGGGAAAAAATTCAGTTGGATGCAAACAGTCAATAATTTATTAAGGTACCTCAGCCCTACACTGTGAATACTTCAAATCCAAAGCAGTACAAAAAAAAAAAAAAAAAACAACAAACCCAAGGTTCTTGGAAAAATTACTATTTTTCTGACCATCAGCTGTCTGCACAGAGACTATATTGTTTTTTGATATATATTTTTCATCCCTGCATTGCATGTTGCTCTAAAAATACAGTTCAAGTTCACACTGAACTTTGTGAATCATCCACATCTGTATAGCCCATTAAAACTACAGTTGAAATGATGCTACAAAATATGCTTTGCTAACAAACAGCTAACATATTGAGTTAATCTAATAAGGAAAAAACCAGGTGAATACTAGTAGATAGGAACTATGAAAGAGAAAGGAATGAATGTAAGTCTGTGGCAGGAGCATCCCCCAGCCCCAGAGACAGCACCTGGTAGCTAGGAGCTTCTCCCATGTCTGGCAGAGCCAATGCTAGCCAGCTCCAGGATGGGCCTGTCACGGGGCATCAGAGCTCATCAGTGACAGTGGTACTAGGATAACATATTTAAGAAATGGAAACAAGTTACTGGGCAGAAGCAGTTGCAGCCAGAGGAGAGAGGAATGAGAACATGAGAGAAGCAACTCTGCAGACACCAGGGTCAGTGGGGAATGAAAGGGGGAGGTGCTCCAGGTGTTGGAGCAGATTCCCCTGAAGCTTGAGGTGAAGACTGTGGTGAGGCAGGCTGCCCTCCTGCAGCCCATAGAGGTCTACAGTGGAGCAGGGATCCACCTACAGACCCTTGAGGACTCCACACCGATGCAGGTGGATGCCCAAAGGAGGCTGTGACCCTGTGGGAAGCCAATGCTAGAAGAGTCTCCTGGCAGGATCTGTGGACCAATGGAAAGAGGACCTCACGCTGAAGCAGCTTTGCTGGCAAGACTTCTCTAAGGGGGACCCATGCAGAAGCAGTCTGCTCCTGAAAGACTGTGCCCTTTGGAAGAGACATGCTGGAGCAATTTGGGAACTGCAGCTCATGGGAAGGACCCATGTTGGAAAAGATAATAAAGGACTGTCTCCTGTGGGAGGGACCCCATGCCGGAATTGTTGATCGATAAATTGTTGGTTTCTCTGTCTTCTCCTTTGCCAGGAAAGAAAAAAACAAAACAGACACTCTTTTTGATTTTTCCTGTACTATTGAACTTTCTCAGAATTGTTCTGATTGTCAGATGTTCACATGATAGGGCTACCTACACATTAACTTTTCAGCTTTATTAGCTACTAACCAAACTCATATGAAATACATTTTCTCAGGACATTACTCAATAAAAATGAAAAACATTGGCCTGAGGTAATACCAGCTAAACTTTTCTTCATAATTAGAGTTAAAATTGGCTTATGCTGTGTAATGTAATACAATAAAACATTTTTACCAACAAATTATTTGATCATGCAATCACAGTGGAAAAAAGAAATCTTACTTTCAATTTGTAAGAGTACATGTGTAAACAAATTGGAGATGTTTCCATATGATTTTTTTAAAATTTGCTTGCATACTAAATGAAGTGATGTCTTTATACAGTAAAAGGTAGGCAATCTCCTGAAAACCATTAACACAGGAAGGAATAAACTACAGTAATGAATATAGGGTAGTTCGAATTCTGAGTTAAGCACCTCATAAATGACTGCAGTAGCAATGGCGATCCCTCCATAGTAGCATCTGCTTTGGCAGTGACATAGATTTAGACTGGTACAAAAAGCAGTAAATTACAGTGTTCCTTAAGTAATTTTGGCACCAGTGACTGAAAAAATTAGCCACTGCTGGCCTTAGGATAGAGAAGATGAATATGGCCCTATCTGTTTCCACACTGGACAAGTCTTTTTCCTCTGAAGGAAAATGTTTTTAGGTCATTCTGTAATATACAAAGCAGCTACAGTAACTGAATATAGTACACAATTCTTGTAAAATACAGCTTAATTTGAAAATATGTTTCTTCTATTATTAAAAAAAAAAAACAAAACAAGGTGTTATTTTTTTGTTTGCAAATGCGTTGGTTGTGTAGTTTGGAACAAAATGACCTGTTAATGTTTGCTAAAAGGTTTCTAAGACATTTAAAGCAAATATAACTTTGAAAGCAGTTTCGCTTAGCTGAGACTTTTCAGTAAGATCAAGTCATCAATATGAAAAAAAGCGACTGGCACAAGGATGCTTTCATAATCATTATCATATGTATGATATGATGGTCAGTAATGGCCAGTAATTTCCCTGTGCTAAGTTACAGGACAATGATACCATGATATTTAATATCAGTACTTGTATAAAAGAACTGGAAATCTATTGTACATGTACTAATATTCTGCAAATTAATAGAGAAAAGAGAACATACTGGATAAAAGAGCACTTGCATAAAGACTTGAAAACATATTACCATTATCAGTGTTTCATGGGGAGATATCAGGCTTGTGCTTTTAAGGAATGGAACCCAAAGGGGAATTTTATTTTGCCCCTCTTAGTGCACTTTTCACTGTGTTTAATTACATTTGTATGTAGTGCTTTATTAATCATGATAATCATGGTCACAGTGTAGCATAAAAACTTACAAGTGAATGTCATGATTACAGATCTAATGAAGTGCCAGTGGTCAGGTAAAGTGAAAATACTGTAAAATGAACTTTGATAAGGATGAGCAGTGGTGGTGCCAAAAGGCTTCAATGGTGTGAATTTCCTGTGAATGGGTTCCTAGGTACCTGGATGGAAAAGCCTTCCTAGGAAAAATATATTCTGAAAAGGCAGTTGACCAGTGACTGATAAATTCTGCAGGGTAGCAGCTGGAAAGCAGTGTGAAGGAAAGGGACCTGGGGGTCCTGGTCAACAGCAAGTTGAACATGAGTCAGCAGTGCCCTGGCAGCCAGGAGGGCCAGCCCTGACCTGGGGTGCATCAGGCACAGCATCACCAGCCAGGCAAGGGAGGGGATTGTCCTGCTCTGCTCTGTGCTGGGGCGGCCTCACCTCGAGTCCTGTGTGCAGTTTTGGGTGACACAATGGGAGAAACACATTAAACTGTTAGAGAGTGTGCCAAGGAGGGCAGTGAGGATGATGAAGGGCCTTGAGGGGAAGCTGTATGAGGAGCAGCTGAGGTCACTTGGTCTGCTCAGCCTGGAGAAGAGGAGACTGAGTGGAGATCTCACTGCAGTCTACAACTTCCTTGTGAGGAGAAGAGGAGGGGCAGGCACTGATCTCTTCTCTGTGGTGCCAGGTGACAAGACCCAGGAGGATGGCCTGAAGTTGTGTCAGAGGAGGTTTAGATTGGGTATTAGGCAAAGGTTCTTCACCCAGAGGGCAGCTGGGCACTGGAATAGCCTCCCCAGGGAAGTGGTCACAGCACACCAAGCCTGACAGAGTTCAAGAAGAGTTTGGACAACACTCTCAGGAACATGCTGGGACTCTTGGAGCTGCCGTGTGCAAGTCCAGAAGCTGGACTCAATGATCCTTGTGGGGTCCTTCCAACTGAGCATATTCTGTGAATCTGTAACTGTTGATTCTGTAACAATAATCATGCATAATACATAACAATAATCTGGCACAGAGAACCTCCAGAATCCCTAGAGGGCCACAGCACACCCAGTACCAACAATAGGTTGAGTACCTCAGACCACATTCAGGAGGGTGGTAGCTTCCATATGCATATAAAGACTAAAGGATTCTATACACCTTTGATGAAATAAAGGACTGATTAAGGACCATTATAAATATCTACCCCAGAAGCCACTGGTGGCTACTGGGTCCAATCTAGCCTACTTCAATCCAACAGTTTTCTTCAGAGGATGAAGGTGCATCTTGCAACTGTTGCCCCATTAGTTAATTAGTTAATGTGTGAGCAAACATTTTAAGTGACTGCAGTGTGACTAGTTGTGTTAAATATGACAGCTTGACTCCACTGATAGAAGCAGCTTTTCAAATAAAAAATGCTCATAGAATCATCACTTGTAATGTCACCTCCCCCAACCCCTACTCCCTACACCATTAAGGAAATGTAGAAATAATGAAAAAATATTATATATATATATATACACACACACAGATATATACATATATATTTATATACTTTCTTATAAGTTCTGCAAAGAACTTCCTGTGCCTGTCCTATCCCACAGCTTATTTCACCTCATGCGCAATGTTCAGAGCAAACATCCAGTCTTGATGTCACTGCTCATTAGGAACAGTGTTGCTCCCACTGGCTGCTGTTAGAGTAGTTAAGTAGTTTTAGAGAATAGGAGATGTTGTTTTTAACTCCACCCTGGGAATGAAATATCTGCCACAATAATTAACAGCACATATCTATTTGAGCAGGAATTATTCATTTACTGTGGTTTGGGGAATAAAGTCTGGGTTAATCTCAGGAACACAGAGTTGATAATCTCATTATTTTTGCTCATGGATTCAGGCATTATCCTCTTCTTTAAATTTCTAGTATACTTTAATTTTCCTTTTATTTAATAATAACCTGACATGCCGAGTTCCACATACAAACTAAAAGTGGATTCTTTCAAACTTTTTTTTGGTCATGCAAATGTGTAAAGAGAAAATTATTCCCCATTAGATCAGTTTAAAACATGGGAAGACAGCACAGACACACAGAATCACAGAAGATGCTGAGTTGGAAGGAAACCACAAGGACCATTGAGTCCAACTCCTAGCCCTGCACAGGACAACTCCAAGAGTCACACCGTGTGCCTGAGAGTGTTGGCCAAACACTTCTTGAACTCTGTCCAGCTTGGTGCTGTGACCACTTCCCCGGGAAACCTGTTCCAGTGCCCAAACACCCCCTGGGTGAAGAACCCTTTCCTAATATCCAATCTAAACCTCCCCTGACACAAATTCAGACCATTCCCTCAGGTCTTGTCACCTGGCACCACAGAGAAGAGATCAGTGCCTGCCCCTCCTCTTCTCCTCACAAGGAAGTTGTAGACTGCAATGGGGTCACCCCTCAGTCTCCTCCAGGCTGAGCAGACCAAGTGACCTCAGCTGCTCCTCATACAGCTTCCCCTCAAGGCCCTTCACCATCCTCATTGCCCTCCTTTGGACACTCTCTAATAGTTTAATGTTTTTCTTACATTGTGTCACCCAAAACTGCACACAGGACTCGAGGTGAGCCCACCCCAGCACAGAGCAGAGCAGGACAATCCCCTCCCTTGCCCGGCTGGCGATGCTGTGCCTGATGCACCCCAGGACAGGGCTGGCCCTCCTGGCTGCCAGGGCACTGCTGACTCATGTTCAACTTGCCATCAATCAGGATCCCCAGGTCCCTTTCCTTCACACTGCTTCGCAGCATCTCATTCCGCAATCTGTTCGTACATCCCATTGGTTACCCCTTTCCTGGTCCGGAATTTCTCACTTTCCCTTGTTGAACTGTATCAGTGATGGCGAGAAGTGAGAGGAGGAGGACAGGGTCAAAGGGGAGCAGGGAGAAGACAAAATTAGTAGCTTTCCTAAATTTTCTGGTTAGCCACAGGCTAAAAAAAAATTAATAAGAGCAATATGTTCCACAAAATAAGCTGAAGGAAGATACTCATTCCCTGTATAAAGGGATGAACTAGAGACTGAATGGGATCAAATCTGTTTGTTGTCAAGTTTATTTCTGCCATTTAATCAGGATTATCTGGTCTTACGTATTTCAGCCATTTACATGACCTCTTCTTTTTTGGGACTTGAGCATCTCACACCAATAAATAGGTTTGTGCAAAAGTGATCTAAAATGTTGCAGTACTAGTAACTACATTTCACAATTTGAAAATTGTGGTTTATACAATTTCCTACAGACTCTATGCAAGGAGAATGGAGGACTGACCCCCAAATGCCAGACAACCGCATGATCAGCAGGTCACTCTTCCTCTGTATTTTGTTAGAGACACATCACTACAGGAATAAATATTTAAAGGATAGCCTAAAGTGTCAATGAACTGTAGTCACTATCAATCTGATCCCATGCTCCTAATGAATTTGAAAAGGCCTTAACACAGTCACAGCCCTCCGAGACAACCCAAATCTTTATTCCCTTCATTCCAGCTGGCCCACGGGTTAGACACATGTACTTTTACCAAGCATACACAGTGCAAGCCTTCAAGCATGGAACAATGGCATGCGTATTTCACCCACAGCCAATTTAATTGTATTACCTTCATTTAAACATCTGTTGCCTTCTAATTAGAAGTAAAGGAAATTCCATCAAGAATGAAAATATCCACAACATTTCATTAAATCTGAAAGGGTTGCTAACCTCCATCAAGCATGTCAGAGACACTTTCCATTTATCCTTTATGCAAAATGACTTGCAGGTAATTGCACTCTCTTCAACTAATATAAAAGTATTTTCACTAGAACTACCGATTGTGACAAGGACGTCATTCTGAAAAATTATATTTGAAGCAATTCAACATCACTTTGAGAAAGCAAATCTAAAATAATCCAGAGGCACTGGTAGAAAGACAGAGTTAGAAATACCTAATATGAAGCAGCTTAACATTCAGCTATGAAGTATATGCTCAGGAAATATAATCATGGAACAGATACACACTTATTGTTTAAAGCTAGTGACAATTTCTTTTTGACTTCGGTGAAAGAAAAGCCAGGTCAAAAACAGAGTCTTCAGTAACAATTTATTTGTATTGCACAAAAACAAGTCCCACAAAATCAGAAGCTGATACAGAACCAAAAAGAAAGCAACATTTCAAGTACTGCTGAGAAAGAGATGATAGATTGTTCAGATCATGAACCAAAAGATTCTGATACACAAACTCATTCTACTTGAGGGTACTTCCAGTAGGACCCTGGGATACAAGAATCAATGTTGAAACTTCAGTCTTGGCTTCATTTTTCAGAAGGTACATAGTATGTCATCACTGCAGATCAGTAAATCTCAACACTGGGCAAAAATGCTTAACAAATACTTAACAAATTCATCCCATAGTTTTTTAAGGTCACTGAAGTTATGTCTGGTTTGAAATGCTCTCCAGGTACTGGGAAACAGTGAAAAAGCTAGGGAGATAACTTCCACAAGATCTATTCTGTGGTGGTTCTGCCCCTATTATGCTATTACAAATTCTCAATTTATTAACCCACATTCTCAAGTGTTTTCTGGCCCCTGTTTTCCTACTGCAGCTTCTCTGTTTTACAATCCTCACTCTCAGCTTCATCCAGAGCATGGAAATGATGGGGTTTTCTTCTGGTATTTCTGAGAAGGAGCTGCCTCATATAGTGGAAATTAAAAAAGGGTTCATGTGGGTTGGGAGAGATAGAATTGGCAAACACTCCTTGTTCTTTAAAAACAGGACTAGTGATGGATTTCACAAAAACTAAATTACAGCTTTTATTAGACATATAATAAACCTCTAGGTTAGAATTACTCTTGCAAGAAGACCAAATTTTAAAGTATGTATTAGCCTAATTAAGTTACAGTGAAAGCCAGCTGGGGTCAATAGAAATACTCTTACTGATTCCAGTGGCCTTTGGCTCAGATCCATAGCATTTTTCTACTTTCTGAACTATATACTATTGCTTGGTTAAAATAATTAATTAAATAAATCTTAGTGAAAAGAGGCATATTTTTCCTATTTTTATGAAAAGTTTCTTTCTCAATTTTGATTTCACTGTTAACATATAAAAAGCCGGATTCATGTAAAAACAATCGATAGTTTTACTAACAGCTTAGAAGAAGCCACAAAGTACAACTACTTACAATGTAATTGTGTGGTTTCAGGCTAACAATTCACATACAAAGGTACATGGCAAAGCAAATTAAATGGTGATGCAAAATATAGTATAATACTAAGAAATTTTTTTTCAATTCAACTGAATAACCACTGAATAAGTTTAAAATATTTTCCCTGTTTCACCTGAAGACTCCCTGATTGGTTTTAAGTCAAGATACTTTGACATTGTGTATGACCAACTACCTCATTAAAGTGCAGTGGAAGTAACAATGCTTCTGTTTCACTCTTCTCAAATGATCCTTCAACTGACTTCCATTCCACTTGTTTCAAATTTAACACTGAAATTTTACAGGTAGATTTCAAATCAGAATTTTCTACTTTTTGAATCCCATGCACTCAGTTGTTTGGTGTTCTTATCATACATAGGTTTTAGAGATTTTTTGGTTGATTTGTTGGTTGGTTGGTTTGCAACGATTTGTTGACTCTAATCTGTTGCAAGGCAGCTAAAATTTTGCAGTTCTTAAAAGTGCAATAATCATAACTTTTTTGAAAAATCACCTTCCTACATGTTTCTTAGATGTAAGCCTATCCCTCAGTTTCTCTTGTAATTTATGAGAGTGAAAAGAGACAATACCTTGTTAACATTTTCCTGAAAATATGAAAAAATGACAGAAGTTGACACCTGTCACCTGACACCTGTCAACCTGTCTAAGCATTTGGGAGATTTTCTAGATAAATGTGACCTTTCATTATTGTTGTATGCATTTTCTTCTTTATTCCAATATAGAATCAATCATTTTTTGTTGCATTTTATCTGTTCTTAAAGTATGTGATATCTTTCAGGGCAAAGAAATGAAAGTATAACAAAGACTACAGTGCATTTCAGTGTGCCTTCATTTTTTACTGCACAGAAATTTCTCAGTAGGCATATTCCTGTCTTATTAGACAAAATACTAGATCATTTAACAGCAGCTACTAGTACTACTTAATTTTATGAGGCAAACATTGCCCTGGAGGAAAAAATCTGTGAGGTTTTTAGAAATAGCCATATGCATATACTGTATATCCATAATAAATCTGGGTTTCAGGAGACCTAAATGTAAGCCCTTCAAGGATCTTCTTGAAAGAATCTCATGGGAACAAGGCCTGCAGGGAAGAGGGATCCAAGAAAGTTGGTTGATATTCAGGGATCACTTCTTCCAGACTCAAGAATGATGCATCCCAATGAGCGCAGTACAAGAGAAACATGGAGCTCCTGTAATTGGTCTGGTGGAGGGTGACAAAGATGTTTAAGGGACTGGAACATCTCTTGTACAAGGAAAGGCTGAGGGAGCTGGGCCTGTTCAGCCTTGAGATGAGACAACAGAGGGAGGAGCATGTCAATGACTACAAGAAACTGAAGGGAGATGTCAAGAGGATGGAGTCAGGCTCTTCTTGGTGCAGCCAAGCAATAGCAAAAGAAGCTACAGACAGAAACTGACACACAGGAGATTCCACTGGAATAAGAGAAAGAACTTCTTTACTGTGCAGGTACTGGAGTAGATTGCCCAAAGAGGTCATGAACTGTCTCTCCCCGGAGATATTCAAGAACCATCTGGACACAATCCTGCACCATGTGTTCTGGGTTGACCCTGCTTGAGCAGGGAGGTTGGACCAGATGGCACACTGGGGTCCATTCCAAACTTACCCAGTCTCATCAGCAATTTTTTCCAGAAGTGAGTTTTTGCATTGTAGCGATCCGGTTTAAACCCAGAAAAGCAAAGAAAGCTAAGTCTCTGTGTGTAAACCAGAAAGAACTTAGAAGGTTCAAAATGTTCCCAGAAACAAGATTAAAACCAAGCGAGATTAAGTGTTGATGTCAAAAAATGGATGTATTTTATTTAATTGTAGAGAGGCTAAGAGAAGGAATGAGAAAAGAAAGAGAGAAAGAAATAGAGAAAGAAGTGTGCGTGGGGGGCGGGGGAACAGGGAGAGGTGACAGGGGTTAGGTAAAAGCAGATCACCCATCCGAGGGTCCCAACAACGTCTCATTGCTCCCCTCCATCAGGTCTGCTGGTGGTGAGGGTCCCCCATCACCACCGTGGCCACACCGCCACACACCAAAGAGTACAGAATCCCATGGATTAATACACGCTGTGGGCCAGGTGGGAACGCCCACGTGCCTCTCTTGCAGGGGCCAGCTTGACACTGTCCCTTGCAACACTGAGGGTCTGTTGCATCATCTCTGGTGTTCTGGTGCAGGGTCTGGGGACCCCTTGGCGGGGGGCGCCTGTGATGGGCCATGTCACCCCCTTCTGCTGTGGATAAGCTTCCTCCCCCCTGGTGAGGACCCCTCAGCTGGGCTCCTCTGCACAGTGGAGGATGGGCAGTCACTGGGCCTCTGACCAAAGGCTTTTCCAAGATACCCAGAGCCTCTCCTCCCTCCACCCTTTGGTTCGAGGGTCTGTGGGAGCCTGGCAGCTGATAGCCCTGGGGCTGTGGTCCTCATCCTGGAGGTGTTAAGCCTGTGCTCAGTGAATGTCCCCAGCCCTGAGTTGTTACTTTATCTTATCTTCATCAGTGAGCGGTGTAAGGCCTCAGTCAGGGCCCCATCCAGGGTGTGGTAGTGTTCTCTGCAGCTTTTGTAATACAGTTTTAAAAGTCCTTCAAGAAAATATTTAAGTCATAAACCATAATATTTCAGTCTCTGACATGCATATACATGGAAAGTACTTCTTTAACATAGTTTGCATTCTAGGTCTAGCTGTACATTATGATTATTCATTTATAAAATACAAAAATCTAAACTAAATTAATTATCCCACAACAGAAAAATTTGCCCATTTTTTCCCAAGAAACAAACAAAAACTCAAAAACATTATTACAGCTTCCAGACTATTTGGAAGTTCGGATTTTTTCCCAGCTCAGTATTAAAACTGAGTATAAAATATGGCAAAACACTATGATATTTACTTTTGGAGTTGATGGGAATGGCAATTTGTCTTCAACAAGAAAATCAATGTTAACTTTTTCATAGTAAAAGGAAATCAGATAGAACAAAACATAGAGGAGAAGAGAGTTCTCCCTCCAGGCAGTTCAGAGTAGAACCCTCTACCAGACTGTTACGGTGACAGAAGTACAATCCACTTTTCAAGCTCTGCTTGGATTTTATGACAAGTACTAAATTCACACCTGGTATACACTTGAATAGAAGGCAAAAAGAATAATGCCTTGTCTTTAGTTTCAATTTTTTTTACTCTCCTGTCCATAAAACTGGACCAGTTAACTATTCTGTGATATTACCTGAGGGAAAATAAACTAACATAAATTTCCAACAGAAATCTTCTTTATTTCTGCTCCAAATCTCAAGTGTTCTTGGACTTAGGTTTTAAATGTGCTATCAGACTGAAGGTTGAATGAATGCCTATCCCTTGCATTCTCCTCCATTGCATAGTAATGATATAAAAATTGTATTTACTACTATCTACCAGCACTAGATTTCACAGATTTCTTACCTAAGAAGGGTTCTTTTCTGTTATTCTTTTCTTATCTGTTATTCTGTTCTTATCATGAAAAATTTTGTAGACTTACTCTGTTCAAGTCAAAACATTTCATCAAGGTTCAATATCAGTAATGTTGTACATGGTTTTGTCTTGTGATACTGAATTCACTATGAAGAGATGTGCTGCTTTTTGTAATTTTCACCCTTGTAATTAGTGAAAAAATTTTAGGAACTATTTGCTAACCTTAAGGATCAATGATGCTTAAAGGAGCACAAATTAAAAAATGGGCTACATTGCAACCCTTTGAAAGTCATCATAATGTCTATTCTGTTCTTCCTATGTACTCACCACTTCTAGAAATATAAGCTCCATTATTTCTACCTTATGTTTTGCAGACCTATTTTTGAGTTATAAGAATCAGGCTTTTTTCTATATAGTGTTACTGACTTTAAAATTTGTTCTTTGGGGAAAAAAAGCCCTCTGTTATATTTTCCTCCTCTTCCAACAAATAAAAAACTAAAAAGCTAAGAAAGCCAACCAAAAAAACCCAACAAAACAACAAAACAAACAAAAAATCCTTCTCTTTGAAGGTAATTGCTTAATTTTATGATTGATATTTTGCATAAAGTGGTTTTATTTCAGCCTGAACTTTTTTTTTTAATTCATACTGATGTCTGAAGTGGCTGCCTAAAAACAGAGACTAGACAAGAATAAGGGAACAAAGGTAGCTATCTATTTGAAGGGCCTTCAAAGGTACACCCTGGGCAGGCCAAAGGCTACACCCAAGATGGACCCCGCGTCACAAGTTCTTCACACTTTTATAAGTTCGGTTCATTTGCATACCAAGGTAAATTCTCCAATTAGAACTTCAGTTAATGATGTAACTACCCCAAGTTTGCCCTCCTCTTTGTTTACACATTTTGGGCCTAGGACAATCTGGGTGTCCTTGACGGGAAGCTTGGAGAGCTTGTTGTGTCTAACCAGCATGAGAGAACAGCAGCTAACAGGCCACAAGAAACTTCAGAGTTACATGCTAGGCAGTACAGGATTTGAAAAATATAAAAAGTTAAAACCTAAGGCATCAATATATGCTGAATTACTGTAAAGATTTGCGTAAGTATTTCAAAAAGTTGACTTTTCCCTTTCATTCAAAAAAACTTGTAACTTTGAGAATTCCCATTACATGTTGCTCTTAAGTCAGGATCACTTATAAGGTACCTGGACATCAATATAATATTAATACAATGAAAGTTTAACTTTGGAATCCTGCTGA
>NW_008238983.1:5758378-5763568 GCF_000691975.1 Corvus brachyrhynchos | reverse complement strand
TTGAACTGATTCTGCAGAAGTCAGTTAATTGTATAATTAAGAAGCTGTGACCCTTCAGCTCACAGCATAGACTTAGTTGGGTCTCCAGAGAAGGTAAGGAATGAAGAAAAAAAAAAAGCAGATACTATCACTCTGACCTCACATTCCTGTTCAGAAATTGTAATTTTTTTTACTGAAGTGCCACAATAAGGCAACAGTGAATTGTAAGAACAAATACTCTTATCTGTCAACAAGCATAAGTATCTTTTGAAGTTTTGATATGAAATCAGCATCTACTGTCTCAATTCTACTTCACTATTAATTTAGATTCTCCTCCTAGTTTTTAAAAAGTGCCTAAAATAGATAATTTGGCATAGCACCCAAGAAACCACCACTGGGTTCTCCTATAGCAAGAGTATCTTATATTTAATCTGTTTTAATTATCTTTATTTAGAAAGTGTGGAGGAGAAGAAAGCTCATTTTGTTATTTCATTAATTGTGCCTTCATGCTCCCCCAGGACAACAGCTTCTAGGTTAGTGGGAAAGCTACAGTCACCCTGAGCATCTTTTTGAGCATCATAGTGCCTGTGGCTGGAAGACCACTACACACCAAGGAGTGGTAATCAAGACACCATTTGAGTCTTCCCTGGCTCATGCTGTGCTACACGCACAGCCTGGAATTGAGGCCATATTCCACGGTCACCATAAAAACTTCAGCTCTGATGATAACAGAGGAACCTGTTTACAGCTGCCTGTTAGTACCAGTGATTCCATTTCCAGATGAGAAGCCCATTCAAGGCAGCACAAGTTGAGGTTACCAGCATCTGAAGGGACATAGGATTATTGACAGTATTCTGTCTTTATAGTTTTTATCTCTAATAAATGGCATTTTAAGCAATGCTTTACAGAATCTGAAAGCCTTTCTCACTTGGATGATCCCTGGAGATTATCTAGTCTAACCCCCTTGCCAAGGCAGGGTCACTAATAGCAGATTACACAGAAGAGTGCCCAGGTGGGTTTTGAATGCCTCCAGAAAGGGAGATCACATCAAATGTTTGTATTCTAATGGTATCAGACGTGGTATGAAGAATGGAAAAGAAGGGCTAACAGCCCTTTTTATTCATTTGCCTTCATTTCGTATAAGAAAACCCTAAGTATAACAGTTTCATGTATGGCCCAGTTTGTTTCTATTATTGGAGGCATCTGGAAAAAAAAAAAGGCACATGGGAAATGTAGTAATATTCAAGTCAAAACCATAAAAGATGTACTCATACTAACAGTATAATGAGGCTTAAAAAAAACCCAAAAAGGAAGACATCACATGTTACCATGAAATTAATGATCACTAAGGATGGGAAAGTGAAGACAAATATGACAGGAGTTTCAGTTTCACTCTTTAATAACAACAGAAACAAGGGGGAAAAAAGCGGCACCAAACTCCTCCGCGCTGAACTTTGAAATAAAAGATTGATCTTGTCAGCAAAATTCCCATTACTGTTTATCTCATACAAACTCCCTCTTCCCTCCTATGAACACAACATCTGATTTCTCATTACCATTTTTCAAGCAGAAAGCTTAATCTGAGTGCCTTTCCCAGGGGCTGGGATGAGCCCTGCTCCTTTCTCTGCCGTGTAGTCTGACATCAAGCTGTTGCAGTCAGCCCCTGAGAGCAGACCTCGTTGCCACGATGGTGTCACTGTGTAACCTGGCTGCCCAGAACTGATTTTTAGTGACTAACACCGATGACCTCTGATACAATGTTATAAGTCTCAAATATTACCTTTCATAGACTGAATGAAAAATTAGGATTAAAATGCAAAACAACCCCAAAAACTCAACAGGAATGTCTGCTAAGCAAGTGTTATCAACAAGACTCCAATGTGTGTTTTCAACATTGTGTGTTCTAAGGGATTTATATTGTTATAAAATATCATAAATTATAGATGTCTTTTTTTCTGGCATTTCATAAAGCTGACAAAGTTTTATCATCAGTTTTGGAAAACTACGTACATATCTTTTCTCTTTTACAAAACCCAGCAAACATCTGCAAACAAGGGAATTGCAAGTACAAAACCCTCGAGTAAATTATTCTTTTTATTCAAGAATTGAAATACCTGAATAAAATTAATTCTTCCAAATATATTTAAATTCAAGATGAATGTAAATACTTGCATCAAAGCCTATTTAACAGGACACATATTTTCATCTCACAAGCACACTGATATTCATAGACTCCCTGAATATTAGAATGGCATAAGTTAATAAAATATGCCTGTCAGGGTTCTACATACCTTATCCATTCACAGTTCAGATCTTGGGTCTTTGAAGATGCCACCCTGCCCTCTTCTTCACTGGCTAGTCTGGCTTGAAATCTTTTAGCAGGTCCTATCTCTGCTAGATGCAGAATGGCGAACAAGGTCACATAGAAAATAGATAGGAAGAAATTAGTGAAAGGGAGGACAGACTACACTAATCGGGCACAGGACTTGGCCCCACAAGCAGACTGATAAGTAGCCTGTATGCAGCTGCACTTTTTCTCTCATCTCCTCCCCTTTGCTTGCTCCTCTCTGATCCAACTCAGTCCCTACCTTTCCCTGCATTTGGACCTTCTCCTAAAGATCCCGTAATAGTTCTCCACATGCATGCAGTGCCCTCAGAATATCCCTAGAGGTTTTATGAAACCCCACAAACGTCCTCAAAATTCCCATAAAAACTCCTTCTCAGGAAGCCCAATAACTATCTGGTGTCCCTAGTTTCTTCTCAACTACAAAGTTCTGGTTGAACTTCTTCAAAGCTCAGCTCAAAGTGATTCCTTCAGTTGTCCCTTGATCAGTGACTAGAGATACGATCTTTGTTACTTTCAATGTTATCTCCTCTCCCTTCTGGTTTATGCATCTGGGTATCTCATTTTTTGCTTATTCTGTCTCTTGTCTTTGCCTCTTATACTGATTAGCTATTAACTATGTATTCCGACAAACCCCATATCTTTATGTTATCTTCAACAGACTAAGTCAGCTTCACAGAGTCAGACTTGCATTATAAATATCACTACAAGATTATGTATGACAAAGTTTTTCTGACAAAAGTGCAAATCTGTCGGAATCGACTGAGTTTCACTTATGTGAGTATAACATAATACTTCTGCTTCACACTTAACATGCAAATGAAAGGTGCAGTTTACTGCTTTGTCAAACCTTGTTTTACTGACATGAAAAATTATTGTCAGTGACAGGACAGGTGTAATTAAAGACGAAAAAAATCTGACTGTTATTTCTATTGTGCAGCTGTGTGAGAATGTTATCTTGCTCTTAGTCTAGATTCTCAAGTAAATTAAATATACGGGGTTTTAAAGTTACTCAGTAGTTTTTGATCCTTCAGTCAACTTTAAGGGTGGGCAGATAATTCAAATCCGAGAATTTGTTTGAAAAAATGCTTAGTAGTTACATATTGAAGAGAGATACAAATCACTGTCCTTACTGAAGAAAGGTAGGAAAACACCAACTGTTTTATACTCTTAGTATCTGGCTAATGAGTTAGGATCCGGCTAACAGTCAGCCTATCATAAAGCACATGCTTAGCTACCCAAAAGTCTCAGTCTTTTGTCTTTTCCCTTGTGGGAACATCAAAAGACACATGGGGGATTTTGGAGTTGATACAGCACAGGATAGAGGTGAAGTGAAGCCAATATGTGCCAAAAGAAGTTCAATTGGTTTTGCAGATAACAGAATTCATCTTCAGTTAATAGTCACACTGAGAAGAAAAAACAACCAACCAAAAAAACCCAAAAAACGCCAAGCCCAACGAAAAACCCCCAACAAACCAACTTACAAAGCAAAATAAACACAGCCTCCCCACCCCTCTCCTAAAAGTACTTCTTCCTTTACACATTTATCTCAAGGGTTTGTTTCCTTTAGCTTGGGAGGTGGTAGGAGATTTGTTTGTAAATGGTTAAATCATTCCGAGTAAGTTACTGAATAGCTTATCAACCACAAATTAATAAAAGACAATGTAAGATCCATTTCCATCAACTTCATTATCATTCAGCCTCCAACATTCTGAGAGACAAATACAACCATGTAACCCATCCGTGTCCATCTACAAAGGCATTGTTTCTGTTGTAGCATTACTGCCTCCTTACCTTCAACTGCAGAAACGGTACAGGATAATAAAACAACAGTGACTTCTCACCACTACAAATACAGCTGTTTCTTCTGTATTTGCACTGAGATATGAAACAGGTGACACAAAAATTCACTTATTATGTACCTGGCACAATAAAGAATGCATTGTCTAGAATGTCTAAGCACTAAAGGAATCAAACCTTAATTTTCCTTTTATCACCTGGAAAAAGAAAAAAGGGCCTGCTGTCATGAAGTATAAAATTCACTGTCTAATATGATCTAGGTTTTTAAAAACCCAACAACACGTTTTACAGTACAGCACTTGGTTTATTCATGAAAATCAGGATTAGAAAATGTAGTATTTGTTTGAGTGCATGCCCTGTCCCTTCTGCTTACAATGATGAAATGAGATCTAGATCTTTTCAGCAGATTTTCTTTTCCTGTTTAAACTTCCAATCTATAATGAAATGTAGAAGGCTTGAGCACAAGGTAAAGTTTGTCGTAAAGAAACAAATCAGTATAATTTCTCTAAGTACACCAAGTTGAGAGACACTACAGTAAAACATGTCCCCACATTGAATTTTTCAGGAAAACAAAGACATTTGAAATAATACAATTTATTACGGTTCTGCAGTCAGATGTCCTGAAGCTACGTGAGACCAAGTTGTGCTTTTAAAAAGTGCTGGCTTAAGCAGCATTTGAGGATGTTTTCAGGATCATATTTTGCAAGATCTTGAGGTAACTAATAAGGCATCCTATTCTAGCTAGTGAGAATTTTTTGGTAATGCTTCTGTATTTTGGGACTAGGACTTTGAAGCATTTTGGCGTGTTTTATGAAGTATACACATGCTGAAATATAACTCAGTACAGTGTTGCAGCGGGGATTACTGCAACAAGCATATTTCAAACCAGGAGTCCCGTGGAAACGAAGTATATATGGGCAGATTCGTGGTAGATGTTTCAGAGATGTTTATTTCTCCAGCCGCATGGCCGGGGCTCAGCTCAGGAACTCCGCAGTCACGGGTCCCGAGGGTCCTTGGTGTTATCAGGGAACCCAAACCAACCAATGGGAAACAAAGGTGACCAGGGG
>NW_008238983.1:5724904-5758029 GCF_000691975.1 Corvus brachyrhynchos | reverse complement strand
AATATCCAAACCAAGTGCAGAAGTATTTTGGGACTAGGACTTTGAATACTCACGGAGTGTTTTATGAAGTATACACATGCTGAAATATCCTCCACCAGTTTGTTGCAGCGGGGATTACTGCAACAAGCATATTTCAAACCAGGAGTCCCGTGGAAACGAAGTATATATGGGCAGATTCGTGGTAGATGTTTCAGAGATGTTTATTTCTCCAGCCGCATGGCCGGGGCTCAGCTCAGGAACTCCGCAGTCACGGGTCCCGAGGGTCCTTGGTGTTATCAGGGAACCCAAACCAACCAATGGGAAACAAAGGTGACCAGGGGCAGGGAAACCCCGTGTCTGTGCCCTCAGGGCCCATCTCCCAGGGCTTCATGGCAGGGGAGGGACCCCAACAGTACAGGAATAAAAATAAATTGTTTTTCAGCAGACATTTATTAGGTGAAGGATATTAAGTGATTGCAGATGTTGCGGCACTGAGTCCAACAGACCTACATGAACTCCAAATCACCTCACAAGTTACTGTGCTCTATGTGGATTTATAGCCCACAATTGTAACAATGCAATTTGTAGTTTTGTGACATTTCTCACCATGCTAACCCCTCTCTCAAGAGGCCTGAGACATGATCCACACTATGTCCTACATATTATATTTCCCTAGCAGGCCTTTTCTAGACAAACCCTTACTACTAATAGTGCTTGCTCACCTGAAGGAGCAGTCACATCAGGACACACCACAAGAGAGTGGTATCTGCTCATTTTATTGACACAAACTTAACCACACTATGCTCTTCTGTAAGTAATCACAGATGCTGTCTGTGCAGAAAGCTGAAATGAAAGTGCACAATAGAAGAAAAATAACGTTGCTTAGCAATTTGCAGCATTAAAGAGAAAAGTTAATCAGATAATATAGAAAAGTTTCAGTCAAAGCAACAGGTTATAGTAAATCTTAGAATGGAAGATACAAATTATCCTCAGAGTTATACCTTTCATCATATCAAATGACCAGCTTCTGAAAATATTAACATTTAATCAGTGAAGCATACAATAAGAGAAATAGTAACGTGCCCTATAACTGCCACATTTATGAGTTGGAGGAAGTCCCATCAGATCTTGTAAGTAAACATTCTTCATTGACTTTCAATTTCACAGGATTTCCATTTGCACAGTGCTTTTTGGCCCAATCTCAGCCCCTTGGAGCCTCTTTGTAATCCAAAATTTTCATGGACATTCGACAAATGAGTGGGGCCTGCTGCCACCATACTAATTCATGTGGCAGTATAGCAACTTAGTTCTGCTCTACATCTTTCCAAGAGGTATCTCCCAAGAATAAATAAAAGTGTTACCTTCTATTTCCTGTATTTTTTCTAAGTGAAACAGACTTACATGAGGTTGGACTGATCTTGCCAGTTACCTGTATGCAGGCTTAGGACTGCCTGTTGTGCTGTATTATTTTTGATGGGTGTTGTAGCACGGAGAGACAACAAAACAATTACAAGGCAGTACCAAAGACATACAGTATAGTTCACAGAGAGGGACAGAAGCAGTACAACTGAAATTAAAATTGTGAAGCAGCTAGCAGCTGCAAGCCTGAACACCATGTCTTGGGCACACCACTCCCAGAGCAGACTGAGAAGACCTCCTTGAAAATGCAGCACCTTGGCAGGGCCCTACAGGAAGTCAAATCCTGTAACAGCAAGGGGAGATTAGCAGCTCAGGCCCAGCAGTATGTAGGTGCTGCAGGCAGCAAGGGAGGATATCTGTACATGAGGAAGAGAACAGCTGCACAGTGACCTGAAACACAGCATTTTGGCAAATGTCAAGGTGAAGTTTCAGCAAGGTAGCACATGACTGGGCTCAGCAAGGAGGAAAAGATACGTGGCATGCAGAAGAGCACAGGCAAGGCACCCTGTCAAGTGGTGGTATGTTATGCTCAAATGAGTACAGTATGCAGCAGATCATGCTCTGTAAAGAAGACTCAGTTCTGATGTCCCCACCATATTTGTAAGAGAACCTTGCTTAATTTCCAGACACAGCTTACTATTTCATACACTTTGACAAAAAACATGTAAATGACATATCTTACACAGGATAAATCTGGGGAGAAGAGAGGAAGAATTTTTTCTAATTTTCTCTCTCTTTCTCCAGCCAACTATTACAACTAAGAAAGGTACCTTCTTCTATCTAATTATTTAATATTTTTTTGATTAAAATATATGAGATTAAATAACCATATGTGCAAATGTGCAGATAGAAATATTCCAGCTGATAAAATTGAACAAGAATGGTGTTTGGAGATCTGAGCTGGTTTGGAATAAACTCTAAATATTTAGAAATAAAAAAAAGTTATGAATAAAATTCTCTTGCTATTGAGAGCCTACATTATCTAAAGCATCTTTCTATACTCCCAGTCCCAATGTCTTCATCGAATGTTCTGTGTTTTCTGGCCCTTCTCATCTTTAACTGGTATTACAGAAAGTAAATTACATTCTTATATTATATTTCACTCTCTATTTTACAGTAATTGTCTCCAGTGGCTTTGAAGTTCTTTTGCATATGTACTATAATTCATATCCAAACCACTTAAAACTCACATATTCAGCCATCTGCAGTCTCAGGTTTTCAAAGCACTACAAGTATTTTTAAACATATGTGCCAGCATTTCTGTATTTATAAAACTGATAAATACATTACATTCAAAATAAAATTTAAAAAAACCAAACATAAACCAAAAAGGCACATGCATATATGCTTTCAAGTTCTATAAATGATCTATAGGACGTATTCAAGTAGCTTCTGCTCTTAATTCCTCTTTGTATTAGCTATTAAACAAAAAGCTAAAAAGTTATTTATTGGTTACTAATTAAGATACAAGTGTACATTTAAAATTCATACTTGTTAATATATTGTAAATGCATTATATATCTAAAAGCTGAGGTATCTAAACTGCATTTAAATATGAACTTTAATAAAAATAAAACAGATTTTGTCACTCACAGAAATATGAGAACATTGCAGTAAGTTGGCAGAACCCATTGAATTTGTGCCACTGTGCATCTATCAAATGTATAAGAATTTCTTCAGCCAAAGGAAGTCTATATGCTTTATACAGAAACAAAATTCTGTGAGGAGCACACATGACCTCTTGCTGAGGAATACCTTCAGTGCAGGTAGCTTGGGGTGCAGCTGCAGTGGAAGACGCAGGATGAGCTCTGGGTGGGAGCTCAGAGCGAGAGGCCACTGACCCTTTGCATAACAAAGGGCCCGAGGACCTGTGGCTTATCCAGGGCACCGGACACTCAGAGACGGCAGGACCCAAAGACCCAAAGACTTTCCCACCCTTGGACTGTGAAAGTATAAAAGCACAGGGGTTCCTTTGTTCTGGGTTCCTCCTCACAAGCACCAGATCAAGCTGTTATTTTGCTATTTAGTTATTGGACCAAGATTAAATCATCTGAAGGATCTGGGTGTCTGAGGCTCTGCTATTGGAAACCCGTGGTTGAGCCATTAAGGAGACCTGGTGTGACTCTGAGTGTGGGGTGTGCAGCTGGGAAGGGGCCTCACACCCAGCTCAGGTGGTGTGAGTGTGTCTGCCAGAGTGGCTCCTGGGTGGTCACAGGGAAACTTCCTTAACACTTTAGTACATACTAGAGCCAGCATTGTATGGTTACAAATTTTTTTTAACCCAGGAAAAGCTACTTCCTCGGTGTCACACTCAATTTTTTAAGTGGTCACTAATAAAAGCTTGAGGATATTCCATATTTTTGTGTAACAGTAAGGGTGTAAACTGTGCTTGAGATTTTTGGGAAAAAAAAATTCCTCCACACATAAAAACAAGCAAAAACCCAACAAAAAACCCAAATAGTGTACTGATTAGTATTTAATCAAAATGGAAAGAGCAGTATTTTACGAAATATAAAAGCATTTATTTCAAGGCCAGTAAACTTCAACTAGCAATTCTGTCTCAAGTGTGGATACCTTTCTGGCTACACAGAGACAATTATGTCAAAGACAGAGCAGAGACCATTCTGCTATCATCACTTTAGTCCCCCACAGCAGTGTGATTTTTGCAGACTGCATGGTCTGAATACCAAGTGAGCCTTGATGCTCTAGATACCCTCAGTGTGGAACCAGAAATGGATTAGAATAACAAAGTAAAACCTTCTGGCATTCAGTACCAAATTTATTTTGCCCATGTGGCCACATATGGCTCTGTCACTAAATAAAAAAGAGAAGTCAATTCAATAATAATGTTGAAATTACTGTCATGCATGCTACAGTTACTTCTAGGAAACCATCATGTGGCCTTCTTCTACAAACTGCTATGAAAAATAAGTGTCATTTTTCATGTGGTAACTGTAAGGTTAGTGAGCTATTCATTATATATTATAGGAAAGAAGTGTAATCACCAAACAGCATACTTAAACCTTTCAGAATTTTTTTGTTATTGTGTTGATGAAAATTTACTAACTGCTTGGGTGAAGGGAATACACTCGTAATAATTTTACTGAGGTCTCCAAATGGTATAAATATTATGTGTATACACAGTACACTTTCTCTAAGTAATTATCTTTCATTCAGTATCAGACAATGGGCCAAGAGGAAATGTACATAGACAATGCCTAAGCACAACCGTGTATTCTGCTTGCAAGGAGTATAATCATCTTTCATTTACAAGTGACATGGGTACTCCTTGTCTGACCATATATAACAGGAATTTCTTCCATGTAGTTTACTGCAGATGAGTGGTTAAACAGCAAAAGTCGTGATTTTTTTATATCTATGTTGGAGAATTTGGATTTTGTTGGTGGTCTAAAATTTCTTCGCTTTCTCAAAGTTCTTCAAATACAATCTTTTTGAAGGATGAGCCACAGATATTCTAAACAACAGCTGTGGTATTTAGTTGCATTTGGTTTACTGAGTCACATGGCACTGGTTCTCTTTCCTAATTCATCAAGGCACTTATAGTTTTCACTTCAATGACAGGACTCATTTGCTTAAAGAAGTCAAGTTGTTAATTGCTAAATATCCAGCTTTCCATGTAATATAAACTACATAAATATACATTTTTTTATACATATTATACTGACGTGAATAAAAGGAAGATCCCAAAAAGGTGGCCCTGTTACTGAAGGAGGGTAACAACATGGAAAAGGCTGAGGTACTCACTGCTTTCTTTGCCTCAGTTTTCAATGCCACATCTTCCTTGGGTCCCCCAGGTTACTCCACCAGGACACTGAGCTCCAAGTGTAAAAAAAAAAAAGTTGAGTAGGCTAGCTAAACTTTTGATGTTCCTTCTCACCTAGATTATTCTGTTATTGGAAACTTCTATCATTATAATACATGGGGTTCTAAAGTATACATCTGAACTGTTAAATGAAATCCATAACAGCAGTGGTAAATGTATGCACATATTCTGTTATAAATGACCATGGTATAAAGTGTAGTACTTATTATGAATTAGGAGAGTATCCTTAGTGAAAGAGCTGAGCTTTCATTAATGTCGGTCTGACATTTGCAAAATTGATTTGTTTTGACATTTAGAGCGCTTCTGTTGTAGTGTGGGCTCATGTCTGACATTAAGCAAACTAAATTACGGTGGTTTTGCTTAAAAGCTTCCCATAAAACACTGTTATTTTACAATGCAGATGACATCTGTTCTAGGAGAAGCAGTCATGTTTTACAAAAACATAGCAGGTATACTGACATGTGGAAACAAAATCCTTAAATGAAGAATATTCAAAGCATTAATTGTTGGCTACTGAAAATAAATGAATGTTCACACAACTTGTAGATTTAATCATAAAACTTGGAACCCAATTAAACGTTTGAGGTAATACATCAGAAACCTTATCTGCATTTTTATCTTAAGAGAAAAAAATATTTTCATTTTAAGAAGAAATAGGAATAATCTGAGAGGGCATGGAATAGGCTAGTTCAGACATTGGAACTCAATTTAGTAGTACGCAGGTCTTTTACTCATATTGGTTTAAATTTGTAATGCATAAACAGATCAAGTTAAAAAGAGATGGCTGATTTCCTTCTGAGTGAATCACATCTAAATGCTCATTGATGATTAAATTTAATTATTTTTTTCTGATGCATTATAATAATTCAGATGTTATTTTGGATTCAGTTTTCTACTACATAAACACAGTGTATAACAAATTACTGGGTTCCTCTGGGACTTACGTCTGAAAGGCACACAACACAGGATCTAAGATAGTAATCCACAGTGCTATATGCATTTTTTAAAAAGATTAAAAGTCCATAAACTAAGTTCAAGTAATCTTTATAATTAATCATAGATGTATGGAATATTCCAACAAAGAAGCTATATTCAACCATGCCTTCTTTTTTTACCCATTTTTATCCTCCCATGGTAAAGGTGGATGATGGCATAGAAGCACAGCTGCTGCTAATAGTAACCACTTGGGGAACCCCTACCCCTACTAACCATGGCAGGTTTCTGTTTACTGGGTACCTCTGCAGGGCACACTCTCTATCCATGGGAAGCAACATACTCCATCCTACCTTTCTGCCAGCTCAGGAGTGACAACAAAGCCAGATGCAGCCTTTCACCTCCTTTGCTTTCCATGTTCTCTTCCATATTATGGTACTTGGCTTTTTGATCAGTTACCTGGGATTTCCACATATTCTCCCAGGACTCTGCTAGACAGATCCAAAATCGCTCAATTTCCAAGATCAATTGAAATCAAACCAATGTGGTCAATATAGATAGTGGACATGCAGATGTTAAATGTCTTCACTTGTTCCTTTCCTAAAGCTTTGGCTCAATAGTATCAATACCACAGAACTCCATGACGAGTTGTGCCAAGCTGGAAATGCATTTTGGTCTACTTCTTTCTTTGCTAAGCTAAGCATAGCAAGTGAGTGCCTGTGTGCATGGTATTCTTTCACATGATGATCTTTTCCACGTCTTACAACTTATCTCTGTTACAAAGTGCACTCATTTTATATCTCAAAATAGGTTTTGACATTAACATGGTATTCAAGGTGAAGTCCTGTCATCAGCTCCATGACATACTTTCACAGGTGTTTTCCAAAATGTTGTCTTTAGTATTTCTCGTCTGCTCCTTTCACTGAACTGTTGTCTGCTTTGACATACAGCTCTTTTGCATAATTATTACAATTAAATGTAAGTAACAACTTAAATATAAATATATTTAACTGAAATTATTTTTTCGGGAGCAAACTGTACACTACTTGTCAATCCTATACACAACCACCAGCCTGTTCTCGTTCCTGGATCATCTTTTCCCCTAATCTTTTCCAAACTTAATGAAATCAGTACACTTTTCTGAGAGCTGTGACTTTTTCCATCTTAGCCTATTCTCTTTTTGCTTGCAATCTCATAAAGGGATATGTAATATTAAGCTTGTGATAACACAGATGTCATGTATTTTATTCTGATAGACATTTCTGGAACCTACGTTATCTATAGTCTTGTACCTTTAATACTCCTGGCAAATGAAACAGAATTAAAAAAAAAGAAAGACCTGTCCTATTAAAAATTGAATTTAAGCCCACGATTAAATTATTTTTTCCTATTAACTTACCATGTTTTGAGCTTTAAAATATACAGTAAACAAATTATATTTTAAGCACTGTTAAACTTGAAAATCAAACAAGCTCAATCAGATTATTCTTAGATGACTGAGTATTGGTTTTAATACCTGGTAGACTATTAAGATTTTTTTATTATTATTATTATTTATTTTAGGGATGGAATGAAATAGCTCAAGGGCCGAAATACATGAATTTGCATTTTAATGCATTTCTGCAGATTGATGTCAAGCCAAGGACATGGTACGTTTACTCAGGCAGAGTGAACCAACATTTATTTATGAAATTTCAGTTTTAGAGGGAAAGGACTTCTATCAAAGCTGTTTTATGTACTCTTAGTTGATATTTTTCACTACTAGTGACATGAAAATAAGTGAAGTTCAGGGGCAGTTGAAGACTCAAAGTAACATTATTAAATATCATTAGACAACTCTTAAATATTCAATTAACTGTGTCAACAGTAGTTTAATAAAAAATGTTGTTTTTTTTTCTTTTTAACCTGTTTTCATCGCACACTAATGAAGATATAAGAAATCAGTAGTCTCAGCATCATTTCCAACAGTGCTAAATCATTGTCCTTGAGAAGGCAATTATTGTAGTAGTTAATATGTGCCTCTACAGATCTGAGAGAGTAATACCACTTATATTTTCTAATCATGCTAAGAAATCCATAAATATTTAAAATGTTCCAGATTATGCACTATTGGTTTCCTTGCCATTTTCACTTCCAGTGACTAATGAACATCAAAAGCAGAGCAATAATTTGAAAGTCCACAGAAAATTACTGGAAAGTAAACTGGCATATTAGTCTATGACTTTTACACTTTTACACTACTCATGATTGCCACTGTTATTCAACACCTGTGGTTGCTTTTTCACAGAATCAATAAGAATATGCAGTCTATCAAAATGGGAAAATTTTGGTACTCTGATATCATATAGAATGTGTATCAGTAATCTAGAACTTACATATAATTTTTTCTAGTGAAGTACCACATTTACATTCTCTTTAATAAATGCACTATATCTTCAGGTTACTGAACCTAACATGCTGAACTGTGGTCTTAATTTAAGACTTTGGTCTTAAAATCTTTGTTAAGAATGAAAAGTTGATGCTTCTACATCTTAAAAAAAGAACAAACGGTCTTCTAAGTATTTACCATTCCCTAAACTCAAACAGTTTTGAAATATAGTGGTGCAAATACATCTAAAGTGAACTTCATATCAGCAGAATTTATAGCAAACAGCTTACCATAAACAAACATCTGTGGTACTTCCAGGAAATAAAACAAAAAAGTTGAGTTTAGCCTCTGCTTATATTTGCCATCACACTGATACTGCCTCATAGAGAAATACTCAACACCACCAGATGCCTGTTTCAAGTGTGTGTATACACTTTCTACATCAAAACCCCCCTAGTTTAGGCTCATGTACACCATATCTATAAAGACTAAGTGTCAGAAAGAGGTAGCAGCACTATAGTGTGTACCAAACTGCAATCAACACCATAAGCTAGTGCATGTTTTTGTGTACACCATGGTTATTGTATCAACTGCGGAAGGCTTTGCCAAGTTGCTTGAGAGCAGCTGATCTCCATAAGCACAAAGAAGCACAAAGCAACAGCAACAGGCTGAGGAACTTCAATAACCGTGTCACAACAAGCAGATGCCCCTCACCTGGCTCCTTCAGGGCTATCAGAAAAGGATCAATAGGCCAATTGTCCTGCAGCAACACCACTCACAATGGAAGAGGTCCTTCTCAGACCAAGTAGTGTTCCTGCCTACCAGTTTTCAAATAAAGGACAGCTTTGCTAGAAATTTTCAATTTTTTTTCTTTTTTCCCTTCCTTTTCTTCTTCCCCTCCCCCCCCTCCGCCCTGATTTTAAAATGCCAGTATTACTTAATTCAAGAAAAACTGCAAATCAACTGACACGATGGATTGTCATGATAAAATTCTGCTTGAAAGTGTGTTTCTGTTGAAAAGCACAAGTTTGACAAAATGGATTTACCAAATTCAGAATGTGGAGTAATTTCAATTAGCTTTGACACAAAGAAAAAGTTATTATTATTCCATATCACATTATCATCATATTAATGCATTGTATTTTCATGTCTTCATTTTCCTATTACCCTTGCCATAAGGTATACTTGGCTTTAATGGAATAACTTCCAAACTTCTAGAGATGCTAATCTTTAAGCTAAAACACAGTTGTAACCAGACGCCATACTAAATATTATCTTAGAGGGATTACCACAAGTTAGTAATCTCTGAATGCACACAGCAGAAGCACAAATGGATCAACACAGGATCCACACATTTATCCTGCCTGAGTTCCTGGACTCCTTTTCAATTTGTTTAGAAAAGGGTTAAATTGAAGTATCTCCAAGTGAAGAATCTGATAAGAAAACAAATCACTACCCATGCTACTAGTCACAATACTGTCTCTGGAAAATGCTAATAGATCTCTCAGCTCTCCACATCCACTGGCAGGATTCACACTAAGTTACTTATCAAAACATAGCTTATTCATAAAATGCCAATTTGATATCTAAAAGATCATACAGTCAATAGAGCCAATTTAATATCATAAAGATGTTCCAAAAATATTATATGAATGACTCCAGACACACACTAATAGAGTGGAGGAAAATAAAGATAGGCAAGCTCACATTCTCACCATATGAGCAGGTCATCCACTAAATATATGTATAGATAAAGCAAGAATTTTCAGTGTTATAAAAGCTGAATGCAAATGGTGATAGAATTCAGAAGGATTAGTACTCTCTCTTTACACAGTTTCAAAAATATCAATTTTTTTCTTAATGCTTCTTCTGAATGCATAAGAAGTAACATCTTCAGTACCATGGGACAAGTTAACTACAAAAAAGGTAAGAAGATAAAAAGGGACATGATGAATCAGTAACCAGATTTACTTCATGATGATCTATCTTGGTCTGTGGTATAAAACCTAAAGTCAGAGACCCTGCAAAATCCAATAGAAGAAAAAAAGATTTAAAATATCTAATTAAAACCCATTTTGGAACAAAATTATATTCTCTTCCATTGTGATTATTTCTTCCTAGAAAAAAAGGCAATGTGTTTTATTTACAACAAAAGTTAGAATAAAACAAGTCTTGAGTCTCATGTACATGGCTTTGACAGCCATGTAAACCACTAAAACTGTCACCCAAAATCTTGCAAGAAAAGCTGCTGATTATGATGAGTAGGTTTTATACAAACACCAGGCATATATAAATGAAGTTTCATGGAATAAAAAAAGTAGACAGGAAAAGGTGTTCTGGGTTGTCCAAAAGAAAAACAGTGGCAGCAGCTATTTTAAAGAGGACAGTTAGTACAAAGTGTAACAAGTCCTTCAATAAAAGGGAGAGAGAAGCCAGGGTAGGCACCCTTCTGACAGCTAAGGGTTTGGGCTTATTGTCAGCTTTACAGGACGTGCAGTCCTAAGAGGGCTCAGGTATGGCTTCTCACAACCAACAACTTCTTCTTTTTCCACTGATGGGCTTCAACAACTTAAAAAACAAGCAAACAAACAAAACCTGCAAAACCAAACAAAAACAAGTAAACAAAGAAACAAAAGTAAACACACAAAACCCCAACACCCTGCAGATTACACTACTATTACATTTCGAGGAACAAGCCAAAATTATTCTTTTGCATTTTGACTCCATCAGATCATTTCTGCTTCCTTCTTGGCTCAAGAATGGCAAATAAATAACAAATAATCCTATCCTAAACAAAATAATATCCTGAACAAAATAATCCTATCAACTCCATGTGACCAAAGTTCTCCTACTCTGATGTTGAACTTCAGTGTCAGCAAAATCAAGACAATGAAATTCAAATCCCATATTCATTTCATGCTTGTTTTCTTGCCTGAAAATGTCTGCTAAGATGCCAACTAATGAGTATCTCATCCTAAATTTTATCATGAAGATACCTTTGTTCTAGAGGGTATCTTAAGATAACAGAGAGGTTATTTTTTACTTGATGGAGATGTATGGAGAGGAAAGTAATTATTTTTCCCTAGAGAAAGAGACAAGAATAAATCCATATACAGTAGGTAAAACTATTATAATGAATTATAAAATTTCAATACTTTGTACAATTCAGCATAAGAACTGACACTTAAATGCTTTACTGAAAAAGAGGATATACTGATATGTACATAATGTACTGGGGGAGAATCTTGACCTATATTTAAAATGTGCACGTTCAGTTTCTAGGAATTTGGAAAACCAAGTGGAGTAAAAGGTTGTCACCTTACTATGTACATGCAGAATCAAGACCTTTGGAATAAACTTATCTGATTTAAGCCTATGGAGTTTTTCATTCTACTCTGAAACAATTCATACAAATGCATTTCATTTAATACATTATATTAGAAGAGCACTAAAAATACAGGTTACTCTGTCAGAAAAACAATGACCAAAATATGTAACCAAGCAATTGATTTTAATGGGTTACTACGCACTGATACTGAAATAAAAGAGATAGAGATGTGGAAAAAATAATACACAGAGAATCAGCACTGGTTCAAAGCACATGGAAACAGAGAAATTATTATTATGGGAATTCTTGTTTGCCCCATAAGAAATCCACTCTGTGTGATTTTTTTCTAGTACATTTCCTGAATAAATCAACCTTGTAGTTGTAGTAATCAAGATTCTAGTAGAATCTAACCTTTTACTGTCACACTCTCACTTATTTGCTGACTTCTCATAGTCAGCACTTCAATAAGACCTAAAGCCGATTTACATTACAGGAATTTAAAAAGATGGACAGATATTTAAAAAGTCACTCAAGAAAAATAATACAGTCTTTAATGAAAAGTAAGTTTGCTCTAGAGTCAACATAAAATGACTGACACTAGGGGCCAGATTCAAAGCCCACTGACGTTAAAACAAAGTTCAGTCTTTTAAATCTTGTTTTTATCTCTTTAAACCTCAAAATACTGATGTCTCATAATATCTGACTGGATACGTAAGATTTTAATCCACTTGGCAAAATTAAAGAAATATTTTGATGAAGATAATTAAACAGCAAAAAGACATAACTTTGCTAAGATTTTTATGCATATAAATTTAAACAAATATGTATAGAAACAGCTGAAGCATGGATTTCTAGAGACAGAGGAATGGTTCAAAGAACCAAAGAAGCTCTAGACTAGAAGTCTGAGTGACCACTGAGTAAAACAACAACCAAGAAAAGGCCCTGAGTCCAGCATCCCTTTTAGACCCTTCAGGGAGGGCTACAGAGCTGTCTTCTCAGACTCTTAGGAAGATATGTTTGTTTTTCTCTGCTCACATTCCAAGCTAGCAGGAAGGACATCAGCCAACCCTCCTCTAAAAAACATGTACTCAAAGCTACTGAGAGAGACATCAAGGCACAGAAAATATAGCTTCTCTGTCAAGGGCTGTGGCATAGCTCCAGCAATCTTTCAGATCAGATAAATCTAAGCAAATATGATAGCTGCTTCCATTAAGCCAATGGGCACAAATTCCAAGTATATATGAACAGGCAGTATATATATCAGATGTAGCTGATATCTCATTATGTATCCCTTTCCTAAGCCGGTAAAAATTCTTCATTGCTAAGTGTATGACAGACAGGGATTTTGAAAACTCATTTGATTTTAAAGTGAAAATTCCTCATCACCAAAGGCAAGCATGCCCTTCACAAAAGGAAACTTCATGCTGTCCTAATAGCTAAATACAAATCTGCTGAACTTTTCATCATGTAAGGAAATCTTATGATGCTTCTGAAGCTCATTAAATTCAAACTCCTACAGAAAGCAACCCCTGGGTATGTTGGCTAAACTGTACAGGTTTAACTGTGTTTCTTCCTGAAGTGTCAAAAGTTACTTATATAACACTCCTATTACTTAAAAAAAACCCCACAAAACAAACTACCAAAAAACCACAACCCCAAATAAGCAAAAAAAAAAAATAAAAGCCAAAACACAAATAAAAGAGAAAGCCACTGTAGCCTCAGCAGAAGAGCTAGTTTTCTTTGGCTTCCCTTATGCGTCATGAATCCTCACAGAATAATAGATGCACTCAGAGCTGCTGGTGTTAGGACACACTGTCAACCGTTGCCAGTTATCTTCATTTCCACTAGAGGGAATGGGAGTTGAAAGCAGCTGATACTGCAAAAGACTGAAACTTTAAATTAGGCATACATTGCAATGCAGTAGACAGAAATTGCCATCCTAACAGTCTTAATAAATACTGGCATGTATTGAGGTGCTTGCTACCCACTGCCTTCCAGAACGCAAACAGCCTGGCACTCCCTGGTTGTCATGGAAACCACAGGATGCTCCCATTTTAAATTCTGCTGCAGTGCTGAGGCATCATTTCCACTGCACTACAACACATGTTTATTATCGAAGAATTCTGCTACCACATAATCACATTGCAAGGTCACAAAAATAAGGAAATTTACAGCGCACAAAAATTCTGTTCGATTTTCAAGTGTCTGCCTTACAGATACTAATGTTAGACACAAAGTCCTATGAATAGAAAAAGTGCCACCAACATTCTAGATAAAAAACCCCCACGTATCATTCCTTCTTTGCTTTTCTGTGGGGAAAGAGAAGCTATTTTCAGTTGTTTCATACATAAGATAAAATATTATGAGCTTAAATGCTCTACACTGCCTGTACAGTGTCATTGTTGCACACTTGGAAGAAAAACAAGCTAATTCACAAAATACTTTTCAGAAAGTTACTAAAAGTGATATTGCAAAAAAAGAACATATGCTTACTCTATGAGACCTGTGAAACCCAGATATGCAATAGCCAGCTTGTCACATATTCTGTGGTCATGAACTGCTGTGCCTGTGACTGCTTTAGCAGAAAGGTTGAGCTCCAAGTATAATATCATCCTAGCATGCCAAAACAGAGATCTGTGGTCAGTGTACACCTTTTTGCCGTCATGTGCACATCTTGCCAGTGTATAGCATTCATCAGCCATCTCAGAATTTATATGATTTTCCATACCAAATTTAGGCCACATCCAATTTCAATAATGATCTAGCGTGAAAAAAACACTCTTTTCTCTGGAAGTATTTCTAAAGTGTCATGCACTGTTATTTCTAGTCTTACATAACTATAAAACCCACTTCTGCTACTGAGGACAAAAATCTCCCTTGCTCTTTTAGACAAAAATATAAGTATGGGTGAGGATGTTATTATAGCTTTATCAGGGTTTTAATTACTTGAATGAGTAGACTGCAATACGTAGCACGAATACAACCTTGGATAACAAAAGCACTGCAGATTTTCTTAGTCCTCCTCAACAGTTTTATTTTTCAACATTTCAACATACAGATTAGATGCATGAAATTCTTATTTACTAACTGTTTCCAATCTACCCCTCCACTCCTAGTGGGACTTTAATTCCCCAAAATGGTATAATTGAGCTCAAAACATCAAACATTACTAATTTTTACTAATCTGTCATGTTTTGTCATCCCTGCAACTTCCAGGATACTTCAGGCGCTTGCTGCTTCTCTTGACTTCCTGTGATGTCCCATGTCAGAAGCCACTTTACATTAGAACTCTTTGATGATGTTCCTCAGAGATTAGGAAAAAATCCCCAGACACTGGCTACTTAAACCACCTCTGGAAAATCTAACACCGATCTTTTATACCAAAAATGCATCATGATTAAAAAAAACAAATCAAGAAAAAAATTGGCTAATTTTGATTTTTGGTGCATGAAAAGAGTTAAATTCCTCAGAACAGCAATCAAAAAACAATCAAACAAATGTACAAAGAAAGTGGGGATGCTACTTTCATATTGCTAATAAAGCATGAAGCAAATGGATCTGAGTCCTAAAACGGTCCCATCTTCAGAAGCTTGTAACCTCCAAACACAGACTTAAATCCTCCTATCTAAAAAGACATTTTAAAATTAATTCAGAACCTGTTATACAGAGGTTCATATGATTATTCAAATGGTAAAAATTCTGGATTCAGATCCATTCTTCAAAAAGGTTTTAACAATGTAGATATTCTACCCCCACATCTAAGGGAAAAGTTTTAACCTGGACATGATATTTGCTATGGTGAGAGTTCTTTTTACTCTCTGATTCATTTATATGTGACAGAGGTAGAATTTTTTGAGCAGCACTCGCTAAAAAGTATTGTTACTGTTAATTTGCACAGGATTATCTGAAAATTATAGCATAATCCAAAGACAACCATCTTTACACAACCAGTGATTCAGTGCAAGTTTTTTAAAAAAGTTCAGTCTTACCTATCCCAGTTCTAAAAAGTCATAAATGCACAAGCAAAGAAATAAAATCTCCCATCTCCTGTGGAGGTGGCTGATAGGACAAAACACTTTATCACAAGTTCAAATACTGGATTTGCTGCTAATCCCTTCAATATACAAGGACTGCCCCAGCTCAATCAAATGCAGTTTGAAAAGTCATTGAAACTGCTTGCCATCAGAGAACGACTCACCAAATGCCAAGGCTGTGAAAACCAATCTGCAATCAGAAAAAGATTAAGTACAAAGATTCACCTGTTACACGTACATAGGGGACAGAAGGGTCTCCCAAGATAACAGCTCAGTTCTCCTCTTCCCAATATACTCCCTCACACCAAAGCACTCTGGCCATTTGTCAGGTAATTGTTAAGGAAAAAGCGGTCTTCAGAGTAAAAAAGGCTCACTTGTTTCTCCAATGTGGAAGATTGGAAATTATGGTTCGAAATTGTCCATTCTAATCACTGTGAGACTGAATACTGAATATTAAAGAAATAAGGATAATTTCTAGTAAAAAGTAACTTAAATAAACATGGAACAGAGATTAGCCTCCTAATGTTCTACAGTGCATCCTTTTTTTTATGAATTATTATATACTTAGTCTACTAGATTGTTTTTTATTATTAAAAGCATGCTAGAACCTGAAAATATGTTCCAATAATAATTCTGTTCTGATACCCAAGACAAAGTATTTTCTCTGTCATTTTCTAATGCAAACAACAGTAAGAGTGATTCTGTAGTCACAGTTCTTGGGATAATTTCTATAAAAGAACTACTAAAAGATTATGTTCTTCTATGACTGTAAATGTATTTGGTTATGTATGCTCTAATTATTTTTAAAATACTGCATAGGAATGTGGTCTTCACAGCTTTAGATGGGGAAAAACACTCAAAACTTATTATGCATTCAGTGTTGGCTATTCACTAAAACAAGATGTCCCTGCTAAACTCAAACTCCCGAATGATCTTTGAAAAGTTATGTAAAATACTCACTGGTACTAAACCAACATCTTAATTTATGGCCCTATTGATCACTGTTTTTGTTGTGAGATTTCAAGTGTAAATAATTCACTCAAAGGCTAACTACACGTTTCCTTTTTCTACGTGTTTTTGTCTGTAAGAATAAAATACAAACAATTTGAAAACAGAATGCATTTCAGAGTGCCTTCTGAAGGCCTTTATCTTCAGTTATTAAATAGTAATGCAAAGGCCAAAAAAAATAGCTTATCTATGTAAATGAAAATGTCCTACTGAACTACTCCTCTAAGGTCTGTATGGTTCCAAGAGTTAGAAACCAGTTATCTAATTGGGTAATCACCAATGTAGCAGTTTATCTTAAGGTGTCTTAATTTAAAGATGCTCTTTGTCAGTCTCTTAAATTTACATACCTTCACGAACTTCTACATATAAAGCACATCATACCTGCAGAGACTCTGCAAGTAGCTGCCCACTAGCAAGACATCAATAAGAACAATTTTGTATGTGTTTCAGACTACTTGAGAAACAGCACAATGATTTCAAAAGTTTAGGAATGCCAGAATATATATATCTAATATTTTTAGCTGAGACAAAATAGGCATTGTCAAGAATTTGTAGGTTTTATTCCTTTCTTTCAAAAATATTCATCCTCACACTAGGGTTTCTATAGCACCATCATTATCACATAATAGAGAGCAAGTATACTCTGATCCCTTAAATCATTCTTTTGTATATTTTTAATGTAAAACAGTGTGAAAGAAGCAGACAAACTGTAGCTCTTCAGTTTATCCTTAGCTTCTCTTTCAAACAAAAAGTTTGTTTCTCTAACAGTGCCAGATGCATGGTACCAATCCTGCCATGAGCATGGGCCACTGTGGAAGCAGAACAGCCTAAGATGGCTTTCACTTACCCTGACTGTCAGCCCTCAGAACTGTATCAAACTCAACAGGTATGTTCACGGACAGAGAGAGAACCTGAAGTAAATAATACCTTCAACTTCTCAATCTTAATTCACCTGGCCATTCAGCAAAACCCTGCATGAGCTACCAAAATCTAGGGCATAGAGTTGGCCTCGGACTGGTCAGCTTCACAGATCCCTTCTGCCTCTGCAACCTGTGCACACTCTCCGTCACAATGTAATATTGGCTAGCCGTACCTCCCTAATACTGTATCTGCTTTCCTCAACCAAAATGTCTTACCTCTACTGTCCAGAAAGAGGGGAAATCTAAAAAACAAACAAACAAACAAAAAAAAAACCCCTCTTCTTAGAAGAACTTTGACTCCCAGAAGAAAGAGATGGAGATGGAAATCTAGATGTGAGCTCTGATGATAATTGTAGCAAAGTGTTAAGTTTCATTATGCAGAATCTTGCACAGAATTTACAAGCCTCTATTGATCAAATGCTTTATAGGAGCTGTACACAAATTTCCTCTCACAAAGAAATAAATAATCACTCAATATCTTCTGTTTCCCAGAAAATAATTGCCCAGAAAAAAGATTTCTTCCCTCAGCTGTGTAGATCTCCGCAAAGCCAACAACATGGGCCAAAGATTATAAGGTCTCAACTGCATAGTCACCTCCCACCCGAAGAACTAGCTTAATTTATGCAACAGAACAAAAGTAAGTGATCAATTTTCAAATGATACTTAGAGATAATGTACATGTATTGTACAGTAACAAGCATTAGTGTGCCCAAGATAAATATTTAAATATCTTAGGGTGAAAATTACTACATGGAATCAATGGTATATTATAATCCTGTGGAAGAAACTAGTACTAATTCATTGCCCTATGGAACTTATTAAATCATGTCCCATCAAAACTCTAAAATCTTTTTTCAGATTGTGGCTAGTGTGAATCTCTATGTCACTCAAGCCAAAGTTATATATAAAGAATCCATTGTTTTATTCTTCTTCCTCCTTCTAAAACAATATTTAACTATAATGATTTATACATTTTACAAAAATTTGCCAAATATGTACTTAACTGTCCAACATTCTTTTCTAAAAATCATTGTGAAGTAAAAGGCTATTTAAAAGATCTTAAGAATTTACCTTCCATAAATAAAACAAACATCCTGTACTTTGACAGATCTGCATACAGAGTTGTATATAATTATTAAAAAACAACTGGCAAATTTTTCTATTATATATAAACAATGACTGAAAAATCCCACTAAATAATGAGGTAGGTCAGTTTGGATGGCATCACGACAGAAGTTGCAATATTTATAGGAAAAATAATCCCTAGAGTTCATAAATATTTTAAGTATTCCCAATGACTTTCAAGTAATTAAGAAACAATGCAATGATTATTAATTATGTTATAAGAAGGTTAATTTTATAGACTTTGATATGAGTCACAGTAAACAGTAGTTATTTACTAAGATTAAAACAATAATATTAAGATCTGTGCCTTGAAATTATAACAGTTTGAATTTTTGCAGAATTAAGATTTCCAATACATACGTACAATAGCTACAATAAAAAATGCATATAAAAAGTAGGCTCTGTAGCTCCAAATAGCAGACTGATGATAAAACTAGTTTTGGATGCTGTCAACAACAAAGTACGTTTCTCTTTGAAAATTGCTTCCATGCTGTATCATACGCTGCATAGTAATGGGCTGAGATTTAGGTGAGAATGCAGACATGCAGAAACAGCTTGAAGTTCTTTTCCTAACCAAAGAAATTGTGGTTACTATTTCTAAGGAATAAAACAAAAGACTGTCAGATTTCAATATTAAAAGGTGTGTTGCACTCTACAACTGTTGTATAGTGTACAGTCATTCATATACAGCTATTGTTCAGAATATTTTAAAATACATATGCAAAGGGAAAATTTAAAAAATTAATATTTTTTTAATGCAGTTATTGCACCAGTCATATCAGTTTGTATCTATGCTCAGTAAAAAGAGAGACAATATTTGATTTGCAATTCTGCATATGATTAATTTTGTCCAAAAGTAGCTTAGGGAGAAACAATCAATAAATACATTTTGAAAAATAACAAAACCACCTGGGGGTATGATTGCAAACAAACAGAACGTTTCAGGTATGTATTTATGGCCAATCTCACTGGTAAAGTTGTTCATCTGGTTTCCCAGCTCCTTCTCTGACACTATAAATCTCACAGTACAGCCATTTCTTCCAGTGACAAAATGTAGGTAATAAAAATTCACCAATGTACTTAAATTTTAATTTTAGCATGATTAATTTACCATTGGGCTTGTGCTTTAATTTCTTTAAAATTAGATATCTGTGTTCCCATATACAGCATTAGATACTGAAGTAATTTTACTTACTGAAAAATTGATGCCAAAGGTGCATTACAACATTTCAGTACCTGCTTCCCAAATATGCAAAGGAACAATGTGAATATTCTAAGTAAAACAAGACACAGCTCAGAAGTGAAACGCATGATCTAGCTAGTCAGCAGAATTTTGATATTTTCCAGAAATAAAGAAAATTCCATACATCATAGTAAAAGCTTTTAAGTTCTCATACTGACTCTCCTGTTCTTGTCAGTCAGAGCAAGACAGATTTCTCATTTTTCTTTCTTTTGACTTTTTACCTAAATAATAGCTAACTGCATAACTGTAGTACAGTCATTCATAGATAGCTATCTATTGCTCAGAATATTTTAAAATATATATGTAAAGGAAAAATTTAAATATTTAATCATTTTTTAAAAATGCAACTACTGCCTCAGTCATATTGTTTTGCATTTATCCTCAGTAAAAAGAGGGAGAAGGTTGGACTTTTAATTCTGCATACAATTCATTTTTTTCCAAAACTAGCTTATGGGAAAATGATCAATAAATTGCATAAGTGCAATTATGGTACAATTGTAAGTATGACTAGAATAATATTGTAAATATACTTAAATGGCTGACATTCTATATTAAAGAAACAAACAAAAACACTGACACACTTCATAGTTAAAAAACCAGCATCATGTTTCAGCAGTTCTGCAAAATATTACAGAATTCTGATGTAGTTAATTTTTTATAAGGTGGTAAGAAATTTACTTCTGTTCCTGTTATGATTTACTCTGCCCTCCTGCTGTTGTCTCCTCTTATACATTTCTCTCACATCTTTACCACTGTTTCTCCTTTCCTTCCCCCATGGCTTATTTCAAGCTATTAGAGAATCCTACACCTCCTGTATCATCACGGAGAGTTCTTGTAGATTCTTCAACTAGTACATTATTTTAAAAAGTCTAAAATAGTTTAACAAGAATTTAGATTTTCTTGTTTTAATTATTTAACTGTGATAAATGCAAAAATAATGCAAGACATTATACAAAAACCTTCTATGAACTACATTTCTTATTTGGAGTTTATTTTAAAGTAAAACTGTCCTTAAGAATCCCTTTTTATTTCTACTTATAGTGACTTAAAAGTCACTACAGATATGACTTCCAAAATCAGCAATGAATGAATGATTCACAAACTTACAGAAGTTCAAAACTGAGAGGCTGTTTTCATCTGTTTCAGGCAGTAGAAAAAGGCATCAGCATGCTGGAAGGTGAACACAGTTGCTAAAGGGGCTTCAGTATTACAATATCAGATTTCAGTCTTCCTTAAAACTAACTTTTCATTTGGGTATTAAAAAAACCCAACCAAAAAAAACCCCAGCAGTTCATAAAAAAAGCAAGGTGAATAAAAAAAAAAATTATCCAAAAAAAGCAAACTTAGGAAAGCACCTGATGTGCTGGTTTTGGCTGGGGTTGGGTTAATTTTCTTCACAGTAACTTGTATGGGGTCCTGTTTTGGATTTGTGCTGAACACAATGTTGATACTACAGAGATGTTTTTGTTATTTCTGAGCAGAGCTTACACAAAGCCAAGGCCTTTTCTGCCCTTCACAGCACCCCACCAGTGAGGAGACTGGGGGAGCACAAGAAGTTGGGGAAGAGACACAGCCTGGAAAGCTGACCCCAGCTGATCCAAGGGATATTTCAGACCACATGGTGTTGTGCTGAGTATGTAAAGATGGGGAAAAGAAGGAGGAACAGGGGACTTTTGGAATGATGGCCTTTGTCTTGCCAAGACTGCTACATATGATGGGGTCCTGCTCCCCTGGAGATGGCTAAACACTGCCTGCCCATAGGAAATGGTAGCCCATGGCTTTTGATTTACTTATTAAACTGTCTATAGAAGTGGAAGAACCTGTGGGTTGAGATACTCTTCTGATTCTCTCCCTGATCCTGCTCGTGGAGGAGTGAGTGAGCAGCTGTGTGGCACTTGGTTGGTGTCTAGGGTTAAACCATGATACCTGATCAAGTGCCTCATTATCTATTAAAGCTCCCAGCTGATCTCAGTGCAATATTTACCTTGAGTTTAACAGGGCTGCTTTCCCCCTGAAAGTCACATACAAAATTTAACACATATAAAATTTGAGAACAAGAAATCTAAATCCATTGGATCTCATAAACTATGACCCTACACTTTTGTAGCTCACCTTTTTTGTACATTTGTAGCTCTGCACAAAAATAGGTCTTTTGTTGCCCAGAAAAGCCTCAACTAGGTTAAAAAAAAAAAAAATAACAAAACAAATTTGTTGGATTTATCAAACTCTTGTAACAGAAAACAACATAGTGATAAACTGAATCATTCGTAACCATAACATGCTGAAAAGTACCATATTCATTTGGGAACTATTCACCAACCTACAATACAAAAAGAGGACAGGCTTATTGCAGTAAAACAATGGAACATATCCCAATCTAGTTCATAATTTATCTTAATAAAGATCCTTCTAAACTGTTTTGGGTTATGGAAACACCTACACCTTCAAAAACAATCATCTCCGGACATGCATCAAACCCATTAGTGAGTGGCAGCCATACAGCATCTTCCATCTGAGGCCCTCACTACTGATGCCCTTGTGAAACAGAGAATTTTGCTATTCCCATCCCATTATTTGATATATACAAAATCCAAAATCATCTGAGTGATGGGGGAAAATCCAGAAGCCCTGACCAACAGTTGTGGAAGTTAATCAAAAGATACTCTTCTCCCAAATCAGTTATACTTCAAGTAGTTTTTCACATTTTTTATACATCAAGTAACAAAAATTTTTCATTTCAAAATAAATAATTATAGAAAAAATAAAGAAACCATAAATGGAAAAGAAATTTTTACATTTCTGTGTTTTAACTCATAAATTTAAATTTCAAGTGTCTTTCCAACATTTTTCTTAAACAAAAGAAAAACTAGTTTTCAACTAATTACACCTCAGATATTCAAAAGAAAAAAAACCATTCAAACATTAAAAAAAAAATTATTGTTGGTTAAAAAAAACCCAAACCAAAACAAACAAAATAAAACCACCAGAACTTGTTAGTTTAAATTACTCAAAGATTTAATGTTATATTGACAGGCCTAATGCCACACTGCAGTGGCAGAAGATCATGAGTCTAATACATCTTCAGAGTCACTAATTTAAAGCAGCTAAGCTAATTTTTTATCATTCCCTTTAATTTTTTCATCTAATTTGTGAAATCTTGTAGAGACAATGCAGGGGATAGGAGGAAGAAAAGGCTGCTCCAGCTTTGGACTGCCAAGCATAACTCATATGATTAACTACAAAACAAATTTCTATATTCTGACGTTCCAAAAGCCCCGTTTAAAGAGAAAAAAGGCAGGACAAAACCTTATTTATACAGAAAGTGAAACTACTTTTCTTAAAGAACTGTCTTATGAAATGTCTTTCACAAAACTTGCTGCAGTCATCCTCAAATCACCACTGAGAGCCCTAATATGTCCAAATATGCAACCTCACAAAAAATATGTGAGTGTGTCCTTGATGGGGACTGTTTGGCCTCGCCCAGCACATTTTCACACAGTTTAATGTAGGACACACCAAAGTAAGATATACATCATCTGCAAATCTAGAGAATTTCCACACTAGGGTGTTTCTTGAGCAACTTAGATACAATCACTTATTTTTTCAACTGGAAGGGGAGTTTCATAAACTGGAAAGCTATTGGCTGTTAAGGGATCTCATGTTGCTCATTAATTTCACGTTTCCAAGTTGTTGAACAAGCCTTTTAGAAATCTGAGGGGTTTTTTGTCTAGAGTTTTCTCTAGCTGCAAAACATCTTAAAAAGCTGTCTTATTGTCACAATTACTAATTGTATTTGGAACAATCTGTGTACTTTGGAGATAGTAGTTTTATGGTAAGAAATGTGAGGTAGCGCACAAGTTTTGCAGTTATATGTCATTATTTCATAAATATGGTATAGTAATTGTTCCTTCCATCTAAAATACTACCAGATTTTTACAGTCTATACTAGGGAAAAGATTGTTCCCTTGAACTTTGGAGTATATTATTTGCTGTTAAAACTTCACTTTTACAAACAGTCACAGTGGTCACCACATAGCTGTACACATAAATATTCAACTATGCCTCTAGAGTGGATAAAATTAAAAGTAAATCCTTTACAGACCTTCTGCCCTTCAGCTAAAGCTTCCAGGTTTAGAATAGATTTATATACTTCATCTGTTTCTAGTTAGGCAGACTCTTCACTTGAAAACATTCAGGGAAAAAAAGTCACACAATGATGACTTGATATGTCTAAACCTTTTCCTCTATTCAGAGAATTCATACTTGAGAGCATTAGTGAAACCTTGCAACAAAACAAGCAAACCCTAATCCCTGTGCTGAATCAGTGGCTACTAATGGTTTCCAAACCCATTAGAGGACATTATGATATTTTAATGCTGCAGGGGCTGACAAGTCTTTCCTGAATTGTTTTCACTGGGTAATGTTGCACTTGACCTTTTGTGTCCCATCATATAAAACTTTTATTTTTAACGCTTCAAATTTTACAGAACATTTTTCTTGTTCACATTATTAGAACTGTGTACAATTAAAATTATTTTATAGTGAACTTGAGATTTTATCCTTTATGGTCATTAAAAATACAGACATTCTTAAAGCACACATCTACATATGCAAGGAGTCATATTCTCCCTTCTATTATAGTGACTTAGGAAGTGCCCCCAAGAAGTAGAGAATTTTTTTTATTATGCAGAAACTTGCACTGCAAATCCAATTGTGTAAGTAATTTCTTTTGAACCGGCATTACATTATCAATTCTTAAATTTTTCAAGAGTTCAAAAAAATGTGTGAAGTTAACAGTGTTGGAGTACACAATCTATACCAAAATAATTTTTATATTGGGAGGACTCCAGGTGTCAAAAATTAAGCAGTGTCAGATGAGAGTTTAACACATGCCCAACAAGAACAGTCGTTTTGCAATCCAAACTTCCTTCTCTATTTACCTCCCTTGATGAATAAGTTGATAAAACTATCCTTAGTAAATAAGCATCAGCCTAATGGGAAGCCTACAGGCTAAGGAATGGCCTTCTCCTTGGGTTATTTTATCATAAACTCATCTAAATTCATTTTGCCATTCTGACAGACCAATGGAGAGCTGATGGTGTGGGGTCTGAGGTACTGTTAAAAAAGTAGAGTTCTCCTGTGACTGCAGAGAGGGATGGGTCATATTTCCAATTAAGGCACAATGCAAAGTTTTCAGATTAGTAAATAAAAACCAAATCCACAAAGAGCAAACAAACAAAACCCCCACATCTCCTGATGATTCCTGGATATTCAGTGAGCTTCAAAAACAGCATACTGCATTATACTTCCAGTACTTGCAATGTGGAACATCATTATCTTGAAGTAAATGTGAATTTGTTTTCATTAAGTTCCTACAATTTTATATGGCATAATGAAACCACATATGAGAAAAATCCAGAATTCCTCCAGAATATTTCAGGAATAAATAAAGGAAGCATTACACTACCTAGAGACCACAATGAATACCAAATATCTCAACTATTCTTTAATTTGATAAGAAATATTAACAGGATGTACACAGACAATTTACTGGGGAGTTCTGAAAGTGAACAACATGTGTAAAAAAAGTTATTTTTTTACTAGCAGGAGATTGCTAGGGCTTCCAAAACAGTTCTATACAGGAATAGTGTTTGATATTTAATGGGAAAAAAAAAAATAATTATACTGGGTCTTCCATTTTCCTGCCTATGGAGAGACAGGAAGGTGGCCAATGGGGAAAAAGGGTTGGAAGAAGGGAAATCACTCAGAGATGAACAGGTAAAAACCAGGGGTGAAGTTCATGCTTGCTGCCTACTTCTAATTAAAGCAACATTTCTTTGAAGAATTTTCTTTCTTCCTAGGACTAAACCTTTGTTTAATGTCCCTAAAGAGACATCAGTTTTGTGCTGGACTGTTATAACAGGTTTCTGGTCTCATTGCCAGCAAAAATGAAACTAAGATCCAAATACCAGTAATGGCCTCAGTTTTGGAGCTGTGCCCCACCTCACATGGTAAACTAATTGCTCAGTTTGTAATTATTCAATGCAGGGTCTTGGATTTCAAAGGATTCAAATTCCTGGAAAATAATCTGGGGAAATAATTCAGTCTTATTTCAAATGATGAAAAATTGATACAAAAAATTATCATTTTGTTGCTTTTCTTGCTATGTACAATAACAAAAAATAGTGGACTCTTCCAGCATGATATGGACTACATTTCTCTCATCTCTTCTTTCATTGTATTGCTGCTGCTTACAATGAAAATAACTATAATGAGACAGTGCCTCTGGAAACATCTGCAATAATTTTTTTGCAAGTCAAGTTTTTTACAATTTTCCTTTTTCAAGTTAATATTGTTGCTGCACTTACTATGGAAATGGAGATGTAGAGGAATGAACTATGCAGAAGACTAAAAATATGACGAATTAATTGAAGAAATTAGTTTTTCATAACTTATAAAGATGACAGGCATTCTTTTGCTCAGAAGACTGCTAGTTTGCCAGTGTCATATAATTTGCAAATACTTCACAACCATTTTGAAAAAAGATAGCTAACTATATGTAAAATGTTATGTCTGCTGCTGCTTAAGGAGAGAAAGATGTTCCAGCAGACAGAAATATGACTACTAACAGTAAAGACAAAAATAGCATCTTTGAGCAGAATGACTGGGCAGGAGATAATTTTTTCCATTTTGGCATATCCATGAATATGCTCTTAAAAATATAACAGTGAAACAAATAAGTGGATTACTTGGTTCTCCAAGATAGCATTGGCCAGCTAAGTCACAGAAAACACCTCACAGATATATTAGAAACCAAAGACAGTCTTAAAATTAAGCATTAAATAAGCTAGCACTGTAAGAAAGCAGAGATAAGAGTGAGAAAGACTCTAACACTGAAAAATTGTCCTTGAGGTATTTGCTGACAAGTTTCAACAGCAAAAAAGCTTCCTTGGTTCTTGTAAAAATGTTAATTGTATTTGTATACTTCCTGCCTCCAACCCAATTAACAGTACCACCTGTGATTTATCTGTATCAGGTTAAACCCAGCCCGAAGGTTGGATTTTCTTTGTTTGGGGTTCTGTTCTGTTTTTAAAGGGTTTTCAGTTGGGTGTAAAAGAGTTTTTGGTTGGAGGGGTGGAGAGGGTGTTAGGAGTGGTGGTTATCAAATACCATTACCAGCACAACGATTTTTTAGTATTTACATGTATATTTAAGGACATATACATATTTAATGACCTATATCTTTTTCCCTCCAATATGCAGAGAATGGTTTATTCTAGAAGTTCTGCTATTCATTGATGTAAGTTTCACATGGCAAAATAACTCTTAGGTCAAAGCTTAATTCAGTTATGTAAAGCAAATTAAAAAAATAAGAATTGCAGTCTCTGCAAATGAATGAATAAAAAGAGAAAAATGGCTTCTGTCATCTAGAGAAAAGTATAAAATTCTATTTGCCTTCAAACTTGCACATTACATACAAAGAATAATTTATGCAACTTAATAATTTACGGCATAATAATGATTTGTAAAACTGAATCATTGATGAAAGAATGCTAGTCTTTAAAGGAATACTAAATGAGAACATTCGCTCCTGCATGCAGCAGTTTCACCTTATTTACAGAATTAATACTAGAATGAAACCTCCTTCTTAGACAGTAATTACCCCAGGAGAAGCTTCTTCTCAATAAATAGGAGGCTATAACTGCCTGTAAAATAATGTCTACTTACACAACAAAATATATAATGCACTATTGGTGTTTTCTTTTTCCTACTCCCCACTGTTCACCTCCTTCCATTGTTACCATTGATGCTTCTTTTTCAGATTTGCTCTTTACACTTCACTCCATGCATTCAAACAGCCTTTAATGTGTATAATTTACCCTACTTCAGAAAAATAAGTTTTCTTATGGATTATTTGTGACTTAGTTCGCTACAAGATCATATGCATCAGAAGCAGCAGAATATAAAATTTCACTTGGGAGCATTGGCAAAATGTACGTGTTGGTATATACAGTCATTGCACCATGAACTTTATCTTTGATAAACAGGCAAAAAAGTAGAAAACATGCCCTGTTCTGGGATCGCCTTCCCTGGGAGTGTTCAAAAAATGTGTGTACATAGCAGCTGGGGATATGGTTTAGTGGTGAACAAGACTGTGCTTGTTGGACTGTGTTGTAGGACTTGATAATCTTAGAGGTCTTTTCCAACCTTAACAATTCTATGGTTCTAAGATTTGAAACCAATCTATTGGTTTGGAAATTTCTCTTAATTCTTGCTATGTATTCATTTATATGGATGAGAAAATGATAACGCAGTCACCAGCTGATACATCTCCCCATATCCAAAGAAGTGGAAAGACATTAACAAGCAACAAACTCTTTTAGAATAGGATCTCTGTGTGTTTCATCCATCCTGCCCATTCTGTTTGATTTTGTTTGTTCATTTGAGGGAAGACTACAAAGAGAAACTTAAAGGCAGTTGTTGCGATCCAGTTTAAACCCAGAAGAGCAAAGAAAATTAAGCCTCTGTGTATAAACTGGAAAGAACTTTGAAGGTCAGAAAGAAAGAAAGAAAGAGAAAGAAAGAAAGAAAAAGAAAGAAAGAAAAGTGTGTGGGGGGGGGGGGGGACAGGGAGGGAATGACAGGGGTTAGGTGGGAGCATATCACCCATCCGAGGGTCCCAAGGACATCTCATCGCTCCCCTCCATGTGGTCTTCTGGTGGTGAGGGTTCCCCATCACGATGCCATGCCACCACACGCCGCCACATGCGGCCACACACTGAAGAGTACAGAATCCCGTGGATTAATATACGTTCTGGGCCAAGTGGGAATGCCCATGCTTCTCCCTTCCAGGGGGTCAGTTTGACACTGTCCCTTGCAACACTGAGGGTCTGTTGCATCATCTCTGGTGCAGGGTCTGGGGACACCTTTGGGGGGGCCTTTGATGGGCCATGACACCCCCTCTGCTGTCTTTCATGTGGATGCAGCTTCTCTCCGGGTAAAGGGGCCCCTCAGCTGAGCTGGTCTGAGCAGTGGAGGATGGGCAGTCACTGGGCCTCTCGCCAGAGGTTTTTCCAACATGCACCCAAAGCCTGTCCTCTCCCCACCCTTTGGTGCCTGTGCGTGCCTGGCAGTTGATAGCCCTGGGGCTGTGGCCTCCACTCCTGAGGTGTTAAGCTTGTGCTTGTGAATGTCCCCAGTTACTTTATCTTATCTTCATCAGCGAGTGGTCCAGGGCCTCTCAGAGCCCCATTCAGGGTGAGGTAGTCTTCTCTGATGCTTTTGTAATACAGTTTTGCTATAAGTCCTTCATGAAAATGTTTAAGTCATAAACCATAATATTTCAGTCTCTGGCAGCAGTATTCACAGGTTTCCCAACACTGTCAAGTCACAAAAAAATAAATACAGGATGTACCCATGATGATACATCTTTTGTGTATACAAGCTTGTTTGATCCCAAGTGGCTGGGCTCACAACATGCTTGCAGAACTACATTAAAGCAAATATGCACTGGCGATTTTTCTGAGATTTTTCAGGAAAGTATCTATGTGCTAATGAAATGAGAAATGAGGGAGTGTGGTAGAATCTGATTAAAACAACACATAAATACATAAAACTACATACTGAATCTTGAACAAGATTGTAGCCGAAAAGGTGTCTAAGGTCAAGGATGTGCTAATTAAGACATTTAGTTAAAAAATATTCATTAGGTAGGTGGAAACAAACAAATAATATTTACTTCCCTTCCCACATGCTATAACATGCTGCCCAATCATAGTAACTAAAAATAAACCAGATTGCTGAATTCTATTTTATGACAGCACTGAAGTTCAATTTACCTTCTTACCCTTCTCACTGAGCAAAGATAGTTCATCTAAAGATATGAAAAAATTATCCCCATGTAATCAAAACTTATAGTTAACTACAGCAGTCATTCCGAAATGTTTTATATTTATATAACTTCTCCATTTCCACTTTTAAATAAATGCAATCATTTCATCTTTAACACAGCTGGGTGAGGATGTTAGCTCCAAATGACTCCTGATTAGTTTTTTTCTCTCCCAGAGTGAAAATCCTTGGCAACTGGGTCAGTGGGACATAAACTATTGTTCAGGTACCCAGTAAATTATTTGAGTATCCAGAGAATACACAGCACAGCCTACTAAAAATCAGACTGCTTTGAAAACTGACATCAAGCAGGCCCCAAAAGGAAGAATTTTTCAGGAAGCTATCACTTGGAGTGACTTGTCCTTCACAATTTCTGTTACCCAGCTCCTACCTGGGATTGAAGAACTGAGTAGGAATGAAACAAAATTAACATTTGAAAGAATAGCTGATATAGTCATTATATTAATCATAAACGTCATCCCAAAGTGTTAATGTTAAAACACATCTCCACAAAATTGTACTTTCAAATGCATTTTTTTGACCAAATATTTTCCCACAAAGAATTCTTCACTGAATCAACCAGTTACAGCCAGCTCTACAGAGAGTGAAGTTACTTCCTTTATGCTCTCACAACTGCTTTTCCCCCAAAGCATGCATCCCTGACTGCATCAAGCCCAGGGAAGCAGCACCACACAGCAGGCTATCATACCATGCAAACATAAGAAAGCTAATGATTAAACAGCATGCCCTCTCACAATACAAATACATGAAAGAGTAGAATAAACATAGTATTTTCTCTGCCTGAACGATTTATAACTGGAAGCAAAAGCAAAAGAAACTTCATTGTGCAACCATTATTTGGTAGTTTACAGAATTGTTGCACTACACTGGCAAACTTAATTCACAATTTTCTATGAAAAGACATCTTCCCTACTGGTTCTGAGCAAGGTGATAATACACAATATAACGAGGAACAACTGATTTCATGTAGTTCTGAAAAGGACACCCTTCTCCCCCTTCCTAAGTCAGTTTTTACCATTCAAAGAATATTCAAACCAAAATGGTTTCACCTGGCTGATTTCACCTTGGAGATGGAGGGTGTACTAGAAGTTACTGATGAATATTAACACATTGATCTGTTATATAGTTTAAAAAAAAAGTGTAGTCCCTATGAGAACATAAATTGTGAGCAACATGTCTCAACTCTACAACACAAACTCAAAAGTAAAAGGAACTAATCTATACTGAATACCTTTGCAGATTTCACAGTATTGTAGAATCATAGAAAGGCTCGGGTTGGAAGGGATCTTAAAGATCATCTTGTTCTAAGCCCCCTGCTAGATCAGTTAGCTCAGGGTGGCATCTCTGCTGGATGACGTAATTTGATTTAGAAAGAAAATGATGATACAAAAGAGACACAGACATAGCTGACATCTCTGATGGCATTGTCTGCTATAATACATTTACTTAGTGTATAATTTAGCAACTAAACATTTACATACAGAATTAGATTATGGGTTTTCTTGGGAAAGATAATAAACCGAAGTTGCACAGAAAACCATTTAGTAAAGCACATAGTTTACAAATCTGACACATTATAAGGTATTTTAAAACCCTGTTCTTAAAATTAACACATCAAGATCCGCTCAAGCTGACCAACCGGAAAATAGACTAGAAGCTAAGCATTACAAATTTTGAAACCTGAATCTGACAGCCACATATTACAACTATTCTGTCAATTCATCTGCAACCAGGCTTTTTATTTAAGCAATCTTTATAATCTACACACAACAATGTCCAAAATTTCCTTAATAGCATTCCCAGCATTCAAAGGAATACTCATAGTCCCATGAATTACCAGATGGCTGGTAATCACACAAAACTGAGAGGCATGACTGATAGGCCAGAGGTCATGTTGCTATCCAAAGGGACCTGGACAGGCTAGAGAACTGGGCTGACATGAACCGAATTGAGTCCAACAAAAGAAAGTTCAACAAGACATTCATCTGGAGAAGAACCTTATACACCAGCATCAGCTGGGGGACATCCAAATGTAAAGTAACTTTGCAGAAAGAAGGACCTGAAGGTGCTTTTGTACATCCAAGTTGAACAAGAGCTAGCACTATGTCCTTTTGGCAAAGCAGGCCAGTGGCATCCTGGGCTGCAGTAGGAAGAATGCTGCTCCTAGGCTGAGGAAGTTGATCCTTCACCTCTACTCTGCACTGGTGAGGCTGCATCTGGAGTGCTGTGTCCATTTCACAGAATCACAGACTGTTCTGGGTTAGAAGGGACCTCCAGGTTCTCCCTAGTACAGCAAGGACATGTAGAAACTGGAAAGAATCAAATGAAGGTTCACAGATGACAAAGGGACTGGAACATCTCACTTGAACACCATGTAGTGATTAGGCCTAGTAACTTTGTAGACTTAAGACTACTGGAAATCATAATACTAAATATTTTATTATTAAAATTAACATTAACTACATTACAAATATATGTAATAGATGTTCATGCAATTGCAGATATTTACATCTTGATAATGCACTCAAAACTTGTATTAAATGTCAGATAATCTTCAAATGTAGCATAAGCTGCCAAAAAATGGAAAGAAACAGTGGTATTGATCCTGTTTCAAATGACAAGTGACTTGCTACTTTGCTCAAAATAGCTTGTCTTTTCTAAAAATACATCAGGTATTCCAGATGCAGACAGCAAGACTGAGTTGATACATTTTGAGGATACATTCTTAATACAGCCCTTTATCTTGAGAAAAGGTGCTGTCATTTTGCAGTCTATGACTAGCCAAGAGCTTCCATGTCTGCAGCAGAAAAAAGACTTTCCTAGTGCTTCATACAGAATTGTCTAAATTAATTGTTTTCACATTTCATCCTTTTCCTTTAAGATTTGAAACATGAAAAACAATTGATCATGGTATGCAACTTACATAAGTCATTTGACATATTCTTAATAGATACTCTGATGATCCTGAATTTGCTTGTTAAATAAAGTCACAGGCTCTTAATTTACAAGACTTCT
>NW_008238983.1:5675315-5724842 GCF_000691975.1 Corvus brachyrhynchos | reverse complement strand
CCCTAAGAGATGCCTTCACAATTCAGGTCCTACTTAGGCAAGTTTTACTCTGTCCAAATACCACAAATGTCAGTAACCCTAAGATGCAATGAAAATCCTAATTTATAAGCACTCTTTTTTTATTTCTCCCCTCAGGGGGCAACCATATAACTATGGCATTCACTGTGTGGTCTTTGATCACAGGATAACAGAAACTGCATACTGTGCTAAGAAAATGCATCAGAAAACCAATATGCTGTTTCTTCCAGCTCTTTGATCACATCGATAGATCGCAGAATTTAAAAAAAAGTGCTTGGAAAAAGTCATTGCTAACTCCAAACACATTTAACTGACTTCATTAGCCAAATAATGACTACTTAAGGAAACACATTAGAAACATGAACAGCAACAAACAAGAAAGAAAAATTCTACTAAAAAAAAAAGTTATAAAACCTAGGAAAGACAAAAGAAAATTCCTGTTTACTTGGGTTTTGGGGTGGTTTTTCTTTTTGGTGTTGTTTGGTCAGGTTTTTTGCCTGTTTTAACTTAGACTATGATTTACTACCTTTATTACCTAAGATTATTGCAATTTATTATTTCTATTCATGGTTAAATTGAATGAATAAAATATAACGCTATACAGGGAGAAATAAAACTTAACACTATATTAAAACAGTCATTCATTAAGAATTTTTCTTAAGAATTATTCTTTACAAGTTTTCTTTTATCTACTTCAAATGGAAAGACAAAGAAAAAGAAACCAAGATATTCCTTTCTTCAATGCCAAGGATCCTATTCTTCACATGTTCTATCCCAAAACACGTCAGGTCCCAATATATGAGGAACTTGCAATTAATTAATCCAAACATTTGTTTAATCTATTTCCACCTATACTTTGAGACAATACATTATTTTATCAGAGACATACATACACACACACACAAATTATCAAAAGGGTCTCACTGGATATATATGTTTTAAATGCAGAAATATGCACTGCTGCAATTTTTGAAAACAGCAACTTATTTCTAGGTATGTTCACATTCAACATCTTCATGCAATTCCCTAAATATTTTATCAAAAACTCTTTTGCTATTACCCCTACCTGCCTGAGTGACTTCTGAGCTTTTTCTTTCTCAGCTTCTTGATTATGGATGAGCTCAAAGAAACAGATTGCTATTCATGCTCTAGATAAGGTCCAGGTATGGTTCAACTGTTTACAAAATGCACACAATCTTGTGAAAGGCAGTATTTTCTTTTCCATAGTTTTTTTTTTTCCTGTTTCCTAATGGGATTGCTATTTCTTTCTGGGACATAATGTACAGCAGTTACAGCAGCTGTATTTTAGATGCTACTGAAGAAAATACCTGTTTTAATATTTCCCATATTCAAATTAGTACTTACAGAATTTAAATCATTTATTTGAGATTCATTAGAGCCTTTGTATTGAAGCAGTGCATGTTTCATTTCACTGGCCTGAAACATGAAAAATCTGTATTTTCACATGAGCTAAGAATATCTTCTTACATAGAAGTCTACCTAAGTGAATGCCTTATAAAACAGTTTAGTGTGAATTCACAATTCTACTCATATGGACTAAGCCAATTGATTTTCACCAACACTAATATAAAATTATTTAGACTTTATACCTTTCATGCTCGCATCTCACAACAGGCTTGGGAAGTCACTGAAACAATTATATACATACAACCTTAGGTGGTGTCACATTTTCTTCTGAGTACAGGGCATTGCATTTCCTCTACTCTATGTCACCCCATTAGTACATGTTCAAGTATCATAGCCTTCAGTTCCTTATTTGCTTTCTAGACACCTTTATACTGTGTCAACTGGCATTCCTAGGTTTGGTGTTTCTCTTTTCAGCAATAGGAAAACCTGCTCCCTTGCCTTATGCCAGAAGTGTAGGTGACCTATAAGTTTTGGTATTTCTTGTCCAAGTAAATTCGATTTTGGGTAAAACACAAATTAACCCAGACTCCTGCAATAAAATTCCACAGTGTAAATGTTGAATTGCTTAATGTTCTGTAGAAGTAATCTAGTGTTTTCACACTACTCTATCTCTTAACTCCCCTAGGAAGGTTTCCTATAATATAATCAAGTCAAACTTCAATTTAATTTTAATATTGGATCCTATAACATTTGCCACCAAATTTAGTACTTATTGATATTTAGATGATGCGAAAACAAAGAAAATATTACTGTCTTTTACTAAAGGTTTTTTGCTTCCCTAATTACATTTATTCAATTACTTGTAATAGGGAAAAAAATCTCTTTTAACTAACAAAAAAAGCTCCAGAACTTTCAGTTACAGAGTTTGTTCACTTAGCTGCAATACTAACAAGTAAATTAGGAATTTTTGACGTCATAACTCTGAATACACGTCACATTTATTTTATAATAAATTACTACAGCTTGATAACATACAAAATTCATTCTTTTTAGTCAATTTCACAGACTCTTCTCACCATAATAGAAATCACAAGATTGGGCTTAAAACACCCCAGACAGACAGAAGAGTGGGAGATGAAGAAAATGAAAGTTGAAGGTGGGAAAAGAAGAAAAAAATAGAATCAGGGAGGGAAAGGAAAAAAAAACCAGCATGGGGGAGATGAAGAAATAAGGCTATGCTCATTTGTGATCTCCATTCTTATACTTTACCTTGTAAACTTTTAGTTATTTAATTTTATAAAAAATAGGTAGGTTGGATCGATCTGCTCCATATATTCCATGTTAAGTAATCTAGTGTGAACCTCAAGTTTGGTTGTTTTATGGGGTTTTTTTTTGGGTTTTGTTTGGTTGTTTTGGTTTTTTTTCTCTTTTTTCTTTTTTTTTTTTTTTTTTTTTTTTTGGGCAAAACATGCAGGTTTCAGGGAAAGCTTTGTTATAGTTAACATAAATTCAAGAGGCACAAGGCAGGAGAAATACTTTATAGAACAGCCACTCACCAAGTATCCAGGGTATTCACACAGTTCACATTCCTCAAGACCAGCTCAATCAAGCACACCTAAGAGATGCAAATGGACTTGGAAAGTAAAGCCATAGCTTTATCCCTAGTTCTCTTTGCTGTCATGTCCACTGACATTCACTGTGTCTTTCTTAGTGAATAGTTTATCAAACACAACCAAAATTGAAAACAAAAAAAAAGAAAATCAAACTACCTTCACTGACTTTGAGGAGTCTACAGGCTTTGAGGGGTGTAAGTGATAGTATCATTAAAATTCATTTTACGGAGTAACAGCAGATTGATAGTATTACAATTCAAAACTGGGAAATTCTACACTATCAAATTTTTTCTTCATATTAAATACTTTATCTTTCCTGCCACGCTTAATATGGGGGGTGTTGCAAATATGAAACCTTTCCCAATCATCACTGAAAACCCTGGCTCATCTGCTTTTTTTAGTCATAAATAATGAACCAGTTTGCATGATTAATACAGGAAGAAGACTTTGTACAAGCTGCATAGTTTAATTGAAGCATAAATCATACAGCTGGTTATAACTTAGAACTATTATAATAATAAATGATTATATTTTCTCTACTTGTTTTGCATGCTTAATATAAAACTAAATTAATGCTCATCTGGTAGCCACTACATACCGGTGGTTGTAATCAGCTGCCAAGATGCTATTAATCTAGCTGACAGGTGGTTCAGAAAGTTGAAGTACCTGTGCTTTTTAGAAATAATTATTAGTGAAATTCCACAGAGAATCCCATGTTCAGTGAATAATTTCAAGTCTGTGGTTAATTTTAAGCATAAAGGTACTCCTACTGTTTCAGCATTGACCCAGACACACGACTAGCTCCATCCCTCCATATGCTTGGAATGTGCAAAAAAACCACTGACTTACTCTTGAAATTCAGTTTTTGGAATCAGCTACATTTGATTCCAATCCATATTCTTGATCCAAAAATTACCACAAGGTATGTTTCAAAACAGGCCCTACTTTGTGACAGTTTCATGGGGCTTTTTTAGCAATTAAAAAAAAAAAAGAAAAAAAACCACAAACAAACCCATACCAAACTGCCTTCTCTGGGAATTGTTAAAGGACAAAATTCTTGAAATTCACCCACTGTATTGCTCTGTCACCTGGCAACTTTTCTTCTAAATGCAGACATCTCATACAGAGGACAAATCACATTTACAGGATGACCAGTTCCTTCCTACTACAGATAAGCTTCTATAACCATGCAAAAAACAATTCAAATTTTTTTTTTAATAATTACATTCATGTTTCACACTAAAAAACCCCAAAACAACAAATATTTTCCTCCAAAGCATTTCAAATTTTTATACATCCATAATATGCTTATTCGTGTGTGCTTACTGGTGCTACCATATTGTCTGTTAGACTCTGCAGCCAATCTTTCAAGTTTGTTTTTTGCCTTCATCAAAGTAACGCCAAAGATCTTGGACAGGAAAAACCTGAGAATTTTAGAAGAATTCCCCAAATTTTCCTCTTTCAAGAGAACAGGTAAGTGAAATAGCAACTGCGGTATGTTAACCTTGACTGGACACCAAATGCCCAGCAGGCCACCCTATCTCTCACATCCTCAGCAGGACATTGGGTGGGAGGTGGGAGAAAATAAGATGGATAAAACCTCTTGCGGATCAAGACAAAGGCAGTTTACTAAACAAGGGTAACATGTATGAAAAAAAGACAAAAAGGAAAGTTTTTCACTATTTCCCACCAGCAAGCAATGCTCGTCCACTTCCCAGGAAGCATGGCTTCAGAATGTGTAGCAGCTGATCTGGAAGGCAAATATTGTAAATAGGGAATGCCCCACTTCCTCCTCCTTTTTCTTAACTTTTGTATTTGAGCTGACATCATATGCTATGGAATATCTGGTCGAACTGGATCAGGTGACCTGGTCGTGTCCTTGCCCAAGATCTCGTCCATCCCTCAGACTACTGGTGAAGAGACAGTGCTGGTGCTGTGCCAGCACTGCTCAGCAGAAGTCAAAACAGTGGCATTCATCAAAACATTTCTAGCTATTAACACACAGCATTGTGAGGGATCCCATGGGAAAAATAACTCCAAAGTCATATACCTGTGTTAGTAACAATATTCAATTAAATTAAAAATCTTAAGTCCTATTTAAAAAGCAAAGGAAAAAAATTCAAAATTCTACAACTGCTAAAACACAGAAACACACACTACATTAATTTTGAGGACTTGTTCTCCTTTTTTAAGATTCAGGTTAGGCTGGACTTCAAAGGTTAAGTAAGACCAATTCAAACTTAAACACCATGAGTTATTAATTGCATGACAGTACCACCACAAATAACACCTATCTTGATCAGCTTGGCAATATTTTGCATGATTTCTGCAAAGCTCATTCCTCAGTCCTATCAAAATAAGCTGAGAAACAGTGGGTGGCTATCCCTACTTTTTAGCTGTTTGCTTAAGGTACTTCAGACAAAAATCTTCTCCTTTAAAGAGAGCAGCCTTTTTTTTCAAGAAGCATTAAGAAATGTCAGGAGTTCACCGCAGGATGTCTTGCAAGGATGGCACTGCCAGCTAGCGCTGAGTTATCAAATAATGTGATGCATATACCCCTCCTTTCAAGGAAAAGAAAATAAATATTGAGCTCCCAAAACATTAAAAATCTAGAGTATATCTACTTCACCACACAAATCTTATTAAGTCAGAGGTGAAAAAGGTTTTCCTCCCAATATTTTTAGCATCAAACACAAACTTCCCAGTGATATTTCTCACATTTCTGTCAGGGGTAAGAGCTTATGTTACTATCCCTTTTACAGGATCACTAAGGATAATTCATAGGGCAATTGTCCACACAGAGCAAGCAAACCTTATAACTCTCACTTGGAGCCTTCTTTCCTCATAAGCCTGATGCACATAAATCTTAAATAAAACAGTTTTCATTGACCTTTTCAAGTCCTTTCTAACCTCATCTCCAGATTATTATTAGATGAGAAGTGCTGTTGAGTAAAAGAACTACCTAACTTAAGCTTAGTGATTCAAGACTACTAAAAAATCCCCAGCAATAAAAACAAACAGAGTTGTTTTCCAAACCTTCTTATGACTACAGTTCCTTTTAGGAAAGTTCCTTTGGTGAACTATAAGGACTGCATTCTACTGATTTCTATTCTTTTTAATCAAAGTTGAATAAAATAGTAACATGAAATTGCTAAAATAAACTAAGTTTCAAGCATGGGACAAATAACACTCTGCACACAGGTCAAAAATGTCTACTAAATGATAACACAACAATTTGATAGAACTAAAATTCCTTTGTTAAAGTCACATCATCCAGATATCAGGATTATAATGTTGCCTACAATCCACTTTCTAGATTATTACATCATTTAAATATAAGAGACATAAATGAATATTTGATGAGTGGATTGAAATACTAATAGAAATACGATGGGCTTTTTTATGTACTTATAAAATAGAGCCAAAAACCAAAGGGATGATTTCACAAATGAAGTCATTATCATGACTAACTTACTAACTTCTAGAAACACTGAAAGACTACCATAATTGACAAATGTGGGAAGTTTCCAGAACATATTTCCAGAATATATTACTTTCTATAACTACCTTCAGTTACAGGGACAAGAAAACCTAGGACGGTCACTTTCAACTTCCATCTAATTTTGTCCAAACTTTCTCATGTCCTATATCTACTGACTGAATATGATCTAAATTGTAATTACAGATTTTCAGGCTCCAATGTCAACTTTTCCACAACATTCACTGGCATAATATCAATTAAAAAATATATATATATTTAACCATACTTTCTTCAAAAATATGAAAAAAAATCCCTGCAAGTCTTTAAAATTATCTGTAACTAGAATAAAGTTATTTCTAGTTTATGTACATGGAGTTGCCTACAGTGCAACATAAACAATGTCCCCATATTCTCAAAACCTAATTTATTGTGCTACGGATAAAGTTTGTTGAACTTGCAAGTGAATGTTTCATATGTAAATCTTCATGTCAGAGTTTGTGTGCATGAACTTTTGCATGTGTTGTCACTTGATACATCCTTTGTAAGCATCATTCACAAGGAATATGGCAACATTTTCATAGTACCTATCGTCTGATCAACTTGCATATATACTGCAGACAAGTAAGATTTCTCCAAATTAGCTATTGATCAAGTTGTAATATATCTAGACTATCCCCTCAGAAAGTAATTAATTTGGTTTTACTATTTCCAGAGCAATAGCATTTACTGTAAGTTGTCCCAGTCTTTATTAACTCAGGTAGTCCAGATGAACTCCAGGGACACTGCATGTTATATTGTGACCTACCAAGTGCATTAAACAGAACCAGCCAGGGTCCAACACAGTCCAGATTATATTATAAACCTCACAGCAATGTGACACACACATTAATTATGTCACACATCAAGTTGTATTGATTGTCTAATCACTTAACACTGTAAACCTGTGCCAAATTCATGTTAACAAACTATTGTCAAAAAGGTCAATCTTGCATAGCAAATTAGGTGATATTCCCTGTAAGTGGCAATACTTAACCAAAGTCATTTGGATGGATATATATTTACAGGCTCCTGTATTAGGAAACTAAGTGGTCTAATTTTTATTGAGAGTCCCTAGAAGATGATGACTTGTGCAATCAGACAGCTTCTTTGGGCAATTAAACTTGAACTTGGATGTTAACTTTTGGAATGTCACTTTGAAACACCCTGGTTTGCATGCAACACCTTGTTGGACTTAGTCAAATTGACAGGTCATCAGATAGTGAGAAGAAATGGAATTTTAGATATAGACTTTACCTTTTCAAAAGTTTATCAGTGCTCCCTGATCTTTTTCTGAGAATTCCAGCATGGGCAACAACCTCTTTTTCTTCTGGGTAACAAAGCCTGAGTCATTTTCTGCCATGTAAGGCTCTGCAAACAGTGAACGGTGCTCCTAACATCCAAGAAGAAAAAAGAAAGGGGAGCCAAAATTGCTCAAAAAGTATTTGAAAAATCTTAGCAAGATGCAGTAGAATTTACTAACATGAAATATCTGGGGGGCGGTAGGAGGAGAAAGAGAAGTAACTCATACTATAGAGGAAAAGGAAAAAATAACAAAAGTCAATACAACACAAAAAGTTTTCACTTCCTTATAAAAATCAATTTCAGTTCCTCTGAAGCATGTTACATACAATAATGCTGATTAATGAAAGCTATGAAGCTCTAAGGACATATTTCAAAAACAAATTTCTACTGGAGGATTAAATCTGCATTCACTTGTACAACAGTTTTTATAAAGTGTCTTCTATAAGTGAGTGTATTAAAAAAGTAGGAGTTACAATAAAAATTATACAGTTAGATAATGCCTTTATTCCATTCATTTAAATATTAAAAGTCTTGATCAATACTACATGAAGAGAAATATAGTTTCAAAAACATCATCTTTAGCTCAAGAGACAAGGCTGTACCAAAAAGTTACCACTCCCAAATCCCGTTTTCTTCTGAGAAATGGCAGCTGCAATATGTTAGGAATAAGGGTAGTTCAGGGTATCCTGAAGAGTTTGATAATCTGATTAAAAGTACATGAAATCATCTTTTTGAAGTGCAGAAATCAGTGCTTACTTTTCAAGGAAAGGGTCTACTTCAGCATAAATCCAAATTTTGTGAAGCAGTAGCTGTAATAGACAATACCTTTTTTAAGGAATTGTGAATTTTTTATTTCCCAAATTTTATCCAGGTGTCTAAATCATTATTATTTGTATAATTAAAAGCTCTCTTTGTTTTGTAAAAAAAAACTGCAGAAAAAAACAGGGTATTAATTAAAAAAAAAAAAAGTAATAATTGTAATAACATTGAGAAGAAGGACAAGGACAAATTTTCCCCATAATTTGATTGTGTAAGTAAATTAAATTAGCACATAAAATTTACTTGCAGGCAGAACAATTCTAGACCAAAGAAACAAAGGTATTTGGTTGTTGGCTGGAGCAATTCTCCTATGAAGAAAGGCTGAGAGAGGTGGAAAAGTTCAGTTTGGAGAAGAGAAGGCCTCAGGGAGACCTTATCGTGACCTTTCAGTACATAAGTGGGGCTTATGGTAAAGACACAGACACCTTTTGTCAAGGTGTACTGTAGTGACAGTACAAAAGGGGCAGTCCTAATAAATTTATATTGGACATGAGGAAGAACATCTTTTAAGAGAAGGGTGGTGATAACCCGGGGAGGGTTGCCCAGAGAAATTGTGTTCAAGACCAGGGTGGATGGGGATTTGAGCAAACTGGTGTAGCAGAGGGTGTCCCTGCTCATGGCAGGGAGTTGGAACTGAGTGCTCTTTACAGGTCCATTCTCACTCAAATCATTCAACTATTCTATGACTTCTTGTAGTAAAGAAGTGATTTATTCAATTTTCATAGCTAAAGACTAAAAGAATATGAAAAACGAGCTTTCTTAAACAGAACGTAAGAGTAACTTAAACAGATATCCTTTTAATGAATTCCCTGTTAAGGAAGCACCAAGGAAATTTGTAACATATATAGGGGTGCACAAAAGACTTCAGAACTTGGAAGATATTTTTTCTTCTTTAGTCCCAAAACATGACTAATTAAAAAAAAAAATCATAATCATTCTCTAGACACATTCAGTGGTAATTGGTATATGAATCACTGTTCTGTTTTTCCTGTCAATATACACTCTAATTGATTTTTAAAAATTAGAAATGTAATAAGCTATAATCAAGCTAAAAAGTTTTATTTCTATTTATGTCTGTGGTGGATTGACTTTGGCAGACCACCAGGCCCAACCCAGCTACTCTCTTATTCTTCCACCTCAACAAAGGAAGGGAGAAAATAAAACCAAAAAGCTTGGTTTATTTCATTGGTTCACAATAAAAACAGAAAGATCACTTACTGATTACCATCACAACCAAAACCAAAGCAACTTGAGGCAAAATAATTTAATTTACTGGCAACTAAAAATAAAGTAGGATGCTGATAAACAAAAGAAAAACAAAACCACATTTTCTCCCACTTCTCTCCTTCCCTCCCACCAAGTAGCACAAGGGGATGGGGAAACCTCTGGATGATTGAGGTCTGAAGGGACCTCCTGAGATCATCTGGTACAGCCCTACTCTGCTCAGACAGGGACACCAATAGCTGGTTGCACAGGATCATGTCTAGGCAGCTTTGAATATGTCCAGTGATTGACTCTACACAACCTCTGTGGGAAACCTGTGCTCAGTCATCCTCACAGTAAAAAGTGTTTCCTGATGTTCAGAAAAAACCTTATGTGTTGTATATTGTGCACATTGCCTCTAGTCACCACTAAAGAGAGAACCAATCTCTGCTGCCTTTGTAGCCTCACTTCAGGTATTTTATGCACATTGATGAGATCTCATGGAGTCTTCTCTTCTTCAGCCTCAACAGTCCTTGCTCTCTCAACCTTTCTTTGTAGGCAAGATGCTCCAGTCCTTTTCTCAACCTTGTGACCCTTCCCCACAACTCTTCCCAATTTGTTCATGTCCTTGCTATTCTCAGGAGCACTGAAGTGAACAAAGAACTCCAGGTGCAGCCTCACCAGTGCTGACTGGGAGGGGAAAGACCACCCCCTTTAACCCAGGGACAACACCCCTCTTACTGCAGCCTAGGATGCACAAGTTACACATTCAGCATTGAAAGTGCATTTGTAAAAAATACAAAGACAAAGGTCAACCTCTAGGTTTTTAGCAAGCCATATGGATGAGGGCATATGTGTTTAATGTAGCATCTTATCCAGAGTAATGACAGAAGAATCATTGGGGCATGAAGTCATAACCTGTAGAGAGTTAATCGCAATCATTAATCACTGCACCTCATTCTTTTTTTTTGCTTTGTTATTTCCAAGATGGAAGTGCTGACAGAAACAAATTTCATTGTTTGTTTACTGCATAAATTAAATTCAAAACACCATCACACCTTGTTGGTGATGGGGGAAGAAAAGCTAAATAGATGATTTTATTTAAAGAGTGAATGTCTCATGAATCTGTGTGTTTCACAAGAAAAAAGAGCATCTCAACTCAAGGTTGCTGGTTGACAGCCAGATTAGACCAGCTAGCACCCAAATTTATCATTATACCATACTTCTAAAGTAAGACTGCTGATGAATATCCAGGTCATAACAGAAAGATGTTCTAGTTGACAAACACATTCTTTAACTTCCTTAGTATTCTTACAATCAACAGCAGAGGACAAGGAAGAATAAAAATGGAAGTCTCAACATTCTCCTTGACAGGGGTGAACTGACTGTACAGAGACACTAAATTGTCATTACTCTTGCTATCCTGTTTTCTGAATAACAATAAGAATAAAATGCATGCTATCTTTGCATGGCAAAAAAAACCAAACCACCCCAAATTTACAATTCCTCATCTCTGCCAATCATCTCCTAGAAACAAAATTTATTTAAAAAAAAAAAAAAATTATGCATAATTCTAAGTAGTAAGAAGGTCTTTGTATAAATAATTTTAAAAAGAGATAATGTAATATTTAATTATCATGCAGTTTTAAAAATATGTTCCCTTCTAATTTCAACTTTAAAAGTTTATGCAGCATGGAGTGGAACTTACAAAACAGGAGAAAGGGAGATTTATTTTCTTTTACGCATAAAGATGATTGTTAATTGCATTCCATGAATGGTACTGTGAACACCTTCAGAAAAGGGGTGTGGGGGGGTGTGTACAGGAATTATGGGGTGTGTTTATTGTTTAGTTTCTGGTTTGTTTTTTTTTCCAGCCAGTGTACAGAGCTAAATAACCAAATAACAATCTAGATATATTTTATAAGCTAGGAAAATATGTTTGGATAATGGCATTGCCTAGAAGCATGTCCTCAGTCCACTATTGTGCCTGTGTTTCAGATAAACAAATGAATTTCAGGTCAGGCCTACGAATCAGCAGCACTGCTGTTTTTAAGTGAAGAATGAGATACTGCAATACCAGTTAGAACAATTTTCTTCTTCTCAAAATGTCACAAATATTTCACTCCCAAATTCCACTTATCTTGATAGAGCCGTCTGTCTTTATGTTCCTTAAGTTACAGCATACTTTCTTAGCAGATGAACTTGGTCTGACTATTGTTTTCTTACTAAGCATCCTTAAGAAAGTGGCTGAAGAAGGATTCAAAATAATTTTCCAAAGTGAATTTTAGCACTAGTGCTTCTGTTGACAACTAGCTATGAAGTAAAAACTCCAGTGTTTAGATGTTAAAAAAAGGACCAAAATTTTTGCCTTTTATGAAAGTAAACTGCAGTGAATTATAGCAGCAGACACTCATCACTACTTCTTTAATATGGTTTAGCAGCCTTTTAGCACTGGACAGCACTTTTTTCTCCCAGTACTTGGAGGTCGTTCCTGAATTGGCTCAAGGCACTGTGAGATTAAGATGACTGCAGCCCTCTTTGTTAGATCTTTCTAAAAGGTCAACTATAAACAGAGAAAGGACAAAACACTTCTTGGATCTATAGTTTCTATGGAGTTCAAGCTATCATATAAATCAATAAAGATTTACACCACTTAGTATCAAAAGTCATGCATTAATTATGACATCTTCAATATAATTAGCTTTTTGCAATGTTTATATGAGGTCCAAAGAGAGATTACAATTGTGCAAACACATTACATCCATGGGTAATTTGTCACTAAATACTTAGAATTAAAAGGAGAAGATTTCTAGCTGTTTCAAGTTCCTTAATTGTTATTTCAATTCCCATAATTAATTTTTTCTTTCTAAACTTTAAAAAAAAGATTTATCATCTTTTCCTCAACACTGAGTTACACTGATCCATTTTGATATTGTTTCAATCTCAGCTGGGGAGTGGGGAAGGGAAGCTGCATGGGGTAAAGAAAAACAAACAAAAAATTCAGAATTTCTGCTACATCCCTGAAATCTTAGTCTAATTAATATGCAAAGGATACACAGAGGGTAAGAAAGGACCTATATAATTCAAGGCAGATTAAATGCAGGCCGTTTCAGATGCCAATGATGTCTGTTTCCAATTCTGAAGGACTTTCACAGAAAGAGGAAATTTGATATTATTTAAGAATGTACATTTAAATTTTCCACATGGAAATGTTTATGTCAGTTGAACAGTCTATTGAGCAACAGGTGAATATGAGCTTAAAGGAATTGTTTTGCACTTTATTTCAAATTTAGAAGTGACATCTCTGACATCAAAACATCATATAACCTGCAAAAAAAAGAATTCTGCAGTGGGTTTCTAAAGACTTTCCAGTAACTGCATGTGTCACAAAACACATTCCAGAAAACAAAGGTTTAGGTTTGCATGACAAGGCTCAAGTGACAGGTATCAAAATATTTTGATTATTAAGGATGTTCTTTCTCAAAGGATTCAAAATTTAATAGGCTTACTGTTTCTTTGAAATGATCTTAAACATACATGGTACCATTGGAAATTTGCAAAGGTAGGGCAGGGATGTGGGTTTTCCAACACAGAATACATCAATAAGTTGAGCTCTAAATGCTTTTCCAAACCATTTTCCCAACATTTTCTAGATTACATTAGCTAGAGACCAGATGAGGACAATGTAAGAGCATGCTATCGCAAAAGAAATATTAAACTGTTGCCTGTTTATATGTATACTTTAAATAATCTCACAAATGTTTATGATTAGACTTGTCATCAGATTTATCATTAGGAAGAAATACTCTCCCAAAATCTAACAGCTTGTTTTAAGCATTTTTAATTTTCATTTGTACCACAAATTTGCTGCAATTATCTAAGATTTTTATCCAAGACAGGGACGTGCTATGTTTGAGCTCTGCTACATGCTACTAGAGCTGCCCTTTACAGCATCTTTCTTTTGACTTCTACTTTGCTACAGAGCATTCCAAAATATTCGGTGATGGTTCATTAACTCTGTTAGACTGAGCATCTCTTGCATTCTTGCTTGTGGTACCACAGGACAGGGTGAGATAGCAAGGCCCATATGACAGCTAAGATGTGATCAGAAACTCCGGAGGACTAGCTCATAACAAAGGAAACAAGCCATCTGAGGATTTCCCAGTTTTCTGTTCTTCATATCCTCCTGTATCAGATCTATGTCAAGCTCTAAGTGATACATTTTTGAGAGAAACTGAAACAGTATCTTGTATTTTTTCATGTTTATATGCTAATTAAGGCAGAAGTGTAAAAAATAATTTTTTTTTTAACTCCTTGCCACTAGAACACTATTAATTGATACTCACATTAGCCACTTTTAACCATCCAGGCACCACAGTGTTCACAGTGACTTGCTCTGAAAAATGAACCCCCAGCACCACAATACTGATTTTGCAACAAAGAAATTAGTTTCAGCAAATTTGTTAATTAAGCACAAATAAGAAATTTTATTTGGTTTCAGGGAGTTACATTTCTTATTAGTGTCTATCTTCTGCTTTCTTAATATGCAGAATGAGAGGAAGTAACTGCACAGGGTCTGCAAGTGAAAGCTGAAGAAGTAGGTTATAAAATACAAGTCTACAGCACTTTTCATACCTCCTTCCTTTTATTCTCATCTCCTAGCCATGCTAGTTCCTTTCCACATTATTGCCCTGACACCACAAGTCACCTTTCCACACATGTACATGTGCATGAAGCATTTATCAAGCTCTTCCTAGAAAAAATTCCACCTTTAACAAGGGAGGTCAAGATTCACAAACACATGGGAGTATTGCAGCTGGTCCTCTGCAGTAATAGGACTCTATTTATTTTTCATGTCTTCTTTTTTCTTCCAATTTCCTTTTGTCACCTGGGGCCAACTTTCCTCTAACAATTTTCTGCTTTTCCAGAATTTTGATATCTCAAGGCTTGTCCCTATGAAAAGAAAACTGTCCAGGGAATATGTAATCCCAGACTTGTAAAAGCTGCAACTGTTACTTTATGGTATAGATACAATTTGCTGTACAAAAGTAGTAAAATGTCTTTGAAATGGAAGCAAATAAAACCTGTGGAATGAGTCAGGGATCATAAACACAGGATGGCTTTACTCACCCACCGTGTGTGATTCATTTTGTTGAGAGCTGACAACATTGCCTGAAAAGAAACCTTTTCCCTTGCAACAGTTGCTGTAGCATACCTGTTACATTCCTAAAATATACTTACAGTAGTTACAGCACAAAGCTGTACAGATAATTTAAAGCTTTTTTTTTTGTGCACAGCTCTTTTGTTTGCTCTTAATTACTTCTGATGGTGCAAGTGTCCACAACCATAAAAAATATCAGGCATGAAACACACAGCATCACACTTATGAATCGGCTGCTGCACTCGAATGCATCTTGCAAGTTTTCCTCCATGTGTTGTCATTTCCGGTGGCATAAACACACCTGAGAGGGAGAAGTGCTTCAAAGAAAGCCTACTGAGCCTACCGAGGGCATCTGGCACAACTGATGTTCTTCACTCTAAAGATTAATACAGGGCATGCTCCTGTGTTCCTTCTACATAATTATAAATATACTTTTCTGCCTGCCCCTTAATGATCACCTTAAATTTACCACTACATTCAGGCAAAATTAATGTCTAGCTTAATAGCAGAAATCCCTACTTTTCTTATTGAAATCCTATCTAAACCAGCTACTTCAATGATACATGTTGTACAAAGACAGAGATAATTATTTTATGGTCCATCCTCAGAAGTTGTCTAGATTTGAAACACTCCTGAAAGACTAATCAGCTCAATATATTTTTTCTGGGCAAAATACTTTTTTCCCATGGCAAAAAAAAATATTTTTTCCTGTCAAATACTTGATGTCTGCTAATGTTAAACTGAACAGAAGTATCTTTTTAAATTACAGTTTCCAAAAGAAGCCCTTCAAACACAAAGAGACAGTATTTCTCAAATATTCTCATTATTTAGAAGAAAATCTGAATAAAAATTTTGCACATTACATCCAATAATTCCTTTAAAGCACAAACAAGTACAAGTCTACTTTCAGAAAGGACTCAGTGATCCTTGTGAGATCCTTCCAACTCAGAATATTCTGTAATTCTGTGAAGGTAGCTTTGCACATGTCTTCAATTGCTCTCCACCTTCAAGATAATGGTATGACATAATAATATTGCAAGTACATTGCATTACCTACCTTCTATGAAAACAGAACTCAAGGGGAGCTGAGGAGCAACAGTTGTGTTTTTGCTGCCTACAGCAATATTCAAACGCTTGTACATTCTAGAAAAGTGTTTTAAGGCTTTACTAAGCTAGAACATTTATCTTCACACCTTATACCCCAAGATTTTGGGGTGTTAAATGCACAGGGTAGACACTTATGTTTATTTTCCTTACCCAGAAAAACAGACATGATAAAAAAAAGAAATCAACGTTTGACAAATACTCTAAGCTACCTATCAATTTGGAATCCCCACTCAAGCTTCCTGATTTTGAAAGGTGTACTTCATTTCTTGATAATATATCTTGTTCCTTTCTTCAGGCAATAAAGCACTGATACAAGCAGCTAAACAGTGTTAAAATATCTTTGAAAATTTTATCTGATCCAATGTTGCTTTAAGAAAAATCCTGACTGACACGGGGCTGAGAAATAGCATAAAAAATTGATTTAAAAACCATCACAGGATCTGATCTATAGAGACATGAGAGTAAGTATTATTTCCTCAGAAAAATTAGTGAGTCAAGAGCAGGAAAGAGGAGATCATCATGATTAACTTTACTGATCCTCTTGCATAGCAAAGAAACAAAAACCCCAAACAAACAAACAAACGAACAGAGGACTTCATCTATTCTTTCTGTACACATCACCCAATATTTACTTAAACTGTAATATTAAACTTGAAAGGTACTCAGTCTTTACATAAAATAGTCATGTGATGAATAATCCTTCACCTTAGAAAAGCGGCTTAATTTTAATTAATAGTAATAAGTGTTATAGTTTCAGTATCAATACATGTTTCCATATTTGTATTCTGCCAACAATTCAGACAAGGTTTGTGCCTAAGGAGTAATGTGACTGTACATGTCACTAATGCTGATACCACTGACACGGTAGTGCAGTTTTGCCTCAGAATCAATGTTAATTTGTCAAATTTTCAATCCTTTCTGATAAAGGGAAATTTTGCAATGCAAAATGGCAAATGTTAAAACCTTACCATATAAATACTAATTCAAAAGACAGCATCTACTCAGGATCCCCTAATTCACGTAGCATAACTCATTAATTATATTATACTCCAATATAGATTAGAATTTAAATACTAGGTCTGCACCATCTTGTAGTTTGGACTATATCAGAATAACTCCATTAGTTGTAGGAAATTGTAGGCTATTATCTGATGGATGTACAATAGACTATTCCACAAGCACAGACAGAACGTTTTAAGAGCATTTAAAAAAAAAAATAAAAGAATCAGATTCACAGAGGGAATTCTTCTATATAACAACTGCTCTTCCTTATTGTTCCTACATGTTCATATTTCCTACAAATTTGCAAAGAAATCCTTTGTTCATCTTCCACAAAGATTTCTAGGCATGCAATTCAGAATTCTCTCTTGTTGACTGCCACATGTATCCAAGAAAGGAAAACAAGACCTGGGGTGTAGTCTTACCAAAATATGCTGCAATTTAGCTGAAAAAAAAAAAGAAAGTATTCTACGACAACCCAAATGTATGGACAAGAGTTCAGGCCAGAAGAAAATTATAACAACAGACAGCTGTATAAAATAAGACATAATATGCATAAGTAACAGCTCCAACGCTGACCATGCCCCACTTGCAATTTTGATGGCAGAGCTCTACGTATTTCACCACCATTTAGAAATAATTCAGAAGGTAATTTTAAAAATCATCATTTGAGGGCTTGGTTATTATATTAAAATCCAGTAGGAAAATTAAATGCTCTTAAGAATAAATTTCTTTATCATTTCGCTCACAGAAACCACCTAGAGGATTTGATTTTTTAATTCAGTGAATGGCTGTATATAATAGCACTTGTTAGTGAAAAAATACCAAACCCATGCAAATATTTTGACAGCCTGTAAACACCACAATGCAGTAAAAGCTCTGCTCTTGCTTGTGAAATAAAAACCTGAGAGTCACAATTTATATTTAAGTTATGGACCCTTTGATATGAGAAGTTGAAGTGAAGAAGTATCTTCAGATAGTGGACTTTTCATTTGGTCCAAGGTAAGAGATGACACAAGTTCTTAAATTTCAGCTGGTTGTTGGTTTTGGGTATTATTTGATTAGGTTTGGATTTTTTGTCTTTAGAACAAAGCAAGGAATTTATCTTCTTTGATTTACCTAAATCATGCTGCTTTCTACTAATCTAAAATAAAACAATAATAGAAAGCTATCCATTTGCATGTATACTTGTAGAAATCTGCAAAACATACATCTCAAAGGCAGCAGAGCAAAGAGATTGCACTTTTTCTAGAAACCACCTACATCTTCTTTCACACTCCCATCGCAAAAAGCCAGATACATTCTTTTTTTTTTTAACAGATTGCTTTATGAGGCCTTTGTGAAAAAAAGATGGAGAACTTCAGTGAGCCAGAAAAAATGTAGAGATTTTAAATCTTACATATATTTATGACTCAATAAAGACAGAGAGCAAGAACTGGAATACATATTGTGTATGTTTTAAGTGGTTTCATCACCAGTCCATAAACCTCCAGTCAGAAGGAAACATGACAAAACTGTATTTTCCCACTGAAATAATCTTAAATTCTACTGAAAACCATCCCTAGCTATTTCTTTTTTTTCAGTTTAACATTTGATAAAGAAAAGGGCAGAATTTGTACCATGAGTGAAAGCTTATGTCTAGTATAGGTTTCTTTGTTTTTCCAGTTTTCACAGTTTAGCTGACGTCACTTGGTATTATTAAGCAATCATTTGAATAAAATACAGAAGTTAACTAATCACTTAAATGTGAGTCATAGGCACTAGACTTAGGGAGTGAGAATATAAAGAATGTTGTTTTCATTCCCATCATACAATTTAGTAGACAGTATTTTCACAATAGTTCAAATGGCACCAGTTAATTCATTAATTCATTGATTCATTAGCCACCTTCCTGGATCCTTCCCCCTGAACCTGGGAATTGCAGGAAAGCTCTTTCTCCGGTACAGTATAACATTTTTTGTGATCAGTATGACATATTATACTTGAGAGATGGGGAAAAATTAATCTCTGAATGTGAGCCTATGCCACAAAGTCATTGTCATTTCATGAACTGCCCATGATTTTTCTACATATTTGTAAGAGACTGACAGCTTGAATAAAAAAACAATTTTGGAAAACCAAAGACTTCTGAAATAAGAAGGTCATGGATAGTTACTGAAGTGCTATGGGACTTGCCAGTAACAGGTCTGGCAGCAATGAGGAATGACAGCTTGTTCAAGGGCTACTCTGGCCACTGTCAATGGGATAGCAAGATGAAGTAAGGCAAAGGCCAGAGACTCTCTCCATCTGCCAGCAGCCTGGCTGAATTAACTCAGCACATGAGCCCATGAAACACGCGTCAGCTGCACATCTCTCTGAGGCTCTCTTGATGTTGTTTCATTTGGATTTGCACACTGAACAAACAGCACTCCAAGTCTGAAACACTCAGATTAGACTGCTTTACCGGCAACATAGGAGAGTGTCATTCAACATGATTTGGTATTTTGGTAAAAAGAGGAAAGTGAAACTAAACACAACCCACACAACCCCAGTCTTCAGAGCTGAATACTTCTTACTTCCTTATCTTACCATCGTCTAGAAGTGTCCAAGATATAATACAGCCCTCAAGCCAAGGATCCACAACATGGCCCTATTTTGCAAATAGTACTGCCATCTACAACTCTTATACTACAAGTCTGGTCCTCTAGCACTCCTGTATTCACCACCTCCAGGGTCTGCCCCTACCCCTTCCTCTTTTCTCCTAAACTGCTTCTTGTCTAAAAGAATTTAGCCTTAGTTATTAGCACCTCATCCACCACAAGCAGGCCTTGGCTGCAGTTTCTCAGGCGAGTTTCCCTGAGGTTTAACTCCCTGATTCTGCAAAAACCTCACTCTTGGCCCCTCCAAGCCTGGCTGCCTCCTCAGCAAATGCAGCCAGGACCACCAAAATACTCCCCCTACAGCAAATCCAGCAGCAAACCAAACCCCCCACTCCGGCACCCAGGCAGGTGATATACAAACAAGAAGGTACATGGCCACAGCACAGGCCGCTAAAGGGAGGGCCCCACAAAAGAGTAGAAAGCAAAACAGGTGACTCGAAGGGTTCGCCCCGCCTCCCCACAGCCCACTCCTTGCCACTCCCTTCCCCCACAGGCCAGGAGATGGCTCCCACAGCCACACCACAAGGAGGGCACAAGACTGCCCTCCATCACCCTGGCTTCTGCCCAGATCTACTCCCTGGGCCCCCAGCTGTCCTGTGGGTGGCACAGGTAGCTCCTTCCCACACTAGCAGCAATTTTCCAGAAGGTTCTATAGGCAACACCTCGACCTCCAGCCGCAGCCTCCAGTCCCAGACCTGGCCCTGGCCCTCAGCCGTGTCAGAGTGTTACTCACCCAACAGAAGGCCTTGGCTGGGGGCTGAAACAAAGCAACCTTTCCTTTGCACTCCTGCAAGGGACATTCAGCTACAGTCAGTAGAAATGTGAGACATGTCCATATTTTGCTCTCTGCTTCAGTGGAATGGTGGCATTGCATCCAACACATTTAAGGGAAGTCATTTTCTCTAACTTGAAGCCACCCTAACATCAGCTTCTTGTATCATTAAACCAATTATGTTATTGATGAACACATCTATCAGAGTCTCATAGGTTAAAAAGGGATACTTCTTCTTATTAAGTTGTATTCAAGCACAATCAGTTTCAACTACAGCCTCTCACATCTCTGTAAGAAGAAAATGTTAGAGAGGCTGGTGGATTTTGTTTGTTTGGTGAATATTTATCAACAGGGGAACAGATTTCCTCAGCTAGAAGAAAACATTAATGACTAGTTCATCCTCTAGTTTGCCCAGAAGGGTGATCATTATAAATTACTTTATTGACTGATGGTTCTGCTCCGCACCCTGAGCTTCAGTGGACTGAGTAATCAACATGCTAAACGCAGGTAAGGGGGTCATTCACAGCAAAATATTGCTGCTGGACAAGAAAACTGTTTTATCCCGATGCCCAGTTTGCTTCCATTTCAGTTTTCTTGGTGGATAAATTTTAATTTTTAGAATCGTGGAGCATTGGGACTTTTCAATTTCCAAACAGAAGCTTCTGACTTGTGGTTATATAGTTATATATGCTGATATCTATAACTGTAGATATCTATATGCACTTGTTTGTGTGTGATTACTTGTAAACCAATTGTAGCTGTAATTCCCATGGAGGTTACATCTTTGCATGTCAAATGCAATTCTCAGGCTAGATAATGCATAGGAAAATAGGCAAATTTCAAATTAAGGCACCTAGAAAACTTATTTGAATTTGATTAATATTTTTATTCTCACAATACATTAAGGGGACTATTATCTAGGTAATTCTAAAACTACCCTTGAATCATTCATTCTGTAATTGGCAAAATCACCAATATTCAAAGGAAATTTAAAACGAGTCTTTGAGTTTTAGTAATTTTTAATGTAAGACTACATTGAGAAACCAATGCTGCATGATAAAAGACGAGCATAGTTATCCCTACATTATTCCAAAGTTCAAACTTAGACCTTGAATGTTTTGTTGGTTTTAATAATATTTAATTAAATCACATTTAATTAAATTAATTAAATCATACTTTTAAAGTATGATTTAATCCATACTTGGTAGTATGACATAAATCATTAATCTCTGATGATATAGATACATTAAAGATTATTTCACATCCTGAAAGTTTTATGCTATGTAGAACACTTTCAACAGTATTTTGGGTCTTCCTGAGTTTTATGAATTATATCTAGAAGAATTATATTTACTCCTTTTCTCTAAAAGCATAACACCTCTAGGACTATTTTGTTCCAGAGAAGAGAATGGGAGAAAGATGGCAGAAATGTCCATTAAGGCAAAAGAATAACATGTAGATTTGTCAGAAAATATAACACGGATTGAAAAGTGGCATATTTCTTTGGTCCTTGTCAAGATTAACAATCCTATGTGTACAGTTTGTGTTAAAGAATTGATTTATTGTTTGGGAAAGAATTGTAAGATCAAACAACAATAAAAATCAGGGCCTTCTTTACATCTTGCTTTTCATTTCCCTAGACAAGGAACTTTATAGAGAGAATTTTTTTCATTATTTATTAAAAACTTGTTCAACGTTGTTAAGAATATATATTTTTTTGCATCTAATATTGTGAATACTGCTCAGTGTTAGGTACAAGGAACAGCACTTGTGTTCACGAGGATAAAAAGTCTCTGCAAACACCACAGTGTGGTACAAAATCACAAAATTAAATTACAGCTGGCTTCAATACTTTAAAATATAATGAAATAAGAATAATTAAAAGTTGTGGAAATTACTATGACAACTTATCATCTGACATATGGTACATTAGCCAAAATTTATATGCTTCTTTATGCCAGAAGAGTTTTCTAGCTCAGAGGAAATAACCATCCTGATTCTTGGAACATTGGAGGCAAATGATGTTCAGGATCTGATTTCAAGAGTAGACTGCCTGTGAGAATTAATGACTTATACTTAAGTTATTTAATCAATGACTTTGATTATCCATGCTATTTTTTGGAGGATAGGTGTTGTGGTGCATGTGGTGGTGGCCACAGCCGCAGAACATTCGGAGGACTGGTGGACAAGCCTCCAGAACACCAAGGTCTAATCCTTATCCCTTGGTTACAGCGAGTTCCCATGTTCCTAATGGTTCTTAGTTTACATATTTTAAGTTTATGGGTTTAGGAGCTCTCCACCCAGTTTTATGTATAAGTTCATGTTTATTTATTTTTCCTAGTTGCTTATGTATTAGTTCTGGAAAGTTCTTCCTTCTTTGATGCTCCCATTGATCTACTCATGTAATTCCCTCCCTTAAGTTATCCCTATTGGATATTCCTCTCTTATCTCCTCCTCCTCAGTCAATCCCCATTGGTTGTTTCCCTTTGTTCCACCCCCGTATAAAATACTGCGTTCTCCTTTATCCCTGGTCTTTGTCCCTGGACTCTCCACCTGCAGTAAACCAGCTGGAACCTATACAAAGACCTCTCTCTCGTCCTTTGCCTCCGCTGATGCTTTTACATCATCTTTGTTTGGGGCTCGCTCCTTGCGAAGGAGCCAGCTTTCCCTGCACGCTGCATCTGACAGCAAGGACGTCTGCAGCTGGACGCTGTGCTGCCTCGGGCAGCCCCAACAGTGTCAGATAGGGATGAAATTTCCAGCATACTCTGCATTTTATCTGAAATCAAACTAAGAGTGGTGGATCTAACAATTGTTTGAGATCTCAAAAGAAAATTATGTAGTGACTGAGTTGTGCATACATATGTATCTATAACGAAAGAGAGATTTTAGAAAGTGTCATGTAAAACAACAGCCATATATCTTATTTAGGTTCAAGATAATACTACCAAGACAACGTTATTTGTTAAATATGTCATAGTTTTGCTTACTGCTGTTTTTTTAAAAAGGTAGTTTAAATTTTGTAAGTAGACTGTCATAATCTCCCAGTTCAATCGCTAGCTATAGTTTGAATTTAGTTGGGTTTTTTTTATTCCTGAAAGATTATACTTTAATGTCCATAAGACTTCACATACTGTATTTCCAGATACATATTATCATTTCTGAGAGTAGGGCACCTGATATTATGTTGAATTTTCCTAGTTGACACATATTGAGAAAGTGCAAAAGTGCAGCTAAATCCAGAGTGGTTCACACATCATCTACAATGAAAGCATGCATACAGGATGACCTAATTATATTTAATTTCATATCCAAGTAGATGATTTATTGAAGGGTGTGGAAATTAAACAAATTCATTAATAAAGTAAAGGTCTTTCAAAAGGCAGAACAGTATATTCTGTCCACATGAGATATTTATCTAATTAAAGTGTAGACACTTAAAACTTTAGTGACTAGAGATTCAACAACTAAAACACCAACCAAAAAAACTCCACAAACAAGTAAAACCAGACCCCTCAAATTCTTCAACATTCTTATCGCCCAAAAAGACGAAATTCCAAATTACTACAGACTTCAATGGCTGACCTTATGTTCTTTTCTTAATAAAAGATACTACCTGTTACCTGCTCTGCCCACTCTATCCCGCCACCTTCTCCCAAAACAAGAAAGAAAAAAAGAAAAAAAATGCCATTGAAAAGGAGGAAAAACCCAAGAAAAGTGGTACAGACTTTGATGCAGACTTTGATAAATAAAATTTAAAAAGGAAAGGAAAGGAAAGGAAAGGAAAGGAAAGGAAAGGAAAGGAAAGGAAAGGAAAGGAAAGGAAAGGAAAGGAAAGGAAAGGAAAGGAAAGGAAAGGAAAGGAAAGGAAAGGAAAGGAAAGGAAAGGAAAGGAAAGGAAAGGAAAGGAAAGGGAAAAGGAAAGGGAAAAGGAAAAAGAAAAGGAAAAGGAAGAGAAAAAGGAAAAGGAAGAGGAAGAGGAAAAGGAAAAGGAAAAGGAAGTAATAAAGATTATATCTGGTCCTGGACACAGGAGACTTGCAAAGAAGTTTTAGTTTTGAAATAGGTTATCTTCAGCACAAAACACATGAAACTGTGCCATCTAAGAAAATGACAATACTTTTCAGCACAAGTTCTAGACTTGCAAAATTGTGTAAAATCAATGGCAAAATTATCAGGGACCAATAACCTCTCCAAATACCATGCAGGCTGAAATAGTTGATGCCGTCAGTGTCACGTAGGTTTTTTTTTTTTACTTTCACATACATGCACATTTGCTACATGCAATATTTTCACATACTGTACAGCATCTCTCTCTGGATTTTAGCACAAATCTAAAACATCTGCAGGTAACTTATGGAAGTGAAGATGATGAATAGTTATAGAAGTAGGAAAGACTGTAATGATATTCCTCAGATATGCATAGATAGAAAGATTGGTCTACAAATCACTGTCTGGAAAATGTTCATGGCTAAAGTATTCTTTGATTCCTCTTAAGAATGGTTACCTATGACAGTCAAAGAAAATACATGATGGTATACCAGAATGGAGATTCACAGTATATAATTTATTTCTTGGTAAATGTCTGTATGTGTACTCTTATGCCAATGTTTATACAAAGTAAAGAAAGATACCTCTCCTCGAGGAAAGTAGTTTGAACTGTTTTGCATGACAAAACCTTGTGGTTGAGTTAATTGTGACATCCTGTAAATCTTGACATTTACTCCTCCAACACACTAGTGTGTATCAACCACACAAAGTGACAACAGTTCTTGCAGTAGGGCTTCTCCAAAATTTTTAGGCAGGAACACTTAGTTATAAAAACAGGTGAAGAAGTTAATGAGTTTCAGATACTTGTATATATGTATGAACAAAAAATAATTGGTAGAAATCTAGATGCCTAAGAGAATTATAGAATCATCAGACAAAGAATTTTCATTTAGATTGATATGTAATCATAGTTGGACAGATTTTATGCATCTTTTTCTCTCTGTGTAACATAATTTCATTTAATTCTTTAAAGTTATTAAGAAGTTTTATATGTCCCGGCCATGTTGCATTTGCTGCACTAGGGCAAGACATTGAAAATATGACCTAGAGCGGGGAGGAGATTGTACCTCACATTGGAAGCAGGCATGTATAATTATTTAGTTGTTCCCCTTGAAAGCAAAGTCACTAAACTGTGTCACTTTAGAGTAAGGTACAACTCCAGTTTGAACGATTTTCTTAAACAGTACAAAAATTGTGACAAGAACTACTAATTGTATATCTGCATCATTTCACTCATGTTGTCTTCCTGATCCCATGTATCTGAGAGTTAGTCAGGTAAAAGAGCTGTAAGCCTTTCTCCAAGGTCCTAGAGATGTTGTGGCATCAAATGATATATGGATACAGACTGCAAAAGAAACATCTTTTCCCAGTGTTCTCTCTGATCGTCAGAATAATGTCTGCATGACACATCTGCTTGATCATGGTCCTGGTCATGCAATTCAGGGATGATTTTCCATTTTTGATAGACACTTTCACACTTTGCTCCAACTTTGCTGGTGATAAACTACCTCATAACAGCTGTAATCCTAGGCACTGACATTTGTTTTATTGGCATAAATTAATAAATAGCACGTACTGATGACATTGCCATAATTTTGCTAGTTAGATTCTATACATATATACTGGTGTATGACAGTGCCTAGAATTAATGGACAAACATCCAAGAATGAGTCCCTTGAATATTAACCAAGCTTACCTGAAGGTGCTTCGAATTTCCTGTCTTAAAATAAGGCAGGAAACTTGAAACTACATTTCCCCATCAGAAGTTAATTATGATTTCATTTAAGAAGATAGGTTCAAATTCTGGTTCCACCCACAGTATTAAGAAGATATAGTCTGTTATAAGTTAAACTAAAAATAAATATGAAGGATATGTTTATATTATTTAATCCAATTCAATAAAATGCACCAGTAGCAGGAATTGTCAGATGATTTTGTTCTTATTTACACTTGAAAGTTGCAACATTAATCTCAGAACTGTCCTTACACATATCAGTACAGCTGTGTTGCATAGAATTAAGAACTATTAATGAGTCGTAAGAAGCCAGGAAGAGCAAAACACTATAATTTATATTCAGTAGTGTTTAGAAGTTGATGAATTCTATGTACCCCTAAGAAAAACAGACTACTAGAACTAAACTTTATAGTATTTAAAGGAATATCATGTATTTTTCCTTTCTGGTATACATAATTTCCATATGCTGCAAAACATTCCTACTGTCATTGATAAGTATTCTGGGCCACAAAGAGCTTCTACCTTCTGATTATTACATAGTATTAGAAACAAAACCAATGTTTCACTATATTCAAGGAAAAATTTTATCATCATTTACTAATTTTTGACATTTAATTTTGTTCACCTTTAACAACTTGCCCAAAAGTGAATTTGACAGGGGTTTGGTGTGGGATATTTTTTGGTGGGTTTTTTTTGTTTGTTTGTTTGTTGAGTTCATTGGTTGGTTGGTTTGTATTGTTTTTCTGTTCAATATCTGATAACTGGAGGGAAGAAAAAAATATTTCAGTCATATATCCCAAATCAGTCACAAAAAGTTCTGAGGAAAAAAAGAAGGTGTATAAATAGTCAAGGTGTTACCATAGCTTTGTCTCTGCTGAAAGCACATTAATTCTCAGTGTTACATATCTGCCAGAGGACAATGAATTACTTCTCACTATCAACTGCTCTGCAGAACTTTGTTCACTCACTTTATACTCCACAGACCAGTGTTAATAGTCACTGATCAGAGCTGGATTTATCCATGTCTTGTTCCAGAGCCAAACATAATCAGTGTTTTGCAAAGCAACGACACTTTTGACTCACTTCTAAGTTTTGAAATTCAAGCAAAGCTAAAAATTTAAAGAGCTTTTCTCAAAACTGTACTGTGTGTTTTAATGGTAGCTAGTTGCATGCTGCTACCACATCACAGCATTAAAGCAGATTATGTGAACAAACTGTTTTCAATATCAGGGAAAATAGTATTTTGTTAGAATCGTGGCATGTAATGCTCTGCTGATCTGCATTTCTTGGTGACACCTGTCTTTTAACTTGGACCCTCAAGTGGCTTCACAACCAAAAAACCCTTTCTTTTTATGGAACTCAGGGAACATGTTTGGGTTCTACATGGCTGTGTTACTAAAAATTGCAAATTTTCCAGAACAGGGGTATATACTTCTTTACAGACAGTAAAATATTCTTTTCTTTACAAACAGTAAAATATAAGCTCAAATATAGGTATATGCACACATATATGCACATATATAATAGCGTCAAATCATAGAATGGCTTGGGTTGGAAGTGACCCTAAAGATCATCTAGTTCCAACACTCCTGCCATCGGCAGGGATGACACCATATGTGTGTGTGTGTGTATATATATATATATATATTTTTTTTTTTTTTTAGGTTTTTATGCAAATTTGAGGAAGCTGCGGGCTGCTGTTTTAGTGCAATTTCATTTGCTATGTAATTTTTTTCCAGTAAAAATAAAAAAAAAATATTTTAAAACCAGCAGATTTTGCTTTTCATTATATTATGATGTGTATTTTAGATTACATTGTTATTACTTCTCTGTAAAATATTTCAACAGTACATATATTAATTGCTTTTGCAAACCTCTCTGCTTCTAATATCTAGTCATTTGAATTATTCCCCTCATATATTATAGAAAACATGAAATAGGAAAAAGAAATTAAGTATTTCTTATTTGAGTACATGTCTGAAGAACTGCTTTTTCAGCCTTTAAACATTCATCAGAGATGAATTATTTATTCATGCTTAATAAAGCACCCCAGACTGTTGCAGTTTTCATTAGCTGAAGTGACTTCTGTCAACTTTGAGTGACTTCTGTTTGCCATAATAATACTTTACATTTACACAACAGTTTTTATTCAAAAGTATTTCAAAGTGCTTTGCATAGTGTGTTTATATAAGGGATAAATTAACCAGCCAGTAAATTATAGTTACCTCTGGAGTGACGCTCTGCAGAAACTTTGTGCCAGAATCTTATATGCGTTTAATTTTTATCTTTTACATAAAATTTCATTGATTTCAAGGAAGCAGAGCATACAATTGAATTAAACTGTTTTATAGAGAAGAAAAGAGTCTTATTGCTAGGGCGCTTGACTCCAACCAAGAAGTGGTCTCTGTTCTTTGCTTCTGCTACACACTTCCTGTCATTCTTCCTGCAATTTGCTTGGGCCTTAAATAAAGTCATAGTATCATAGAATATCCTGAGTTGGAAGGAAACCAAAAGGATCATCAAATTCCAACTCCTGGCCCTGCACAGGACAGCCTAAGAATCACACCATGTGCCTGAGAACATTGTCCAAAGTCTTGAACTCTGTCCGGCTTGGTGCTGTGACCACTTCTCATGGGGAATGTGTTCCAGTGCCTGACCATCCTCTGGATGAAGAATATTTTCCTAATATCCAACCTAAACCTCCCCTGACACAACTTCATGTCATTCCCTCAGGGTCTGTCACTGGTCACCACAGAGAAGAGATCAGTGCCTGCCCCTCCTCTTCCCTTCATAAGGAAGTTGTAACTGCAATGAGCTTTCCCCTCAGTCTCCTCTTTTCCAGGCTAAACAAGACCAGGTGACCTCAGCCGTTCCTCGTATGCCCTGCCCTCCCTTCCACCTTTCATCATCTTTGTGACCCTCCTTTGGATGCTCCCTAATGGCTTTATACCTTTCTTACATTGTGGCACCCAAAACTGCACACAAGACTCCAGGTAAGACCACCCCAGTGCAGAGCAGAGCAGGAAAATCCCCTTCTTTGACTGGTGGGTGGTGCTGTGCCTGATAAATTACTAATACTAATGCCATCTCAGCTTTGGTGACTGTTCATGTACATAATTAATTACTTGAAATGCAAGCAAGCCATAGTTAACTTTAGCCACCTTTTAGCAAAGAAAAAGCCCTCTTCTACTAACAGGAAGATAATTTGTATGATGCTGAATTTGCAATGTGCTAATAATATAGCTAATGAAGATCATCTTCTCTGAGTTTGAAGCATCAATTATCTGTCTCAGAAATAATACTTGATTTATTCCATATTTTTGACAATTTCATTATATTGCATGACCCCTGTCTGTGCAGAGCAGTAAACAAAGTGTCTTGAGATCCTGTTTGGAATTTATAGATGCTGTTTAGCAGAACAAAGTTCTTCATTGATATGTCATACGATAATATAATAGGATGCAAAAATAGAGAGATTATTCAAATGTGTAGTAAACCAGGAAATAAAATAATTTTTTATCTTGATGATTTTTTTTTTTTTATTCCAACTTGGTTAGATTATACTCCTTTGTTGTGAATGTCAAGTATCACAAAGTGTGTCAGTCCTTTTTATTTTCTTTTTTTTCTTGAATGGAGTGGGTACTATTGGAATCTCTCCAAGCTAAACAATATAAAGTAGCAAGTTGGTTCAGGGTGGGTAAAATAATTTACCAACTTGGGATTTTTTTCTTTCATGTGTGGCAGGAATAAAAAAATTCTTCAAAACTGGAACAGGTGGACAATTATTTTGCTTGTCTTTTGATACTCATGTTTCTCCTGGCATCACCTCAGCATGATACTGCAGTGTTTACAACTTCCTTGCTTTGCTTTAAAACAAATTAAATTCCTTTCCTTAGCCTGCATTAGACTATTCTATAGTTCTTTCCAAGGAATCCCATAAGTAACCACACAAAGTTCACAACCCCACAAGAAATAGTACAAACTTCACAACTGCTTTCAGATACAGTGTTGCAATGAGTTTACAAAAACTAAAGGGTAATAGGCAGAAAAAAGGTGTTGGAATTTGCTCCAGAGTAACTACGGTGTAGCTGCTCATATGAGTAAATGTTTTCAGAATTGAAACTTTCTTGTTTCATGATATAAGGAGTGATTGAAAAATCCTGGTCACATACTTAGCCCTTCTGAAAGCAAGCTGAGTAAGGGAAGAGTATGTCACCTCTAGATACTCTAAGTTATTTTCAGTACAGTGTAATAGTACTCAACAGAATTTTTTTTTTAGTGGTAGTTGCACCATTGTTCATAGTTACTGGAATAAATAAGCTCTAGCTTCTTGGACAGAAGTGGTGCTTCATAATCAGGCTCTTAATTAGATTTAGTAATTCCAGGGATTACTTCAAAGTTTTTGCTGAACGTGTTCCCTGTTTCTCCTTTATGGCACATAAAGTAACTTCTAGACATAACCATTAATTCACAGTAAAAGTTTTTAATTATGTGCAATAAAAAAAAACCAAAACCCAAAATAAACAGGACCGTCTTCAGCAAACAAACAAAAAATAGAGAGATTTTTAGTTGTTCTGTATTATTAAAATGGTCTACACCCAAAATAAATTATTCAAGTAGAATTTTTTTTGGTAACAAGTCTAGTAACTAGCTATATCTTTTTATTGCAGCTTGCTGTGTGATATCATAGGAGTAAAGAGCCCCCTAATGGCTTTAAGTTAGCTAGGAAAATAAAAATAAATTTCACATTCTGTAAGTTCAAGCTGGAAAGAAATGCAACATTAATTTCAAAAAGGTCAAATTAATCTTTTGAGAAAAAGGTGACATAACTGAATCAGTTTAAAGTGTTGCAAAAAGTCCAGATTAACATAAACAAAATCAAAGACTTGAAAGAAAATGCACAGTTTGTGCTGTGTAAACTCTTAACACTTTCTGATTTGAGTTTTTTTCATCTATTTTTTTTTCTGAATCTTACAAAAGAAAATGCTTACAATATTTAATGTGGAAATTAATAATATATGAGTAGAAAAACATCTTATGAATGTAAGCTTAACTAATTGTTTGGGTTTCTGATTCTCTTTTGCACTTAAATAAAATTAAGGTTCAAATGAAATATTCCCATTGCAAAAATAAACACTTTTTAGTGTTATTTGGAGTTTCATGGCTTGGATGTAACCTGACTAGTAACAGACACTAATTGGAGGAAACAATACTGCTGTCTTTGAAATCATAGAACTACCATGATTTTTTTCCTAATCAGAAAATTATAAGGTATATTTAAAGAGCATGGGTATAGTGAACAAGAATTTCAGAGAGAAAAGAGAGATATTAATAAGAGCTGTAGGAAATCTTTTGAGCATGCATAAAGGAATATTTTTTGCTAGTCAAACTGAACATGAGATATGCTGAGGCAGGCCTTAAGCTTTGTAAGAATACAAAGTGAATTAGACATTCAATTATCTTAGCTCCTTATAAAATACAGTCTATGCTTGGTAGATCTAGCCCTCAAAACCCATGTCTTTGTCTTACTGTTAAAATTTTCAGTCAGGTAATTAAAATGTAAAGGGTTTCTTTCCATTATTTATGGTCCGATTCTGCGCTCTAACTCCATAGTCAATGTATGGAGTGCTCACCTTTGGCACCATTTTAGGTAGTAAAATACCACTCAATAAAGCAATGGTGGCAAAATGTGCCCCCAAGAGAATTTCTGGCTACCTGGAAAGAGTTTCAGAAGGGAACATTGAAATTGCTGACATTTGTGTATATAAGAAACAACATAAGCACTATTCATAGAGAAGAGATAAGGTATTAAAACAGCACAGATGCTATAGTTTAAGTAAGCCTTAATGAGCCTTAGGCTCATTAGTGTAGTTCCTGTTTTGCCAGTGCTTATTCATATGATACTTTATAGAAGATGAAGCTTTCTCTTAAGGATTGCATATTTTATTCATGGGGTCACTTAAATACCCCCTTAAAATTATTGTTAGTTTTTAAAAAAATCTGTATATATACCTAAACTCCTCAATTTTTATGTCTTTTACAAATTATAAATAATCATTTTGACAACTCCACTTCTCATTTGGGTTTCTGAGAAGTCATTAAGTATTTAAGTATGGTGTTTTATGAAAATTTATTAAAAATTTCTTGGTAAAGGAAGAGAAGAATGTGCTTTTCTGCAGTTGTGATTCTTTTGTCATTGGATAAATTGGATTACATGTAGGTGCACATTCTAGCAGCAAGACCTTGCTATAGGCAGTTTCTTAACTGGCCAAAATATTGAAACACTGTACTTGGCTGGGTCAAAATCTACTTAAATGCTAGCATTAATAGATTGATGCCTCTACTTCATCCAGAGGGAATAATCACAGTAGCTGGCATAGGAAAAACTCTGCAGTTTGGAGCAAGGAGCAGAGTGCACAAACTGATGAGGAAGTTGGTGAATGTTGTCACAGCTGGAAGGAATGTGCTGCTAATGAAGGAGCTGTCTTAGCACTATGCTCCCATGGCCTGTAAACCCCCAGTCAATCAACTTCCTGATTCCTTAGTTCAAATCCAAAAGCTAGGTTATTTCAGATATAGTTTATCTCCTTCAGGACCACAGCAATCTATCACAACCTAGCACCTATCACAGCAAAACCACTTACAACACAGCTGAAGGAAATATGTAGAAACTTTATGTAAAGCTCTGCAGTTAGGAGACAGTAGTGTCAATGTCATACCAAAACAGGCAGTCGGTCCATGGGGTGGCTGCTTCAAACATGCAGCACAGTGTAACAGAACATCCTAGGTTTCACATTTCAGGTCATAAGTCTTGATCTTCACTTTGCAGGCAGAATGCTAGCAATTACTACTGTATCTATAAAAAATGGCAGTCTAATGATATATTATTTACAGCTGACCATATTTGCTCAGCAGTGGTAAGCTTGCAGTCAAAAGACTGATACTATTTCAAACTACTGACAAGCACTGAGAAATCCTTCAGGTAAACATTCTCTCTACCTGGCTTCACAATAGGTACACTAATAAATTAATAATATGGGAGAGCTTGTGTGCCATTATTACTTCAGACTGTTTAGCATGTGTGGGACAAGTCACATTAAAACATCATCCAAGTAGTTAGAAATAATCTTTTCTGGTTTTTTCATTCCATTCATCTAAAGGGTTAAGCATGATAAATGCAATGCACAAACCATGTCCTGTTAATTTCCTTCAGGTGTACATAATAATTGATGCATATAATCTGTGGGTGAAAGAAATACAAGTGCAAAAAACGCATTCTGAGAACAAATGCCAAAGGTTGTATTTAACATGAAAGATACAAAAAGAATAATTCCTTTTTTAGCTGCTCAGAAAAGCAAATAATAATTTCCTTACCTGGAAGATCAAACTCTGTATATCATCAATATTATGTGAGGCAAGGGGAGAGGACGAATTTTTGTCTTCTGTAATAAGCCTTTTTTCAGAGATGTAGAACATGAGAGATATAATTGTAAGTAAAATGAACTATTCCAAGATTCAGTCTGCCGTCAGTTGCACTGGCTTAGAGCTGGAATCGTCTTGCAAATGAAAAAAGGGTAGCTCAGCAAGTTCTCCAGTGAAGGAGCTCAATATCAGTGTTATCAGGCACCAGCTGTCACATACTGATGCTATAGTGGGTACAGTCTCCCTCTATTGCGCGCTTTCTCTCACTTGCTCTCCCTCTCTCTCACCCTGACGTTCACTCAGCTCTGAATCTGAGCTCCTTCTGCTGCTGTATAATCAATCTAGCCTGTCTCAGTCTAATAGGCCTCTCTTTAACCAGCCAATCAATAGCACAGATTCCGCTGCTGCTCCCCAGGGTCTTTTCCAGGAGTGGTACAAACAATAAGAGTTTGGCTAGCAGTTTAACTAAGTATTTTTCATTATTTTATCTCTGTTGAAGAAAAATTGTTTAAGAGAGCCCAGGTTCAAAGTGATATTTCCCTGTGTTTTTCATGATAGTTATATAAACACGCACATTGCACTGCAGTAACATTCTGAACACTTTAAATTCTACATGTTTTAGAATGCATATTAAAAAAGAGAGAAAATAAAATAACACACACACACACTCCCCCCACATCCCAGTCTCGAAATGAACCTTCATGCCAAGCCTCAGGTTCGTGTTCTGAAAAATCCAGTAGTGTGTTTTGGAATTGTTTATGGCAATTGTGGAAATTAAGCATAAACCAAGAATCAGGAGAATTGTGCTTCACAGGCTGTGCTCCTAACCCCTGTCAGCTTGAACTTACTTCTTTCCTACACTGTCTGTGTTTCACCTTGTGTGTCTCGTGGGAGGTTATGTGGGTTTTGTTTCTTTATTTGTTGGGGCTTTTGTTTATTTCTGTGTTTGCTTGGGGGATTTTTTGTTGTTTGGGTTTTTTTTAAGAATTTGTATCGAAACATCGTAGATTCAGATACAGGAGGTGAAGATACAATGTCTGTTCAGCAGATTCACATGGGACAGCTAGAATAGTGGCCAGAATTAACTGATAGCAACAAATATCGGCAGTATGCTACAAGCACACCTTATCTTACCCTGCACTGCGCTCCCCACATATGCAAGAAATAGATTATCCTTTACTAGACAGAAACAAAAATTTCAGGAAGGATATAGTGCAAAGTAAGTATTTTTACTGCAACAGACTGGCATTCTTTTTCCATCGTTTAAAATAGAATTTTATTTTATAATTTAGGGACACTAAATCATAAGGACATTGATTTGAGACCTGTTCATTCTGGTTATAAGTGAAAATTATGAACCAAATCTCATACTCACGCAAACTGGGGAAAGTACCTAGCCTCCTCCTAAAGTCCAGAAGATAGGTTGCATCAATCACAGGTGTTTCTACATGGCAGGATATTGACACTCTTGTATTTCTGTTCTTGATTCAAAACAGCAACTGTAACTAAAAAACTTCATGAGTGCAATGCATTTGATGGTTTTCTTGAGAACATAATGTCCCATTCTTGCTGGTTCCCTTATATATGATTCTTGCAGAAATTCATCTGAATCCAGAAACAAAATGAGGGCTTTGATTTTCTACCTCTTCAATGTTTGGACTATCCATCGGTCTAAGGGTCTCTCAATTTTATTTATTAAGACCTTGTGACTGAGATCCTGTCCTGAGAACTGAAACTTGCAGTCCGGCTGTTTATTCCGTGGCTGAAATTGCCTCCTTAGAGAGCTAGCATAGGTCAAACCTTTTACTGAAGTATGAGCACTGTAGTCTCATGAGCATCAGAGTCTGGCATAAGCATAAGCAAGTAAATATACTGATAATTAAATAAATTTTTTTGTGACAACCTGGTTGACAGGGATTTCTACTTGACTCGTGATTTCTTGTATAATCTCTTAAGAGTGATCAAAAAGGGTGCTCCTTTCCAATCCCTTTATCTGCCACTAAAAAATCTCCCACTAAACACATTTACAGACTCATGTCAGATAGTTTCTGCCTTATACAGCCTACCTAGCAATACAGACTTATTGGATAAACACAAGCTAGTGCTACTAAGTTATCAATTTTGTGTAAGTGTCTTGAATTGCTATCCTGGAAATTCTAGTCAAAGACTGAAGGAAAAAGACAGCAAGAAGAAAGAGACCAGCTATTAAACGGGAGTTTGCAATACAAGAAGGAAATATATGGCGTTCATAAACAATAAGAGGTACCTCTAAGTCTATTCAGAGAAACAGAGCTATCAGGAAAAAATTCTGTTTACTTTGAGTGTTTACACAAGAGTATGTGTAAGGTCATGTGATGGCAGAAAATAACAACAGATTTATGCACTTCATTCTCTTTCAATGCACGTACAAAAAAAATTAGGAGAAAAAAACAATGAAGTCACAGTATTCACAGCAAGTTCAACTCATCCATTCTTCATGTGAAATATCACAGTATAAACTAACAATCTCTGATTTCCCAGATGTGTATGGAATACCTCATTAATTGCAGCCTACAAAACACATTTAACAGATGTCTCAAGTGTTTTGAGTGCTCTGGATCAGCTAAGTGATTTTCATGGATAGAGAAAAAGATTAAGATGAGAAAATAGAAGTGAAGATCAGTAGAATTATGGTCACACAATTGTATGAATGCAGATTTGGTGGTGAAAGCATGAAAGTCTCTAGAGGCCTGTATGATGGGAAAAGGGTAATTAGAGTGTTCTGCCCTTGAGGGGAGGATGGGAGCAGGGAGGTGTAGGGCAGTGCAAAGGTTTCTGCGGATCTCAGTGGAAAAGGCGCAATAACACAATATGTAATAAAGTAGCTGTTTAAATAGGAGATTATGAAGAGGACTATAGATAGAGAGTACACTTTGCAACCCTTGTATTTTAACAACCCTTCTTTCAAGAAGCACAGACCAAGGGTAGACTTTCCTACAGCACCCTGTGTTGATCCCATTCATGGAGAGGTCCTTTTCTCCCTCCCATGCTGTTGTACCCTTTATTTTGCATAACAAAGAGAACCACATACCATCTCCTGACATTTTGTAATATCGTAACACCCACCAGCATAGTACAGACTGATGTGGGATGTGCCAACATGCTTCCCTTAAAGCAGCTGCTCACACTAACATTTGGGCTGCTCAAGCCCTAATCCTGGGGCCCAGCAGAGCCGGCATGGATTATCCAGAGCCACAGTGTAGAATTCAGCGTTTTCCACAGGGCTCCCAATACAGATGGGAGGAGCACTGTTGCATAGATTGGAGTAGGAGCTCACTTCCCAAGTACCTTTCCGATGTTTTTCTTCCTGACTGCTTTCTGCATCTAATCTAATCTACCCCATGCAAACCAAACAGTAGTTATATGTGAGGCACTATCACAACATTGTGCGTTGTGTAGTTTGATATTTTAGTGTCTGGTTTTCACTTTTCAGGCAAAGGCAGTATTGTCAGGGTCACATTTTTAAAAAAAGGATGAGTGTGAATCTCAGCAACTGGACTTTTATGTAAACACTAATGATTAAAAACCTATTTACTGAAATACTAATTATATTTTAAGAACACAAATGTTATCACAGTTGTCTAAAGGTAGCTTTATATTCTACATACCCTTTGTGGAACTTGTGTTTGTATTGAATGTATGTGGAAATATCCCTTTGGCCTTCACGTCTGTAATGAAGTATGATAAATTGTTTCAAGAATGCATTGATACAGCATATCACAGCATGATGATTTAGAACTGCACTTATTTATTTTCAGTAGATGAAAAAAAATGTTGTTATCTACTACAGATGTTTAATACTGAAGGGATTAATGTAGAGGCCAGCGTTCAGACTTGAAACATTGTGCTTAAACAATGTTAAATAGTCTGTTAAAAGGCATACTGTATAAACTCTGTTAAGAAGCTCTGGGCATCTATTTATTTTTCATATTATTTTTTGCTTGGTTTGGGGAAAATTAAGAAGCAGTTTTGTCATAGAGCATTTCTCTTTGCAAGCACTGTGTTTTTATATGTTATTAAGTGTAATTCTCTATGAGAAATTTTTTTTTCACTATTTCAGATTTAATTAACAAAGAGGAAATACATGTGGTCCTATCCCATATTTCCAAAAATAATCAAGGTAGTTCTTCTGTATCCAATGATCAAAGGAAAGTCAGAATATGGAATATACAGTTCTGAGAGAGTATATCTTGTGAACATCTAATAATGAATAGCAGATGTGCCTATTCATAGAGGTGCCTTTGATAGACTCCCTCAATGAAAATAAAAAGTCAGGATTCAATATTTTACACCTTTCCCAGGAAAGAATTAATTAAATGGGCTTTCTACATTGCACCTAAACACTGATTCTAATAATTGTATTATTGCTGAGTGTGGCATTCAGGTTTCAAGTTCTGCCAAGTCTTACCACATTCTTAAAATGCTCAGGCTACTCACTGGCTAGAAATTAAGCAGTGCATGTTCATCTAATCAATGTAGAAACCTAAAATATTATTTAGTTTTCCTAAAGAAAATTCTTTTTCCACGGATGGAGGAAAAACTGTGTATAAAACTTTTTTTAAATTCTCAAATGTAAATACAAGAATACGAGGATAGATTTTGTCAATTTTATATTTCCTTAGAAAACTTCCCTTTCAGATCTGGAAGGGCATGCTTAGAAAAGAAGCCAGGGTACAAGCTCTGAGAGATAAATAAGATAATGATTCATCATTTCTTGTGTTCTTTATAGTATTTGTCATTACTTCTCAGTGGTGCTAAGCAATAGGACAAGAGACAAGGGGCAGAAACTCATGAACAGGAAGTTGCACCTGAACATGAGGAAAAACTTTATTGTGAGGATGACTGAACACTGGAACAGATTGCCCAAGAGGCTGGAGAATCTCCATCACTGGAGATATTCAAGAACTGTCTGGATTCAATTCTGTGCAATGTGCTCTAAGAATGACCCTGACGGAGCAGGGAGGTTGGATCAGATGACCCACTGTGGTCCCTTCCGACTTTCTTCAGAGAATAGGAAAATATGTTACATTTTAATTAGATTTTTTTTTTTCTATTTCAAGATATAGAAGGTAGTATTTGAGTTTTATAGATACTCAGTTCGGTTTTGGTAAACACGCCAGAGGATAAGAGAAGGTAAATATCCATTTGTTAAAGACTTTGACTTTAGCCATGAAAATTATGTATACGAACATGATATAATGGAATACATGTCCATAAATCACAATATACCTTATTTTCTATCTGAATGCTTTAGTGAACTTCAGGGTGAACATTGTTATAGAAGTGCAAACCAACATAAATGAAATTATTTATTGTCATCACTGTTAATATTTATAATACTATTGTTTTCTAGGTCAGAAAAATAATTCACTAGGTGTTGCAAAACTAAATAGATGGCATTTCTAGGACTATATTTGTCTTCTTTGTGCAAAGATCATCCACTCCAAATTTATAAACATTTTTCTTGGAATTTATCAGATCTGCTTTAAATTCATGTCTGTCTATGATCTATATAAGCCAACAGGAACTGGTCTTTTTCACAGAATTCAGAACCTTCAAAGGGCCACACAGATGTTAGTGAATGAAATGGGCTGTGCTATTCTCAAAGCCAACTGAAATGGAAAAGCTCATATCCAAACATCTAAATATTTTTCTTCCTCAGAACATCATGGCCACATCTAAGCTACTTCTTGGAATGTTTGTTATAATTTCTGAATGTTGCTTAAGCATTGTTTGGTAGAGTTAGCTTAGATCAAGACTTTCTCAGACATTTTAAAATACAGGCAATTACTGAATTCACCTGTGTAAAATTCCTGAATCCCAGTACAGTAAAATTTCTCTGAGCTTTTCAGTAAAACACAGAAAAACTAATTACTGTACTTAAAAATAAAAGGATCTTCATGAAAATTCACAGTTGCTGTAGGGCCTGTAGCTTCAGAAATTAAATATTTGCATGGAGATCAAATTCTCATTGGAAGTAATTTCTGTTCCCTAAAACACTGATAATAGAGAAGTCTGAAAGTGACATATATTTATATATGTAACTATATACATGACTAAGATACATTTAATCCACCAGTATGACCTTCAGCCACTGACTGCAGTTCCCAACATGACAGCTGTTTTTTGTTACTTTTTTTCAAGTTCAGAATGTTGTTAAAGGGCAAAAAATTAAATGCTCTCTCTCCATGTCAGTCTTTGCCCCATCTCTTGTCATCCCATGCCTGTATTTTGGAGCCTGCTAGGTGTCCACTCCTCTAGGCTCTCTTGAGCTATCTTATGGCATTATGACATGGTCATAAATACCTAAGTCTAAACAAAATAACTGTTTGAGGCTACTATGCCTATAAAACTAAGGTTGTCCTGTAAAAAGGTAAGTCAAAGAAATTAGCTGGGGAAAAAAATTGTGCAGTAGCTAACCAAGTTAAAACAAAGCTGAGGTTTAAAAGTCCAACAAACCTCAGTTCTGAGGAGCAGCAGTTTGATACAAAATCTGAGACCTGCCTCTAGCAATAGCCACAGTATATGATGAGACTGCCAGTTGCAGAATTTTTCTCACAGCCCATATTCTGTAGTTTTATTGTTCTTGATACTGAAGTCTTCAAAATATAGGTAAATTAAATGTGCTTTTATTGTCTTCCACACCAGCTCCCCAGTGCAAGAGACACATAGTGAAAGATCTGTTTCTAACACAAAGCATAGTGCAAGCAGCCTCAGAAAATTATAAACTTCTGGTGGGAAGTAAAGTGCATTTTCATTAAGGATCAAAAGATGGAGGGACCTTCAGTGACATTATGATAAGTAACATTGTCTTGCAAGTCTTAAAAGGACCAAACTGGGAACAACTTTAAAGGAGAAATGCAATAATAGAAATGTTGAATTTGCTGGGAATTTTGAAAGTTGCTTTTCCTGCATTAGTATTCCCTACTGGACTGTGTCCTGCATCATCTTGAGCCATTGATGATGTTTGTCTGCACACACTCAATTCTCCGTTATTATAGGTTTTGTTGTACAAGAGGGTTTATGTATTGTGATTGAATTCATGTTATTTGGAGCTTGATAAGAAGTATTAATTTGTTTTGAGTGGTGTATTATGTACATTTTCATACCTTTTCACAACAAATTCTTAATAACAATGTATTTATAGACTATGTGGCTGTCAGTGTTCAACTTTTTCTGCTTTTAAAATGGATATCATTCTTTCTTCTGGGTAATGTATAAAGATTAAATTTCAGAAAAAAATCTATATGGAGGAAAACGTTGCTTTAAATTTCTTTACCTTTTATTATTATTAGTGGCACAGCAGTAATGGTATTTGAGATGCTGTGCACAGTACAACAATACTTACAACACACAGTAGTCTAAATGATGATTTTAGGTTGAAAATGTGCCTACTGCACAATGAGGAGCAAAATGTAATTAGTGTTATAGCACAAATAATATCTCTCCTGATGCTTCTGTGAAATATTTCTTGCAATTTGTCATTGAATTAGGCCTGCAGAATTTTCCCCATGTGCATTGAAAAAACAGATACCCTACAAGTTTTTTGATAGGGTTTCAAATGCTGGCAAACAGGCCTATCAAAAAGATTTAGCTTTAGCCTGTGAGATTCCTTACATCCAATATTTAAACTTACGACATCCAAATATTTTTCTAGTGAACAATGGAGACAATAGAAAATGCTCCAGGCACAAAAGCTAGAAAAGCTGATAAAACACAGCTAATACTCAGAATTGAGCTCCATATTATATCATCAATTTTAATAGGATATATGATTTTTCTGATGTACGCCCATAAAAAATTCAGGGACCTAAATAGAAACTATAAACCAATGTAATTCTTTCAAATAGATTTTGAGCCTATTTCTCTAGCTTGCACAGAGAAAGCCCAGGGAAACATTACTGTGAATTGCTAATGGATGGCAGAGTTACACTAATGTTGAAGACAGGGTTTAACATGTGAATGCCACATTTGTAGTGAAGCAAAAGATAATGTACCCAGTGTCCCAGTGCATTTCCTACTGCAGGAAATGATGTGTCCTATGTAGCAGAGAAGGCTGTAACCAAATACAGGAGAAACTCATCGTCAGTCATGCTTCATTGCAAGTAATCACTTTATTACTTCTTGGGGTCATATTTATAATCTTTCTGATTTAAGGCAGTTCAAGTTTTCCTTGGAAGTTTACTGGCAAAAAACCCCAAAAATTAAAACAAATGAAAATCCACAAAAAACCCAAACCAAATCAAAAAACAGAAAAAAACCCGAAACAAATGTAACATCCCAGTCGTCTTTTAAATAGAACTGCCTGTCAAATAGAGTAGAAATGACCTAACAGGTGAGATGACAATCTATTTCAATATATTTGCAAATACTTTTTTAAAATGTACTTAATACTGAGAAACTTACAAATGTAATATTGCAAATATTTCTAAACCACATCCAGTGACTGCTGTCATTGAACCTGGATTACAATTAATAGCAGTGAGAAGAAGGTTAACAGGATTTTGATTAATAGACTAATTTTCCATCTTAATTAGTCATGATGTAAATTTATTGTCAAAAATATCTATTTTTACATAATCAGGAATATGCAGCACAAGATTAAAAACTGCCCATCAACAAAATTGATTGAAATTTAGTAGAGTTTCTAGGCTGCCTAGAAGTCTCTTCAGGACCTAAACCCTAATCAGTTATGATGGATTTAGATTTTGATGTAATCAGAAACAAAAATGCTTCCTCTTGTGCAGTGAAGGGCAGACTAGTAATTAACCCACATGAGTAATAAGGAATAAATAAAAAAATAAGACCAATGCAAAATATGTGAACTTTTCTATTTCTTCCTCAGAAACAAAGAAAACAAATGAACTTGCTTTTATTTGATTTTGAGTCTGTCTCACCAAATTCTGCTCAACTGTCTATCTTTCGCCCTCAGAAGGTTATGATATATTTTCTAGGAGAGTTCTTTCCTTGACTGAAGTATCATTCTATTAATGGGAATTCTTATGTTATGTGTCAGGACCTGGAGTTCACTTCCCTCCTTCTAGGAATTTAGCTGACCTCCAGGTTGTCAAGTAGAAAGAGCTGCTGTGAAGAGCTGGAAAAAGCCTCAGCAGATGTTCCCTTCCACCACCTTAGCTTGGGACCTGCCTGCAGGACCTCCTTAAGCTGTACTGTGCCTGCTCTGGCACTTCCAACGCTTTTATACCTCCCTGATCCTATCCTGTAGGCTTGACTTAGTTTTCAATCTTGACTTTTTCTTACTGTGATCTTACTGAGTGATTGCTGATGCTGCATATTATGTCAGAACCGTTCTCCTTGCTTGGGCACTGTGGACCGTGTCCATGTCGGTGAGGTCACTGCCCTGCTGGCTGTGAGGGGGTTCTCTGTGCCTGGCTCACCTTGCTCTGCAGATCAGACCCTTCTAATTGCTCTGTGACAGATACTTCAGATGGGAGCCAGGAAAAGAGACATCAGCTTAAAAACACCTCAAAAAAAAACAGAGGTGAGCCCCCGTTGAGGTTTGTTCTGGCTTTTTGCAACAACTTTAATAAGCAAGCTGACCCTGAGTCCAGCAAGCTAATCTTGTGGAAGGGGAAAGTGCACTTCTGGAACTGTCAGTATGTGTTACCTCATCATTTTACTGGAGACAGTAGCAAACAAATACTTTGTTTGCTGAGATTATTTTTAATTTTCTGGGTTTTTAAAAATTTTTTTTATTTTATTTTCAGCTTTCCTTACAGTTTCAAAGGGCATGTTGTTTCAGTTTTATTTTTTATTTATTTTCCTTCATGAAGATTGGTAAAATGTTTCTTCTGTTTTCCTAATGAGCATCACCTTAAAGGTATTAAGGTGCCGTCCATGGTGCAGGTTTGGTTTTTTTTTTTTGTTACTTTGGTTTGTTTGGTTTGGGTTTTATGTTTTATTCCCAAAAAGAGAAAAACAGAAAAACAAGTAAGAAAATTACAGCAATAACATTATCATCTCCTTATTTCCTTCTTCTCACTCCCCAGCCTTCCAAGGATCATCTTCCGCAGGAGGAGCAGTCCCATCTCTTTCAGCCTCTCATACGACAGATTCTGCAGCCCTTTAATAATTTTTATGGTCCCTTACCAGACACGCTCCAGTGTGTCCATGTCTTTTTTCATAATGAGAAGTCCAGGAATGGACCCAGAACTCTCAGTATGACCTCACCAGTAAAGCAGAATGGTCACCTCCACTTGACTTGCTGACAATATGATCTATTAAAATATGAATATTGATCTAGTATCAATATCCAACTGAGAAGGACAAAAACTCTCTAACAGTTTAGAGTTAGAAAGTGCATGTTTTATTTGGCGCCAGGCACTGTGTGGGATAGCTCCCTAAGATGCAGGGCTCCAATACAAGCAAACACAAAGGTTTTTATTTACAAAAATTATGAATATCCAAAATACAAATGCATATTCATAACATTAACACCTCCCATTCTCCGCTTTGTATGGAAATGAGCTTAAATGTCATTAAGCATGCGCAGTGTGTGTTCTAAATTGAGTCGGTGGTCTTGAAGGTCAGTGGTCCCAGATAGATGAAGTATGCTCATCTCCCTTGTTTTGACCTTTTTTGCCTTTCTGAACTTTAAAACTCCTAGTTACTTTAGTGACCTCCAAATCTCTTGTGTGACTTTTGGATAGGTTCTCACAGAGGGAGGAAACTGGTAATTGTCCTTGTTCCCTCCCCAGACCAACTTATCAATGTTTCTGTTCCTCATTCTAAGCACAGCGAAGCAAACATACAAATGACAGATCATCAGTTATTCAGTAATCAATTACTAACATTTTGAAAACTGTTTCAGGTCCAGCTCTCCTAACTATTTTAATTATCTCTAGCCAGGCCCAAATTCCTTCTTATTCTAACTAATTTCAACACAGCTAGCCTATAACTAAAATCTTTATGTTTCAAATACTCCTGTAATACAGCTCTGAATGTTATTGACCTTCTTGCTAGTGGAGACATCACTGGAACATGTTAAATTTGTAGTCTTCCAGGATCCCAATGTCATTTTCTTCAAGGCTGATTTCCAGCCTATTATTCTCCAGTATGTATGGCTGCAGGGGCTGAATTGCCCATCTGAATGGCAGCACAACCATGATGTATGAACAGCTCCCTGAAGTTTTGGAACATCCAAAGACTTGATCATCTTCCAGGTCATGAATAAGAATCTTAAATGATATTGTCCCCTTTATTAGTCCCTGAGCCGCACTGTCTCTCCTAACCTCATCCCTGCAAGCTTTGACAATGTCTTTATGGTCATCCTAACTCACATCTCTGCTTCCATCTCTTGTATGGTTTATTTTTACATTTGTGATTTGTTGAGACCCCTTATTTATCCATGTAGGCATTTAGTTTACATAATTGATGTTAAGGTAAAATCTTGGCCTGCCAATTGTGTCTTGTGTTTATTTTTCATGGCTCTTCTGATGGAGATGGTACTGGTAGGAAAGGGGCATTTGAAAGTGCTGAAGTGCATTTTATTCTAGGGTGAAGCAGCTGATCCCTGGGCAAGAGGCAATGCAGTCATTTGGAATTCATTGAGCAGAATATAGTGCAAAACATGAATTTACTACTTTGCCTGAAGTTTAGAGATAAAAAGTCAGTTAGTGTCTTAACACTAAAAAAGGCTTAGCAAGCTTCAGGGGGGATGGGGGAAAGAGTTTTTTTTGTAAGAGCATCTCCTTTTGCTAAATTGGGATTCTGCAGGACTCCATAAAAAATTGCTGTTAAGTCACTCTGACTGATAACCTGGTCTGTTAGGGAGGGAAAGGGCATGTCTTTGTCTGATATATGCTCAGTCGCACAGAATAGTCCCTTTTCTTTATTGCCAATGGTAACTTAATGATTTCCCTTTTTCTTGTCTCACTGTAAAGAAAAAAACCATGCATTTCTTGCCCTTCTCCCAGCTCTCTACTTAGATTTCAAGATGAGACAGCTTCTTATTTTCTAGGTATTGGATGCAAAATTCCCTCCAGAATCCTGAGAATTATTGGAAAAATGGGAACATTTTGATCTCTTTAGGAAAATTCCTATTTACTTGAGAACCTGTGAAGACCAGGATTGAAAACTTTAATATTATAAAATATACACCATTGTTTCTCTTGGGTATATCTCTTGAAATAGAGCTGCATCGTTCAAGATAATTTTTTGGAAGTATTTCTGCTATTTAAACTTACAGAAAACAGCTTGTTAGAGAAAGGATTCTGTTGCTGTTTACCATAAATGAAGAGGTAGCACGAGTATTTGTGGTATTATTCCAAATTTATGGTATTATTCCCAATTTATGGTATTATCTCCCTATACCTTTGACAAAAATAGCATCTCTGTACCATTAAAAACCTTTCACTGGCTTTAATGCTCCAGTGTTCATACAGCTATTTTTATGCTGGTGTCACTAGAACAGCTTTTTTGCAGCTCAGTTTAGGCTAGTCAAAACTCCTCTTCCTTATTGTCCTTTACTGCAATAATTACTTTCTGCTTTGGGTCATTTACTGTAGACACATGTCATATGGCTGATGACATAAAGCAGGCATACAACAACATCCCAAGTGTTGTTTATTTATTTATTTATTACATTACATTGACATTACTCTGCCCTACCATCGTGTTGTAATTACTGTACAGTATATTTTAGAGAACAAGCAGGAGGCTTTTTCCCAGGTTGTCTCCATGCAATGCCACTGAAGTCTGTATTTTTCAAACATATGCAAGCACTTCATATGAGAAGATTTATATTCCCCACTCTACAATACAAAAAAAGTCCTATTTCTGAAATCAAAGGAAGTAAAAAAAGTATAAAGTGTCTGAACATATAAGCAGAGATGAAAAAAAAACAAGTGTTTTCATTTTCGCTTAAAAAAATCCAGAATACTTTATCTTTGAACACTGTTTTTCAAGGATTATTGAAAATATCAAAACTTGTTAGAAATTAAAGTTAGAATTTTTTTTTTTTTTTTAATCTAAAATAACCTTCACACATTAGAAAGATATGAGCTCTTTACTGGAACAAGAGACTGAGTGAGGAAGAGGGAGGGAGAGAGCAGTTAATTCCAGAACAATGAAAGAATTCTCTGCCTTCAATTTATACAATGAAAGGGAAAAATAATCAGAAAGAAAGTGAAAGTTTGTGCTATTGAGATGATGAGAATTGTGTATAGTATTACACTAATGACAGTTTACAATCATTTGATTATAGTTAGGCAGATGGTGCTTCAAGTGTCATGTGAAAGAACCACATGTTGTTAAAGTTGGGAAGGATAGAAATAATGACATACTTGTAAGAATATTGAACTATTTCTGTGGTTGTATTGATGCCTTTTCCTGGTCTTAAAATCAAGAGTCACACACGGTTAGAAGGGGAAAAGGGATTTTACCTTGGTATTTATTCTTAAGGATCCTTAGGTGTACACGTCCAGGTCATATGCATCAAGATGTACCCCACCGAGTCTTTCCCTGTGTCTCTGTGTCTCTCTCCTCCCGTGTGTTCCCGTGTGTGTGTGTGTGTGTGTGTGTCCCCCCAACATTGGGTATAACATTATAGGCTTTTCTAATTAGCATATCTATCAAAGATTCCCCAATGAGAGGTTCAAGTGAGCCCCCCCTCCCCAAGGAACCTTCCCCTGGATGGTTCTATCTTGGTTTACAGAATATGTTCTGGAGAGGACCTTGGGGTCTGGGGCACACTGATCCCTAGCTACGAAGCTTCTAAGATGTTTAGTCTCTTAGCTTAACAAACAATTCTAAGAATGTAGGCAAAAAGCACTAGGAATACAGAAGCTGTAAAAAGGTATAACAGGGGTATAAAAGAAAAAGCAAAAATCTTCATGGCATCAGTATATCTTTGAAATTACTTAATATTTCCTGTATTTTCAGGAAAAATATAATAATTCTGTAGAGAATTCATCTTAAAATTGAATCAGAATAACAGCCTTAGAATTGAGCCCTGTTAAATGTTTGCCCAGTGCTTTACACGTAAGGCAATAATATTGTGCCAGTTTTCAGAGGAGACAGAGATGAGACAGTAGCAGTGCATAAACTCACACTTCAGCATTCTATTCTTGTAGAAAAAAGTTTATGCATTTTAATGTGTTTCAATGGCAAATGTTGCAAAAGTAGTGATAGAAATCTATCCTTTTTTTCTGAAGAATGTGTGACATGGCAATGTTGACAAGAATTCTTGAAAAAATATATATGTCTGTGCGAGCAGTATGAGGAAAGAAAGAAAGGTGGAAAAGCACAGCAGGGAAAGATACTCTGAAAACTGAAAATAATTTTGAAGACTGTCTCTAAGGTGTGGTTAGGATAGTAAGACTTACTAAGGTTTTTTAAGTTTCTTGAGAAGTTATTGGATGAGCATAGTTCACATATTTTTATCAGGCAATTTTTTGTACAGGAAGAGGGAATAGCAGAGAGTCCGTAATGAAAAGACCTTGAGGATATAAAGGATTGTCTCTTAAAATAATAGACATAGAAGGCAGAGTGCTGCTGACATTCCTCACTGGAGTTAAATTATCAAAGGACCAGGCACTGTAGAATTTGTACACATCCTCAAAAGTAACAGTAGTGTCAGGATCCACAACTGGAGAGTTAGAAATGTTCACAGGTTTTTTAAGAAAAAGAATGTGAATGGGTTTTGTTGTGGCTGTTGTTGTTGAAGAAAAACTTCAGCATGTTGAAGTTTTCCTAATGGCTTCTCTGAGAGAATGATGAACACTAGAGCAATGCTGATGTACTTCAGCCTGAAAAGGAAGAGGTACTTGATATTTGAAAAGAGCATCCTTCTGTATAAACGAGAATAAAGAAATACCCCTTCACTTTTCCAAGAGGAAAAAAAAAAAAGAAAAAAGTCCACATTCTCAGTTCAAAGTAAATGCTTATAAGAATTACCATATAAACACATTTACAATTTTGTTGCTATACGGCTGCTCTATGTTTCTAATGATCCTGTGCTAAATTCAACTTCTCCCTCAGGAACATATAAAGAATCAATTGTCATAACTGCCCAGAAGATGTGAGATACATAGATCCAGAATTCTAAGTCAGCTAACAGGGTGGGTTTATTTAATTTATCTGTTCTGGAGCATATTAGGTTTTCATTTCCTGAACTATCACATCTTCATTAAAATGAGTTTTTGTTGTCCAGCTTTTCCTGGCCATCTTATTAAATACTAACTCTTGGAAGCATAACACACTTTCATGACTGTTGCGATCCGGTTTAAACCCAGAAAAGCAAAGCTAGCTAAGTCTCTGAACATTAACCAGAAGGAATTTAGAAGGTTCAAAATATTCCCAGAAATGAGATTAAAACCAAATGAGGTTAGATGTTGATGCCAAAAAAATTGATGTATTTTATTTATTAGTAGAGAGGCAAAGAGAAGGAAAGAGAAAGAAAGAAAGAAATGGAAAAAGAAGTGTACGTGGGGGTGGGGGAACAGGGAGAGGTGACAGGGGTTAAGTGGAAGCAGATCACCCATACAAGGGGCCCAACCACGTCTCGTTGCTCCCCTCCATCCGGTCTGCTGGTGGTGAAGGTCCCCCGTCGCCGCTGTGGCCACGCTACCACACCACACACTGGAGAGTACAGAATCCCATGGATTAATAGACACTTTGGGCCAGGTGGGAACGCCCACATGTCTCTCTTGCAGGGGCCAGCTTGACACTGTCCCTTGCAACACTGAGGGTCTGTTGCATCATCTCTGGTGTTCTGGTGCAGGGTCTGGGGACCCCTTGG
>NW_008238983.1:5666355-5675286 GCF_000691975.1 Corvus brachyrhynchos | reverse complement strand
GACCCCTCAGCTGGGCTCCTCTGCACAGTGGAGGATGGGCAGTCACGGCACCTCTGACCAGAGGCTTTTCCAAGATACCCAAAGCTTCTCCTCCCTCCACGCCTTGGTGCAAGGGTCTGTTCCAGCCTGGCAGCTGATAGCCCAGGGGCTGTGGTCTCCACCTTGGAGGTGTTAAGCCTGTGCTTTTGTGAATGTCCCCAGCCCTGAGTTGTTACTTTATCTTATCTTCATCAGCGAGCGGTGTCAGGCCTCAGTCAGGGCCCCATTCAGGCTGTGGTAGTGTTCCCTTCAGCTTTTGTAATACAGTTTAAAAGTCCTTTAAGAAAATGTTTAAGTCATAAAGTATAATATTTCAGTCTCTGACAATGACCTATCTCCTAGGCATCCTCTTATACATAGGACCCCTCCAGATTACTGAATTGTAGAAATCATAGACTCCACAAATTCAGGAGTCAGTACTTCATCATGCTCTTTTCAGTAAGCAAAAAGTAAGTCAGTTATAGGTCTCTTACAGATTTTACAGCAAAACCCATTTAATAAAAATCTGACTTACATATTTGATTAACACCATGCAACCTCTTCTGGGGGTAATATTAAATGTAGGCTTGTGTGAACTATGCAGTTTAATTTGCTTTAATATGGCAGTGGAACTTATCATCTCTCTCTGAATTACAGTTGCACTTGCACATTTTTACTTTTGAATTAATTCTTTTAGTAACTGTGAACACAGGAAACATCTTTCACTTCATACTCTCTCACAGAACTTGCTTCAGGAGTTTAGCAAAACTGAGGGATTTTCAAAGCCTTTTGAATATATTGCGTAGTTTCAAGATATAGCGTATCCTTTTCTTGGTTCACTTCAGTTGGATTAGATTTCTCACAGTATGCCTGTTCTTGATGGGACAGTACTGACACAAGAATTTATTGATAAATATATTGATGTTGATTGACAGAATGGTGCAGCTGAAGAGAGAAGCAGTAACCTATTTTCATAAAAAGGCACTGAAACAGTTTCTCACGTTCTTTGATTCAAGTGTTGCAGAAAAGGTATGTGAAGTAGAAAATGGGAGCAACACAAGTTTTAAGTATTTATAACATATTTGTCCTCAAAAGGAGCCGGGCAGAGGTTCTGTAGTATAAAGCTGGCTGAACCCCAGGGTACAGCTGCTGCACTGCAGAGAGAGGAGTGCAGCAACAACAGAGCCTGTAAAAATAAACACATGTGAAGCCTAAACTGCTGAGTGCTCTAGAGATGACAGCAAGTTTTATGCAGCAGATATAACCTTTGCCTTGAAGCTGTTCAAAAGAGGAATGTCTAGCAACATCACATGCCATTGCAAGTTATTTGGAAGGCCAGAGACGGAAATACAAATAGCAATTTAGATAAATTCTTTCCTCACTCAAATGAATGGTGGTAAAATACATAATTAGTACATCCTCCTGAGACAAAATGTGATCAGAACCCATTGAGACAACTAAAAGCTCTTTTCCTGTCAAATGAAAAACATTGACTTTGATTATAAGCATTATTTTCATAGTATACTAAGTCATTAGTACTATTTAGCATTTTTTTTCCCTATTTGCTTTTGTCTGGATTCCCAAGCACTGGAATTAAAGAATGGCCCTGGAACCCCTTTTTCCTGATAAAACTGCTGAGTGGTTGTGTGTAGTCTCTTGATCTGTTGTGTGATACAAATTTCTGACAGAACAGTGGAAAGACATAGGCTTTCAAGAAGATATAAAGTGAAAAGACACACTTGTTTTTTTTTCTCAAATCATTATTAATTCCTTTTTTATGTTACCTTGTAGTATTCATGCAGATTTAGTTTTCTATTTATCAGGTTTATTTACAAGACCAGAATAGGAAAGTAGAAAATTAAAATTTGTATATATCAGTAGTATTTCACTATTTAAATTTTTTACTACTTACCTCCCTAGCTGTCTTGATTTCAAATTAGTACCCCCCAAAAATCACAGTACTATGCACTTTAAAGAAAGTGTCTTTGAAACAACAATTAATGTCTACATCAGATGCACTCTAAAAGACTAATTTACGTATACTAATAGATTTTAAAGGGGGTTTTATGTCGTTGGTTTTTTGAGGGCTTTATTGAACTGTGAAACAATTTTAAAATTTGTCATAAATCTTCATTTTAATCAGAAAAAGATGGAGGAATTTGGCATCTGCATGACCAGATATAGCCAGATCACTTAGTCTTTGAAATTTTTTAGGAATAAGAGCAAAGGTATTTAGTTACATGGATAGAAATCCTGATTATTCTTTCCATCTTCTTGAGGAACAGAATTTAAATATTGTTGATAGTCTACTCATCAAATATGGTATGGCTGAAAAAGACATGGCTTTAGGAGGAAAAGGAACAAAAAAAGTAGTCATTTACATTTCTTGTAAGGAACTTATGAGGGGTTTGTTACAAAATACAGATCAAAGCAGGAACATGTCTAATTTATATAGTCTTTTTAGTTTATAACTCGAAAAATCTGAGTTTAATATTTTCTGTAGTGATGCAAATCTAAGCAGATTATTTACTTTTCTTAGACTTCCAGTTCAGAGTATCAGGTTTATTATCAGGTTTATTTACAAGATCAGAATAGGAAAATAGAAAATTAAAATTTGTATATATCAGTAGTATTTCGCTATTTTAATTTTTACTACTTACCACTCTAATTGTCTTGATTTCCACTACTCTTAAGTTCTTTCTCAATGTGAACTTTTTCTGCTTAACGGTGAGCATGTGTTTGAGGATAGCATGAATTTGATGCGAATTTTTCTCTCTGTTTCTCTGTTTCTGGTAATTGAATGAACATTTTGTGAATTTTAATGAATATCAGGATATCAACACAATAACAAGAGTGATTATTAAAAACAACTTTTAAGTAGGTTTTAAAGAAATCACTCAGCTTAGTAGTACTGCCAAATTTATGACTATAAAATGTAGGAGATTCTATCTGGAAGGAAAAAAAAATTAACAAATATAAACCTTTTTTTTAACTCTGTAACAGACAAAATGAGCATCATAGATAGGATTGGAAATGAGTCATTTTTTCAACTGAGAGAAAAAAGTAAAAATCATCATCCATTTTCTAGTTACAATCTGAGACTCTATAGTAATTTTTTGGACAGACGAAGACATCCTAAAAAGTAAAAAATATTCTTTTGTATTTGAGGACTATATTTTGAAATTGCATACAGTGGTTTTTGCTCAATAGCCTCTTCTACAAAAATTGTAATGGATTAAATTACAGTTTACATTTAAAAGAAGAGAGAGATGGGCAAGGCTAACATTTATGGATGTTTATAAGACATCATCTTATAAACATCAATGTTTATAAGACTTCAATTTCATCAACAATAGATTAAAAACCTGGTCATCTAGTGTAGCATCATGCTTTGGGTTCAAGTTCCCAGAGTATTTCATTGTAGTTGAATTAGAATTCTTTTTGTTGTTATCAACCATCATCGTGAAAAAGTCTTGAACACACGACTGTGACAAAACTGAGGGTCTCTACTTGTACATAAACTAAGAATTTTTGTCCCCATGTTGAAGGCAGCCAGCAGTGTGCTGAGCAGCCTTTAGAAGGGTTTTGCCAGGAGGCTGAAGGGAGTACTCAGCACTTCTGAAACATGTCTGGAATACGGGGTTCAGTTCTCATCTCCCCAGCACAAGATATGGACATATTGGAGCAAAGCCATAATAGGGCATAAAATATTAAGGGCCAGGAGCATCTGTCAAACTCAGAGAGGCTGAGAGAGCTGGAACTGATCAGCCTGCAGAAAAATAGGGTATGGAAGGAGCAGGATATCAGTGTGTATAATACATAAATACATGAAGGGAGGAAGGAACAGGAAGTCCAGCTCTTCTCACTGATATCCTGCAGGCATAGCTAGGCATAAATTAAAATAAAAGGAATTCCACTTAATTTTTTTTTTTTTTTAATTACTTTAAGGATGACCCAGCAGTGGAATAGGTTGAAGAATGACTGTGATTCAGTGCTATGAACAGTTTAAGCTGTAGTTTGAAGACCTGAATAAGCTGATAATGGGAGGGTATTTATCCAACTTGACCAGTGTTGTGATGTGACTGCTGACATTTTCTGTTCCTGTTTTCCTGATGCATTTTACTTTTCCTATGAATGACTTTTTGCAGTCAGACCTGGACAGAGCAAACTCTTAAATTCTATTCCCAAGGAAAATTCCTTCAGTAAGAGATGCAGTGTGGTATTGGATTTTAAGTACATGTTTATGGTATTTAATAACCTTATTTCCAGTCAAAATAAAGCATGGAAGACAATAATGGCTTACACAATGCTTTAGACATATTCATGGTTTTACTGGACCTTATCAGATTATTTGTATCCTCAAGTAATCAGCTGGTATTAATGTTTCCAGCAGCAAGAAAGTATAGGGGGAAGACTCAAATGATACCTCTCATTATTGAGGTAAGGAGATGTGGGAGAACCTTCAGGTTTGGAATCCTGAAAAACAGTGGCTGTACAGTTGTCCTTGAGTCACTAAAGGGAGGCGCCTTCAGCCTCAAAACTCTATGAAAGTTTCAATGTCTTTCATTACTTGGAAATGTTGTACAAAAATTATTTTAAAAGTTAAACAATCAAAAGAAATTGATTTTGTGGTTACTCTTGGGCACTCACTGGTGACTGCAGCCTGATAAAGTACATGTTAAATGTCAACTATTAAAATGAAATAGCTGTGTATTTTAGTTCGGTACGATGCCTAAGTAAATAAAAGGTTTACATTCAGCTGTGCTTTTTAGAGTAACTGTTTTATATTCTCTGATGATGTGTTGAAACACAGAAAACTTACTTCAATACCAAAGTAAAATTAAAAGCAAAAGAAGCACTGAAAAAATTTAAAAGAAAAGTAAAATGCATTCTAAACAATATCAAGTGATACTAATTTTCCCAAAGATACATACAGTGCAAGTTGGGATTTGTACTCTTTTTTTTTTTCACTTGCCCTTCCAGTGGAGTCAAGAGCAAATAACAAAAACTGAGAGCGGTTGACATCAATTTCCTGCTCTGTACCTTTTGATATTTAAGAAGCTTCATATTTTTAATTACATTCACAGATTTCTCTTCCTGCAAATATTTATTTTCTGTAGGACTAAGTAAAGATGCACATAAGCATCAAATAACGAGCATGTCTCACAAACAAAATATGAAATAGGACTATGTGGAAGACATGTTTGTTAGATTTAGTTCCCATCATACTTTATTCTTGCAGGTGTCACTGTAACAGCTGATTATCTACTAGAGGGGAAATCATTAATGTCTCATTTTCTAATTAATTTCCTGATTTGGATAATTTCTTTCATTTTCACCTACCTCCTGTTTATCTTCCTTGTACTCAGAATGTTAATTTCTGTTTCAAATCAACTTCTGCTGAAGTCAGTACCTTTCTAAATAAATATAATTCTTTTAACAATTGTGTTCCCTCTAGAATCAATTCTGATTTTCCTGAAATGTTAAGACAGTTAATTTCTTCATTTATGTATTTTCTATTGCATTTTTCATGTAAGACTTTTGCTTCAATATATTGGCAGTATGGTAGGGTCATTGCTATCCAAAAACAAGAGAAAATTTGATCTGTAACTACTGACACATATTTTCCCTTTTAGATTTTCAAAGTTGTTCTAGAGAATCTAAACTAGATTTTTTTTTTTATTGGAATTCTTTTATTTGTAAAAAGATTGCTTACATAATATTTATTTCTTTTTAGTAACCCAAAAGTCATAATTCAAATTCCCTCTGTAATGAAGACAGAAAATGTGCCTGCATTAATTTTTTTTGGATAAAACAATGTTTTTCATTAAATTGCTAAAAGATATTCTTAGTTCAAAGTAGGATCCCAAAAGCATATGAAAATATCTTTCTTAGTGCTATTAGTTGTTGGGATATAGTTAGAGGATCAGGGGCATGGATCATTGATAGAATTATGGGATCAATAAAAGAACTGTACAAGCAAGAGCTTGCAAGCAAAAGGCCTGTGTGAGAAAAACTGTCTGTCTGCATGAGAAAAATCCCTGTGTGAGAAACAGGCCTCGGAAAAAAAAAGGGAGTTTTGAAGCGATGCAGCTGTGCTGATAAGATGTGCTGACCGAGAGAGAAGGGAGGCTGAACTCTGAATTCTTTTAATCATAACTGTAGAAGCTTTCCAATGTAAGTCCAATTATGTAGAAGTAGAAATGCGCTTTGATAAGTTTTAAGCCACTTAAGAGTTAACAAGCTGGTATACTATATAAGTGCCTCGGGATTGCTAAAAAACAGAGCTTGCTTTTATCAACCACATTGGCTTGGACTGCAATTTTTCCCGCTGCCGGAGTCCATGGACGTTTTTTCCCCAACAATTAGTCAGCAAAATTCTCTTTATGGTAAATTTGGATTTTGATAAACATAAATTACATTCAGTGGATGTTTCAGATTCCAGACTTGAGTCTTATTTTTTTCTTCTTTTTGTTTTTCTCATCATTAATAATGACATCTGAAACTACTCATCCAAGGCTTAATTTCATGTGTGTCTGGATGTTTTTCCCTTTTTGCTTTTTGGTGCTTGTTTAAAATGCTCATCACACTGCAGAGAAGCTGCAAAAGGAAATGTTTTTTCCTTAAAGCTTTATGTTTTACTATAAAGAGGACTGAATCTGCTTTTTTTTTTTTTCCCCAGCATTCTGATAATGGCTTTATAGAAGGAAAAACATGCAAAACCAGATTTTGAGATTTATCCCTATAGACTCACAGTGTTGAAACAACGTACCTTGTAGTCTTACTCCCTACAATTAAATGGCATGCTCTCAGCAAATTTAGACCTCTGTGCTTTGTCATTTATGACATTCTGGCATATAACATACCCTTCCCAAATAAAGTTTGCATATACATAAATCATATATTTGTCTTCAGCTGCCAATACCTATTGTTCCTCAGATTTACCCTCATCCTTTTTGGCAAACTGTTAATTTTGTAGTCTTTAAGATGATCATCATACTGCCTTACTTTGAGAAATAATTTCAGTGCCTGTAACTATTTGTATATATCTCAAGTTGTTTTTCATTTGCCAGGTGTTTCAGTTTCTATAAATGGTAAATGAACATTCACATTGTGTTCTTATTAGGACAAGCAGCTGTCATTTTCAAAACCTCTTAATTCTACTTTCTCAGAGTCTATGTTTTTTACTTTTTGCATTGTGGCTTATGTCTGGAGTGTCTTGCAATATTTCACGGGGCAAACATAGGCTAACTGGAATAGCTGAAAAGTGTATCAATTTGTAGATTATGGCTGTTTTTCCTGATAAAAATGTAATTCAACAATTTTTTTTTTTATTAGACATTCTTTGTTTTCTTTGTTTCTCTGTAGCAAGGTAATATGTCCTTGATTCCTTGTGGTCGTCATGTCTTCCTCCTCCTCAGTCTGCATATAATAAAAGTAAAGCAGTCATAGATTTTAAAGAGAGTAAAATATATATATATTTCTAATGGATCCAGCATGTTTTAAATTAATATCAAGAACATTGAAATACTTATATATTATTCCTTTCTCACATTTCCAAAATACATTTCAACTTTACCATGAGAAATTTAACCTCTCTTCAAACCATCCCCACAAGTTTTCTTGACTCAATCAGACTTTTTTTCTCTTTTTTTGATCAACATGTATATTCAGTAAATTCAAGTCAAATTCTTGATAAAGTTTTGAAAGAACAGCAATGGGTGAAAATAAACACTGGGGTTCTGTTCATGGTCTTCTCTGAGAGAAAAAATAGAAAGAGCAACAAAACTGGTAGAAAGTGTATACACAAAAGATTGTTCTTCATATGTGAAATCAGACATAGGTCTGAACTGCACTGCTCGCATCCAGATTGGAACTATATCAAATAGTATTGAAGGCTAGTTCTGCACTAGTACGTACGAATTTCTGGTTTCAGCATGCATTTTGCTTTAGACAGATTATCTTGGGATTTTTAGCATTCACATTATTTCAACAACAGAAAATTTTTAAAAAGTAGGTATTTCAGTGAATAGATGTATTTTCTCTAGTTTAATAAAGATTTTTTTTTAAAGACAACTGCTTACCAGATATCTAAGTCCACTTCCTCTGCTTGAATTTTTTACAGAAAAAAAAAATAGCATGACACATAATTCAGCTTTGCACACTCACTGCATATAGTGCCTAATGCTAAAGACGTTTAGCAGAGGAAGACAGTTTCAGGCTTTTCTCTGAACCGAAAAAACTGTCAAAACCAATCATGCGCATAATAGGATTGCCCTGCAGTATTTCAAGGCACTACTACTTTCTCCTGGTAACCTAGAACTGATTTTTAAGACATATACTATTATTTTATTACTTAAAGCAGTGGCAGTAATGGCTACCAGCCAAGGCTTTACCAGTTAAAGCACAAGATTTGTTAATGAGGTTGTACTAGTCTCTGATCCTTTTAGATATTTATACTACTCCCCTTTCATTACACTTCAATTTATTTGCAGCATTAATGAAATATTACCGCAGGCCTGGGTCCTACGGTGTATCACCGTGTCCCGCAGCCATAGGGAGGAGGAGGAGGAGAGAAGATCCAGCAGGCAGGAATTGTGCAGCAAGATTGATTTATTTAATTATTTTACAAACTCTTTTATAGGCTTTTTTCTTCTAGTGTAATTGGACAAAGGACCAGCCACCCCTTGGGGGTGATTGGCCAAAATCCTAAAACATCCATCATCAAAATATTTTCTACTATACCATAAACAAGACTTTTCAAGGTTGCAGGTGGCTTGGCTGTTTACATTCCCTGCTACCTCTTCTGTGAGAGAGAAAATTCTCTCATGGACTTAGAAAATAACAAGAAAATCCTCACTAACAGCATTTTTGTACCTACAATTCCCCCTTTTTGTTTTATAAGATAACAAC
>NW_008238983.1:5617086-5663089 GCF_000691975.1 Corvus brachyrhynchos | reverse complement strand
CTGAGCAGTAAGACAGGCTGTGCGCCCTCCCACTGCCCCAACCCCCCCGCCTCTGCCGGCACGGGGTCCCTGGGGGCCGCGGAGTCCTGCGATTGTGCAGGGTGAGGTGGCACAGGCTCTGCCTGTGGAGATGGGGAGGTTTTTCCGAATCCACCATCATTTGCCCCAGAAGCCCGGTCAGCGGGGTCCCCCCCTTGGACATTCCTCCGTCACTCATCACTGAGATAGGCGATCCAGCCCTGCTGTCACAGTCAAGGGCTGTCAGCAGAATAAATAACGAACGCCAGGTTTTGTATAATTCTAACGCTGCTGGGTCCCCAGTCGGGAGCTCATGTCAGACAGCACAGGCAAGTTCCTGCCATAAGGCAAAGTCCAGGGCAGTATCTCTGTCCATGGAAATCCCTTTTAAGGTAGCCCAGTCTAATAATTCCCGAACCGAGTTTTCAGGAACAGAGGTGTGCGTTATACTAAACACACCTTTCCAGACCAGTACCACAGCATCGGTTTGTGAGCCACTGTTTGCCATTTCTCAGGCCTGTCGGACTTCCCAGTCCCAGGGGGGAAGGGGAACAGCGTACCTCTAGAGGAATTCGGCTTGGCTCACAACAGCAGGACACGTCAGAGAGTGCAGATCACGTCGGGCAGCACCAAATATTACCGCAGGCCTGGTTCCTACGGTATATCACCGTGTCCCGCAGCCACAGGGAGGAGGAGGAGGAGAGAAGATCCAGCAGGCAGGAATTGTGCAGCAAGATTGATTTATTTAATTATTTTACAAACTCTTTTATAGACTTTTTTCTTCATAGTCTAATTGGACAAAGGACCAGCCACCCCTTGGGGGTGATTGGCTAAAATCCTAAAACATCCATTGTCAAAATATTTTTCTACTATACCATAAACAAGACTTTTCAAGGTTGCAGGTGGCTTGGTTGTTTACATTCCCTGCTACCTCTTCTGTGAGAGAGAAAAGTCTCTCATGGACTTAGAAAATAGCAAGAAAATCCTTGCTAGCAGCATGTTTGTATCTACAATGAAATAATTCTCAAAATATCCACAGTGTTAAGAAATAAGTTACAGTGATAAGGAGCAAAAGAGGAACCAAGATGCAAAGAAATCAAGGATTCCGAAAGTCTTTCAGGCCTAAATAAACAGCCAGATCTTTACTGGTTTTGCTTTTTTTTTTTTCTTTTTCTTTTATCTTCTTCTTTTCTTTTTCTTTTTCTTTTCCTTTTCCTTTTCCTTTTCCTTTTCCTTTTCCTTTTCCTTTTCCTTTTCCTTTTCCTTTTCCTTTTCCTTTTCCTTTTCCTTTTCCTTTTCCTTTTCCTTTTCCTTTTCCTTTCTTTCCTTTTTTTCCCCTCAAACAATTGAAGCTGGCTAGGGACCTAAATATACTTCAGATCTTATTAGCACCTTCATGTCCTCTGTAACCACACGATAATTAACACCACTGACTTGAATCCTCACTGCAAACTCACAGTGCATGTTTGCTTGGTATTCATAAGCCTGGTGTTGGTGTCTTTAAAAATTAATCCCTTGACTGCTAAGAAGGAAAGGAACATTTTTTCAAACCTGGCTGAGAAATAAGCATGGAAGTGAACATGAGTATAGGCCTTAAACCTGCTCAGCTAACACTGAACATTTGTAATTGTGCATCATAAATTTCTGTTTAAAAAGTACATCTGTCATAAAGTACTGGACAATATCTAGCTCAGACAGTATGCAAAACTGGGGAAAATATATCTAAGCATGCCTGAGCTGAAAGGTACCCAGATCATAGGTATTAGTATAAAAAGCAGGCTAAAGCCATAGATTCTATGATTGTGAGGGCAGAAGAGGTGAGCCATTAAAAAAACCCCAACAAAACATGGTGGGGAACTATGCTTTCTATGCTGTTTACTGTTACTAAAACCCAAATGTTACCACTATTAGCAGCTAGTGATTAGTGGTGATTAGGTGATTAGGCAGAGCAGGTAGTGGAGCAGAAGTGGCCGTTCTTCCAGCAGCATGGCAAGGTTTTGCTGCTGGGCAAGATCCAGGACAGAGCACAGCAGTATTTAAATATTTTTTAAACAGCTGTTAAGTAAATTTTGCTGTTGTACGTTACAGAATGAGTAATTATGTATTGGTCTATTCATTTCCCTTTTATCTTTTTTTTCTCTTCAGTGAAGTTCTGATTTAATCATGCTGCAAACATTTCATGCCTGCAAAGACCAGTCTTTGTGATTTATAAGTTGAATTAGTGATGCGTTAGGTAGCATTATTGTATGCAATAGTGTATTGTGGAGTTTCTGTGATGACTATGCTGTACCTTATTTGTTAGCGGTCCTGACCAGCCCTGTTCCTAGAACTTAAAAGCTACACACAGCACAAACATGTCAAGGTTGATATGGAGCCTCTCTTAAATTTACCTGCAGGCATTGATTTCTCACAGCAAGTGGCCAACACTTAATATTTGTCTGCAACACAATGGAATTCTTGCTGTTTCACCCAGTAAGTCACTTCACTGGGGTCTCAGCTCAAGACCTCTATGCAAACACATGCAGCATGAGGTACAAGCAAAACAAGTTAGAGACCTGCACATGCCTACAGGGCTATGATCTTATTGGTATCACAGAGACATGGTTGGGCGGCTCCTGTTACTGGAATGTTGGAATTAGAAGAATACTGGCTTTTTAGGAAGGACAGGCTGGGAAGATGAGGAGGTAATGTTGCCCTCTCTGTGAATAACCAGCCAGAATGCATGGAGCTCCACATGGAGGTACATGAGGAGCCAGCCTAGATCTTATGGGTCAGGATTAAAGCAAGAGTAGGGACAGGTGACATCATGGTGGGGAAGCACTACAGGCTCTGTGTCAGGATGGCTAAGTGGATGAGGCCGTCTATAGAGAGATAAGAGCAGCCTAATGTCCACATGTGGTCCCCCTGGCCCACATGGGGGACTTATGCCAACCAAATGATCTGTTGAAGGGGCAACACTGCAGGGCATAAGCAATCCTGGAGGTTCCTGGAATGCGTTGAGGATAAATTATCTTCTTCACATGATAAAGAAACCAATGAGAAGAGGTGATGGAATACAAGTAGAGAATGGTTTGGCCAAATTTAGAAATATATCCTCTGAGAGAAGGCAGGTACCACCTGGCCCCCACCACGTTCAGGAAAAAAAAACTTTCTCCTCGAAGGAAGGTGAAAGAGATATGTGGTGATGTGATGTTTTTATTGTATTTTTGTATGTTCTTTGTACCCTAATGGTTCGTTCCTACCTTCCCCACTTCTACTCCCGGTTGGTCTGCTCCAGATCCAAGCCTCTCCCCCGGTGCTCCCAAAAATGGTTATCCCCTCCCCTTGTTCTGGCACCCAAACCCCTCCTGGAGTTCTGGACTGTTCTGTATTTGTCACCCGAGCCCTCTCTAATTACCCTTATATGGTCCCTGTCAATCCCCTGAGACCCTGCCCCCTCAGATACCTCCCCTCTTGGAAATCCCCTAAACCTGGAAGCCCCATTGGGGCATGTGACCCCTCTCCCTCCACCCACCAAGACCATTGGACCAGATGTGAGTCCTTCCCTCCAGCGTCCCTCCCTCCTAATCAGCTTGTTGGTCCCTACTTGGGTTACTCCTCCTCTTCGACCCGCCTTTATAAGGTGTAGCAGCACTGCAACTGTTGCTTGTACGCTGCAGATCCCCTTCAGTAAACTTGGATTACCTCCCGTGGCAAGCCTCCCCCCTACTTTTTATCTTTCCCTTCCTCGAGGGCTGCTGGCTGCTGCATTGCCTGGAGCTGGTGCTCCCCTGGGTCGAACAGAGGCTGCAGAGGAGCAGCTTTAAAGCTCCGTGCCTCCAGCTGCTCCCCACTCCTGCCGCACACCGCTGGAGCTAGCCTGGGCAGTGGACAGCAGTGGTCAGTGCAACAGAGATAAAAACTATTTCTTTGACAAATACACGGGAAAAAAAAATACTAATGCTAAATAATGAAACCTCTCGCTGTAGAGAGAAAACCTGGGAAAATTTCAGAGTCCTTCCGTAGATCTCTCTCTCCCCCTCCTTGGAGCTGGGTCGTGGTGGGGCCCCCTCCAGCACCAAGCCTCGGTGGAAAGTCCTCCCAATGTATTCTGATGTTGAAACAGTCCAGCAGAGAAAAAGGGAAAAAAAACCAAAGTCCCAGGAAAACAAAAGTTCAACTCTCTAGAGGAAAAGGAGTTGAAAAACTGGCCAAAAGCTGGCTGGAAAGCAAGCAGGGTGCTTCCTCACTCTCGCTCTGCTGCTGCAACTGGACGCAGAGAATCATCTCTATCTCTGTGTGACCTTGAACAAGCTGCAAACTGCTTTGAAGAAGTTTTGCTCAGTTTTTCCTCCCCCCTCTCAGGCTCAGTTTAAAGGCATAGAAAGGCACAAAATTAATTTCTGGGCATAGGGCAGCAATATGGGATACGCATCATAAAGTCACCCCAAGACAGGAATGCGAAGCTCAAGGGCAGCCAGGGCTGCAGTGACCATGGAATGGTGCTGTCTAAGATCTTTAGGGCAGCAAGGAGGATTCACAGCAACCTCATTATGCTGGACTTAGGAGCATAGACTGTGCCATCTTTAGGGCTCTGCTTGCTAGAGAACTCCAGAGGGAAGAAGAGCACAAGAAAGATGCTTAATATTTAAGGACCACCTCCTCCAAGCTCATGATGAAGTCAAGCAGAAACACCAAGAGGCCTGCATGGATATGTAAGGAGCTCCTAGACAAACTCACAAAAAGAAAGCCAACAGGGGATGAAAGCAAGGACAGGTAGGCTGGCAGGAGTATAAACAACTAGGGATCTGGTTAGGAAATCTGAAGCCCTGATAGAATTAAATCGGTTCAGGGGCATCAAGAACAACATGAAAAACTTCTATAGATACATTGGTGATAAAAAGAAGACCAGGAAAACATGGCCCCTCTCCTGAAGGAAGCAGAAGACCTGATTACCTGAGACATGAAGAAACCTGAGGTAATCAAGAGCTTTTTTGTCTCTGTGTTCCTTGACAAATGCTCCAGCCATGCCACCCAAGTCCCAGAAGACAAAGGCAGGGACAGAGAGAATGAAGAACCACCTGCTGTTGGAGAAGATCAGTTTCAGGACCATCTAAGGAAACTGAAGGTGCACAAGTCCATGGAACCTCATGACATGCACCTACAGGTCCTGAGGGAACTAGTGGAGAAAATGGCTAAGCTACTATCCATAATATTTGAGAAGCTGTGGTAGTCAGGTGAAGTTCCCACCTTGTGAAACAGGAAAGCATAGCCCCAGTTTTTAAAAAAGGGAAGGAGAAAGACCCATGGAACTACAGGCCTGTAAGTCTCATCTCTGTTCCTGGAAAGATAATGGAGCAGATCCTCCTGTAAATTATTCTCAGACATATGTAAAATAACCAACTGTATCCTGGGCTGCATCGTAAGAAGCGTGACCAAGAGGGTAAGGGAGGTGATTTTCCTACTCTACTACACTCTCATGAGATCCCACATGGAATACTGCATTGAGTTCTGGTGGTCCCAACAAAGGAAGGATGTGGACCAGTTAGAGTGCATGCAGAGGAGGGCCACAAAGATAATCAGAAGGCTGAAGCGCCTCTCTTATGAGGACAGGCTGAGACAATTGGGGTTGTTCAGCCTGGAGAAGAGAAGGCTCCAAGGAGACCTTGCAGCAGTCCTCCATTACCTGAAGGGGGCCTACAAGAAAGCTGGAGACAGACTATTTCCAAAGGTATGTGGTCATATATCAAGGGGAAATGACTATAAACTGAAAGAGGGTCAGTTTAGATGAGATATTAGGAAGCAATTCTTCACTGTGAGGGTGATTAGGCACTGCAAGAAGTTGCCCAGAGAAGCTGTGGATACCCCACCATGGTAGTGCTCAAGGCCAGGTTGGATGGACCTCTGAACAACCTGGACTATTGAAAGGTGTCCCTGCCCATGGCAGAGTTGTTGGAAGTACATAATCTTCAAAGTCCCTTCCAATTCAAGCCATTCTGTGTTTCTATGAACTTTAGATTTGCCCTAGGCACAGAGAAGGAATTAATCCACAGCAAATTTAACTGGTTTTGCAACCAGAATTTCTGCCCTAGATAATATCACTTTTTTGCTTGTAACTCATGAAGAAAAAAATTCTTTCAAATAACAATCTTGCCTGTCAGCAGCTATAAAGGGAGAAAGCTGCCACACGTGCAACAGATTTTCACATTTTCAATTAGCTTTGATCAAAAGCTCTGAGATATACTTTCCTTAGTTCACAAGTATAAAGTTTCCATCTGCTGAATAACAATTTGGAGTAAATGACAGGCACAGAAGAAGTCACTATCTACTAAGTGTGTCATTATCATCACAGTTATTTAATGTACAATGGATTCATTTTAATTCTACCAGAGTTGCAATCAGCATTTGTTTGTATTCAGTTTTACAGAAATCTGTGCCTGAATGCAGAGTTGTAAGTTAAAGAAGAATTTCCAAGGGAATAGTATTTTGGCTTCATCATGTTCTCCTTAACAGTCTGCTAACAAATGTTATATCATATTTGATACTTATTTATGGCCAACTCCAATCTAAGTTGACATTTGAAGTGTTGTGCTTCTTTTGTTTTGTTTTGTTCCCCCTCCCCCCCATCATCTTGAATTCCATTCTTGAATCCCATTTCATGGTATGTCAATACATTGTGGTGTTATGTGTAAGGGCTGTAACCTGAAGCTTGAGGTGGCAGTGGTACTGTTAGGGAAATACAATACTTAATATCTGCAATTCAGTCTGTTGTGACTGAACATGAGCAATCTACATTAAAAAGATACCATATTTTAAAAGTATGCCTAATCTGGTTCATATGCTTGAATTCTATTTAAGAAAAATGGGAGTCATGTATGCATGATTAAAAGAGTGGTAGTTTTTACTGGACAGCTAGGAATACCTCTATGCAGTTTCTTGTTAAAAAAAAAAAAAAAATCAACTGATCACATTTCTTATAAAGCAATAGTATGCAGCACTTCCTGGAGATTTTGCAAAGAACAGGAAAGATGTTCTCAATAGATTTGCTGAACTATGTGGACAAAGATTTACAGGCAATGAGTTTTCAGAGGCAACATAGTATATCTCAAGCATATCTCAGCACAAACTGGTGACATGAAAACATTTATCACATAATTTTTTTTCTAAAAATTAAAAAAAAATACAGTATGTAGTCCCAGTGATCTGTCAAAGAGCTGTGCAGGCGTCTTTTGTATTCTTGCGTTATGTTTTTAGATCTTGTGGTTATTTTTGAGGATGATTGACATAACAACTAATGTACAGTGAGGTATGTACAATCCTTCACATGACAACTATTCTACATGTCAGTTCTCAGCACTTCCAGTTCAAACACCTCACTTATCTGTTGGTCTTCATGGATTTATGTGTCATAGGTCTTCACAAAACAAAATCCACTGTTGTATAAAAAGAGAAGTATGGACAGAATGATACAGTTAATAACTTAAATGTCTTAAACCTATGTATTCTATTAGCTGTAGCACAGCTTTACCAGCATGCACCATTTAATAGCTGATTTATACAAATATGAATAGAGTATGTTTGTGGATATTTTTTATTATTATTATTTTGGATTTGGTAGGTAATACAAGAAAAAGTGTAGGAAAAAAGAGATCACACTCATAGGCAGAGGAAAGCAACAAAAGATAACTATCAGGAGCAAGCACTGTATCAACATTTATCAATAAGATCTAAGCTGGAGGCTTATTTCTTGAACTTGATATACAATGAATCACTTCCTTGAAAATAGCTACTTACATGGCCTCAAATCTTGTTATAATACATGCCACATCTTGCCAGTAACATAACAGCTAAACCCATAGAATAATACAAAGCCTTCTGAATTCACAATGTTCTGCTGTACAATGAAGTTAAAATACCACAGGAGAAAGGTATGAAGGGAAGACTTAATGCAGCCTGGCAAGCACATTCCTCAGCCCATAAAGTATTCTAGTATTAGCCTTTCAGAATCTTTCCAGGGCCTTGCCTGCATTATATAAAAAAAAAAAAAAAAAAAAAAAAAAAAAAAAAAATTCCACTAAACCCAAATAGTCCTTGTAGAGTACTACTAATTTAGTCATAAAAAAGAGATAACAGATTTCCTCTTAGATTACTATGTTCCAGGTAATTATGTCACTGTTTTGATTATGTTAACTGCTTTGGGAGTTAACTATTTAATCATGGAATCATGGAATGTTTTGGTTTGGAAGGGACCTTAAACATCATCCAGTTGCAACTGCCTTGCCATGGACAGGGACATCTTTCACTAGACCAGATTGCTCAGAGCTCCATCCAACCTGGCCTCAGACACTTAGGGATGGGGCATCCACAGCTTCTCTGGCGTAACCTGTTCCCGTGCCTCACCACCTTCACAGTATAGAATTTCTTCCTAATATCCTATCTAAACCAACCACCTTTCAGTTTAAAGACATTACCCCTTGTTTTATCACTACATGTCCTTTAAAAAAGTTCCTCTCTTTCTTTCTTGTAGGCCTCATTCAGGAGCTGCTATAATGTCTCCCCAGAGCATTCTCTTCTCCAGGCTAAAATATCCCAATTCTCTCAGCTTTTCCTCAGAGGAAAGGTGCTCCAACACTCTGATCATCTTCATGGCCTTCCTCTGAACTCACTCCAGCAGGTTCCTGCACTTGTGTTGGGGGATCCAGTCCTGGATGCAGCACTGGATGCAGTAGAGGGGCAGAATCACCTCCCACATCTTTTGGTCATGCATGGTCAACTTCTTTTGATGCAGTTGAAGACACAATTGACTTTCTGGGATGCAACCACACATTGATTGCTCATGTCCAAGGCAAGGTGATATTAATTACATTATGCTTAGTAAGTTTCTAGTTACTAAGGGTGCAACAGATCTATGCATTATCTACAATTTACACTCATCTCTGTCCTCTGTTCCAAATATACTAATTGTTTTCCTAAAATTCTGATAAGTGCATATTTTTCTATAATGCTTCTCTTTAATGACTTCTAGTGATCCTAGTAGTCCAGAACAGCATGTTTTTCCTCTTCAAAATCCAGCTTTTTTATGTATCTATTGCATGATTTTATGCTGTAATTGCAGTTACTTTCAAAAGTAGTAGTATTTCGATGTTATTGGCTCTGAATGCCAATTATGAATTATGGAAATATTTTAAACAATTCAGAGGTAATCTTCATAATTATTTTATGAACTTTAGCAGGTAGTTAATTGTACTGTCATAAACAATTTCTGATAATTCAAGATATTATCTTACACTTCTAAGAATCAAAAGAATTAGTCCAACCCCCAGCTTACTTACAATAAGTCAGACTCCAGCCATCTTCACAGAACTCAATTCCCCAAGGGAACCAGACCTGGCTCACAGACTTGGAACTCATAGTTCTGCAGTTCCCTGGTGCTGTTCTGTACAGTTTTTGTAAAACTTTTTGTTAATACATAGTTTTTAAACCAGTGATAATGCTAGTTACGGTTTGATGGATTAGGCTTTGAGGCCACATTCAATAAATGACTGCTAAGTGCTAATTAAAGTCTAACTAACTAAGGTTTTTTTCCACAACACTAGGGATCAGTTGATGTCTTTCCACCTCTCTCTTGTATATGAATAATTTTTAAAGCAAATAGGTTTATACCACTGGTGTTTGAAGAGTGGCTTACTGAATACTAATTTGCTAATTCTGGTACATAGCTAAAATATTTCTAAAAAACTCCAGCAACAGAGAATATTTCTGAACATCTGGCTTCTTCTCAACAGGGAAGTAATTTACTACTAAGACCATGAGCTTCCCTCAGTAGAAGAAACTAGAAGTCAAATATCTTTCCAAATGCTTGGTATTTCAAAGACATTTGTAACAAATTGCTTTCAGAAAGAATATTTACTTTAACCAGCCTAACTGAAAATTACAAAAGTTCAATTCTGCCTTTTCTGAATCTATATAAATGAAAGTCTTTCTAGGAAAGTAAAAATTATCTTTTACTTCATGTTTATTTTGCTATAAATGTTTGGCAATAAAAGTAGCATGATGACAAAATATACTTTAAAGGATAAAAAATTAATGGCAATTTTCACTCCTTCACAACAGACACAGGTATAAGCAGAGAAATAAATTTTAGTTATTTTTTGTAGTGGCTATTTGTAGTGGCCCCAAATCAAATTATATGTTCCCTGTATCAGATGCATATAATCAGGACAAAGGAAAGTCTTGGGCCAGAAACAGATTTTCAGTCTAAATATGTAAGAGAGAGCTTTTCATAGATCTCAGAATGAGGAAAGACACTGTATTCTGACAAATTATATAAGTGCATATATACAATTTTAGCCCTATCTGGAGGCATACTTCAGGCAATAATTTCAGTTGAACATACTAGATCAGATGCATTTCACTATCTTTGAACTGTTGAGGATATAGCTTAAATTATTTGTCTAAGTTCACACAGTAAAAAAACAGTGTTTGAGCACAGATCTCCTGAACATTTCATCATTTAAATTTTTCTCTAAATAATTTTTAAGTAAATTTTGTTAAAAATAATTAAGTAACTTTTACCTAACTGTATATTGTAGATGTAAGTTGTAAAATCAAATTCCTTTTTGGTGCAAATCAAGCAGATGTTGTTTTCTTTTCTTCTTCAGCATTTTAGAAATATGTGCAATGCTTCGGTCAGCATCCACACAAAAATGAAAACCTTGTTCTCTTACAGACAAGTTTCATGAATATGAAATACAAAACTTTTAAGTATGTTTTATATGTAATATTTTACACCTAAGGTCTTTGGAATTGGTTCCTTGTGCCTATAGGAAGATGTTTGCTCTTGCTAAGACTGATTCCTACTCCTCTCATATGATAATGACTCATCAATACTTGACGGATTATAGGGGAGTTATGTGATTTAATGTAGAATTCTTTGTGGGGTGATCCTTTACTACCGGGTTTTTCTTCAGTCAGGTCAATGGCTTCCTAAATTCCATCTAAACCTTCTCTGGCACCTGGGAGGAGTGTTAGCCAAGCCTGGCCATCTGCTGCTCTCAGGAGACTATGCCTGCAGAAGACTGTGCTTGTATGGAAACTCTCAGATCTTCTGAGACTTTCCTCTTTTACCAGATATCTGGACAAGTGTCTTTGACTGAACTTGAGACATCTGACTCCCTTCCTTTAAGTGCCAGACCCTAGGAATCCTAGAAATTTCTCTGCTTGTAATAGATAAATTTCACAGCAGGGAATTATGTATTTTTCTCTCCTTTCAGGGATACCACGAGACCCAGAATTTCCGTAACAGGAATGGCCATTTATGACATACACAGTTGAGGAAAAATACTTAAATATATTTTGTCCACTAAGGGGATGGTTTCTTACAGAGAAGTGAAAGAATGGGGTAAATTTATCTTCCAACAGACAATATGTAACATTTTGTGATTTCAAAGTTAAATTGAAATCTGCACAGTACAGAAGCAGGTGGCGGACTGTGAAGCATAAATACACGTGCTTCTTTTGCCTCCAGATAAAAAATGCATTTTCTGTTTTGAAGTCTGAATGTATTACATGGTAGAGTTAGTATGCACAGCATCTCTTTCATGTTTGTTCCTTTTTGATTTTGGTGAAGATACTTCTAGTATCATTATGAAAAACTATCAGTTGAACCAAAATGTTGTGGATTTTTTGTTTGTTTGGTATTTTTTTGTTTTGATGAGTTTTTTGTGGTTGTTCCTGCATGGATGATTCCAAGAAAGATGTTCCAGTGCTCTGTGTCGTCTCACAGTAACACAACTTTTGAGGGAACCAGACTGCTTGTGGAAGGTGAGTGGGCCCTCGGAATTCCCAGAATGATTCTGACCAGTATGGTTTACCAGAGGACTCTGCAGATCTTAGGATGAGTCCAGTTTTCAGAGGTCAAACATCTATTTCCTGTGGGATTTTTGTGGAAAAAAATAATGTCTTGATGGTATTGTATAGACAGAGACTTCAAGAATCTCTGGCTAGTACCGTCTAAGATGTGCAATTTAGTTCTAAATACACTAATTTGGGTGTAAGAAGCAGTACAGCAAAAATGGTTTCTAAATTAAATTTGTGCTTTCAAGAAACAAGAGAAGAAGGTACTTTCTGAGTACAGGAGAGGAAGGTTGCATGTCTCTGTGGCCATTAACTCATCATGACACTGGACTCTGTTGAGACCATTGATTAACCCCTTAAATACAGATTTGCCCTCTGAACTTTTCCTGCTACCATTGTGCAACCTGATTTTGCGGCTGTGAGGAATATAGTTAATTGGGAGCCTTGTCCCTGGAATTTCTTTCCCTTTGACAGCAGTAGAAAAACTTATTTTAGGGAGAGAGAGATACTTTGTACTAGAGCTTGTGAGCCTATGAGTTTTCCCTTAGTTTCACAGTCTTCCATTTAATATAAGATTAATAAAAACACTTTATGTATAAGTTAATTACTGTTAATTTTAGTTCATTCCAAATCAGCTCCATTTACACAAACCTATTGTATTCCATGACCTTCATTTTCTTGAACCTTCATGGTTTACCAAAATTAGCATAAATAAAATAGCATCAATATTGTTGTTGCGTTTTATTGTCTGGTAATGTTGGTAATCATGTCTAATATTTCACCATAATGTTATTCTAAGTATTTCTTCCCTATTTTCTATTTCATCTGAGATTTTCTATTTCTATATTTCTATTTTCATCTGAGATTATAGAGATTTAAAACATTACACAGTTCTCAGTCTTATTGATGGTCAACTTATGGTTTTGCTGTGGTTGCCTTTTAAACTCACGGCCCATTCTAATTTAAAACTATTAACTTTGTTGATTTGTTGGGGTTTTTTTTCCATCTGAAAATCAATATTTTATTCCATATTTATGTTTAAATTATGATTTTATTATTTGATCTGATGACTGATTGGTGATTTATTATTTGCTGATACACTGCATCAGTAACTCTATCTGTTTTATTTACCCAAGATTCTTGTTTGAACATTTACAAATTCCATTTACTTTTTTCCTAATCACTGCATCTTATTTCCATGAGGGTTTGAAAGACCATTTTATTACCAATTATATCACCTACCTACTACTAGGTACACTGAAATGACACTTTTGTTCATCTTCATTACCTTTGAGGCATGTTTTTAGAGAATGTTCCTGCTTAATGTGGATTCAGACCCTTCTACGACTGCCTTCCACAGTGTCGAATTTTACCCTTGATCCCTTCCATTGGCAATCTGATAATGAAATTTGCTGTAGCATGCAGAAATCTTGGTGGATTATCTTCCATTCTTTTGGGTTTTTTTTTTCCATTTTCACTTTCAGCTATACATCTTAGATTTTCTAATGTCATCTGGTATGTCTCCATATACCTGTTGTGATACAAGTCTCAGTGAGTTTTCAGTGACTCACATTATATAATAATACATCTGCTAGCAAATTTTGAGGAACATAGAGATCTTCAACAGCTTTTCAGAAGGTAGCAGGCTTGGGTAGTCATGTAGATTCTTTAAGTACAGTGTCTAGTAACATTGTTATTTTAGGTGGAATTTGGCTGCAGGCTTGATGTAGAAGACATTTTGACTAGAATATAAATTTTTATTTCCCTAAAGATATACAAATATAAGTAATACAATTGCCTTTCAACACTCTGCAGGGTTTCTTTTTTGTTTTGTTTTCATTTGGTTTTTGTTTTGTTGAATCAGTCCAAGTAGAAAAACAACTACTGCAAGCTGTTAAACAGAGTTATGCTCTGGCAAACATACTTCTGTAATCCTGTTGTTAACTGATGTTTGTTTTATTTAGGGCTGAATAAGACTTTTTTTGGCACTTTGCTTCTCGAATGGTTGGTATTTCTCAAATTTTTAAAACTAATAGATAGATTTTTAGGTCTGTAATTTAATCCTGATACTTTGGCAGGCCTGAGAACAGTAGAAATTGTGAATTTCCATAAAACATTTAGATTGTAACCTGATGCCCAAATACCCTCCGTTATGTCTGCTAATGAAAAGGTTTTCATTTGCAGTGTCCCAAATTCTTGAAAATTAGATGCTTAAATCAGGTAAGATTTCTAGTTTAATAAATAAATTGCCTATTTTTTTTTTCTCTGAATCATCATTCCATAGATTTACATAATATTTCTTTACATTGACATTCTTTAGTTATACAAGCATCACATATATACGTTTCCTAAGTAGCACTGTAGAACAAGACATTGCCATGTCATACAGGGTTTGCAATGTTCTTTGGGGTTTGCAATGTAGTTTGGAGTTATTGGTGCCATTTGGCTGTTAAGTAAATTCTTCCTATTTGTTATCATGAAATTCTGGTCTGATTCTGTTGAGTACCTTGAATTCCTTTGAATTCCCTGCTGATACATGGGGTCAACAGCATTCATTCAAGACACAATATGCTTTACACAGTCCAGTTTTGTTCATATTGAAGCCATGACATTGCTGAAGAAATGCTTTGATAATCAGAAAAGTGTATCAAAATATTATTCTTCCCAAATTATGCAATTATGTTCCAGTTGTTTTCATCCTCTGTACTAAAACACTACACTTTTCTGTGGGATATTCTGAAGTTGTGCTTCTGTTGACCACAAGTCTTCTGTTATAAAAGTTTCTAGTTTGAACTAGATATTTGATTTCAAATTTGCAACTTTAAATATAATTTGAAAGCAGCATGTTAATTTAAAGTGGTGTGGTAGTTTAGCAGCTTAGGGAAACTTGGTTTGATAGGCAGTTTGCTAGGCCAATTAAACAAGCTGGTAACGCCTCTGGGATGGGCATATTTAAGAAAGAAGAGACCGCAAAAAATTCCTTTTCCTGCTGTCCCGCTGATGGGTGGAGAAGGGCGGGGGTCCCTGGGCTCCATCCTGGAGCGGGCCCGGGCTCACCCAATGTGGCAGTGCAGGGCCAGGCAGCCGGGAGAAAGCCACCCCAGAGCCATGAGCGGCCATGCGGCTGGAAACCATCCCCCAACAGAGATTGGGACCGCGCAGCCGAGATTCATCTGAGGCCGCCGCAGCCCATGCGGGGTTGGCAGGCCCTTCTGCGCAGCCGGCACAGCTCGGCCCGCACCGAGAAAACACACCACGCAGCCAACAACGAAACACGGGGCGAGTCTTTCCCCGATGCAGAGCCCAAACAAGATCAACTTCTCAGCTGGAAACTTACAGATACCAACTTTCTTCCAAGTCAGAGAAAAGGGGAGGTGAGGAGGTTAACATGGCAGCACCACGGTTGGTGGAGGAGAGGAGAGAAAGGAGGCGCTCCTAGTGCTGGAGCTGAAATTCCCCTGCAAGCCGTGGTGAGGACTATAATACAGCAATTTTTTTTCCCTGTAATTCATGAGATGAGGTACATGGGGGAGTACAGAAATCCATGCGCAGCCCGTGAAGGGAAACTGCTCACTCCAGAGCCATAGATGCTGTGAAAGGCTTTTAGAGATTGAAGAAGAGAGCCTTTGCTTTCAGCTAGAGTAGCTCATCCTTAAAAGACTAAAACCCCTTGACTATTATGACCCATGATGGCAGTGTGGGAAGACTGCAAGATTAGAGGGAGAGATTTTTCACTGCAGCAGATTTGGGCAGACTATTGTTTGTGAAGTTTGAAGCCACGCTGGAGAAGTTCGCAGAGAACTGTCTTCTGTGGGAGGAATCCTACAGCATGGCAGAAGAAACGCTTTTCCTTAAACATAAAGAAAGACTCTTAAGAAGTGAAACACTGGCCAAAACCCCATGTTTATTTCCCTCATGCGGTTTGGTGGAAAGAGGGAGGAACTAGAAAAGTATTCTAAATGTTTGCCTTAGTTTCTCCGTATTCTTTTTACTTTTAATTCTGTTAGTTATAAATTTTCTTTATACTGTTGAGTTTGAACCTGTTTTGCCTTGAAGTTTTTTCCTCAACAATCCTTATTTCACCTCTTGAAAAGGAAGTTTCAATTTCCCCTTCTCTGCTTATCTGCAGAGGCAAATAGGTTTCATGGTGCTGGCACCTAACCAGCGTCAAACTACCACAAGTGGGCATCCCAATTTCAAGTTGTTGACATAGCTAATATAATTTTTGTTACAAATGTGTAAATTCACTTTTTCCCCCCCATATAAAAATGACAGTATTTGTCTTTCAATCCTGAATAATGGTCAAAACAGATGTTGAAATACCTGAATATTTAGGGAGTATATATGTAATTTCCTGAGGTTTTTCAAACAGTATTTTGGGAACATTTTTTTTCTGTTTGAAACAACAAAAAATAAGCAGGTATGATGGACACATACAGGGAAAATAACTGTTACCCAAACAAAATGAGTGACCAGGTCAAACTTGATTTCAATTATGTCAATGAAGGAGTCGAGTGTTTCCCATTATGTAACCAAAGAGACAGCTAGGAAGATTAGTTCTGAAACATACACAGCCTAGATAGTATAGTAGGTGTGTGAATTGACACATTCAGGTAGCTGGGCCAACCACTAAGCCACAGCTGAAATGCAAAGAGTAGATTTATTCCATTACCTCGCTAACAACACTGGGCATCAGAGACACATGGGGTCACAGGCTCAATTAGGCTTAGTTCACCCTAGAGGTTGGGGCAGGGAAGTCCACTTCCTGCCCCAATATAACAAAAAGCATGCACAGTTTAGCACAAGCCTGTGATTCTGTGATCTCTTTCTCCCAGCAGAAGGCTCAAGCATGTCTGTGAGAGTGTGATATCTCTATACAGGTGTTCTACCTCTCAAAATAGGTAGAGGATGAACAGTACTGAGCATAATAAGTGGAATTTTCCCACACCAATTTATTTTTAGCATTCCCAACTGCAAGGTCACTATGAGTAAAACTATTCTCTCCTCCTCATCAAATCTTCTCGTTTTAACCCTTTCTTCCCAACAGTAAAGAAATAGAGAAAACTATAGGTTACCTTGGAAAGCAGTACTGAATTGGGAAGGCATCACAGAGGGGCAGATGTAATGAAGACGACTAATTGACCTAGAAAGTAAGAGCCATCCCTTGTAACTGGGTGAGAATCCATAGATGCAGGCTTTGATTTTTGCATAAGAGGGCATAGCTGCATCTCTATTTTTCTGCCTTGCCTTTTTCTGCAGAAATACAAATCAGAGCTCTTCATGGGAGGGGTTAAGGGCACATTAACCTACACAGGGCAAAAGCTTCCTAATAGCATACAACTTTCTAAACCGCGAGCTTCACTTAAGCTCTGTTCTCCATGAAGTTGGATACCTAAACTGACAGCAATGACAAAAAATGAGCAGGGATGATGGAATATGAAGCCTGAACAGAGTACTCTCTGATACCATTTTAAACTGAAACAAATCCTTTGTAGGTGTTTGTGTCTTCCAATGTCTAGGGTCTCCGGGGCATCCATAGGTCAAAGCAGCAGTCCACTGCTTTTCAAAGCACTTTACATTGAAAACTGTTTTATCTGCACTAGAAAGGGAAACTGAAGACAACTGACAGGGGTAGTGTTTCCACAGAGAGTACATGTCAACTATAAAGCGCACCACTGGTTTAAAATGAAAGGCTATATTGTTGAATATCAATAAATTGATATGTTTATCAGGGACTCCATTCATCACAGATGGGGCAAAAATGATAAAGTGTCTCTCAAACTGTTAAAACTCAGGGCAAGAACAAAAACGAACACAAAAGGTAATGGCAGAAGAGGTGTGAAAAAAAAGGACTCAGAAAAGAAACATTCAAGTGATTCAGAGAATAGAAAAAAAGGCCCACTTACTAAGACTGCTGGAAGGTAAGAAAAGAAAGTTAGTGGATACCAATTAATGATTAAAGCATGTGGAATCAGAACACTGTAAGAAAACAATAGGAGTAATTTCTCTGACCACTGGTAACACTACCTTGTTTTGATCAAATTATGTAAAAAAAAGTAAGAAGTGCAAAGGAGTTGATGTAGCCTGAGACAGAAGGTATATTCCTGTCTTTAAAATATTGACCAAACTCATAAATTCTGTTGCTTTACATTCACTGTAAATCTGTTAGTCTTCATAAGTTTTAAGGCAGTTTTCTTTAATTTTAACAGATACTATATATACATAGAAAATAATTACACCATTATAATTTAGTCAAAGGCAAAAGTGAAAGTTAATGAAAAAATTTCCAAAATATGTGTTTTGACAAAAAGAGAAATAACTCTCTTCTGTTTAGAAAGAAAGACAAAGAGCTTAAAATGTGGAACAACGTAGTACATAGAACACATACTAAGAATCTGAAATATCCAGGTTAGATCAAGAAACTTGAAACAAGGAACATAACTTTCCTGCATGAACACAAATTAACCATCAGAACAATGACTGTGGAGGAGAAAGGCCTCACTTATTCTCTGTTTCAGTAGAAAACAAGCTGCAAGGTTCCAAATGAATGAAGTACAACCTATGTCATGCTTAAAAATTTACTTTGACTAGAAAGGAGTAATTAGCTGATACAGTCCATACCTCAAAGAATGAAAATATGTATTTCACTTTAATAGAGCTTTATATGTTTCAAAAAAATAGCAAGAATGTTAAACTCATGTTCACTTCTAAAAGTCATAAAACATTCTGTCATGAGTTCTCTCTATATTATCCAGGCAAAATGAAACGCTAAAAATTGTAAGCAATTCATTCATGCCTTTGGGGAAATAAAGGAAATGAGTGTAAATAGGGGTTTTAAATGAGTTTATGTCCTGCCTGACCTTTGCAAAAAACTCTTACTTAATAATACCAACAGAGATGATTATCAAATAAATTAGATTTGTCCAAACACAGTTGCACAGTTTTGAGTTCCATGTAATTATGAATGTAAGATTCATTGTTAGTAGTGACTGGTAGTAGCAATGCTTAGTCCAAATCAAATCCTCTACCTTAGGCAAATATGCACCTTATCAAGAGAGCATTCTTGCCTTGAACTGTTTACAGTCTAAGACCTACATCCCAGAAACACTTATGCAGGAGATTAACTGCGTGCATCTGTGTGGTCCCATTGTTCTTCTGATTTTGTACTTGGTGTCATTGTAATCAGATATATTTACACTTACAAGATATGGGTCCACGTAGACAAGACCAATAAAGAGCAAGAGGAAAAATGCATTTTGCTCCTTATGTAAAGAGGCAGCTGAGAAACCACTCAAGGCATTAGGTTATGGTTTGGCTGTAATCATATTTCCAGTTAATTCTTGGAAATCATAACTGGAAGCCAAATGAAATTAGTGCAAGTAACAGCCTGCATCTGTTTTGTGTATTCAGGTTTCCTTTTTAAGCCTGAAGCAAAAAAAACCAGCTCTGTTGTGTCTGTTACAGAGAGGGGACCAAGCACCTGTATTCCAGGGCTCTCAGAAAACTTCTGGATATCCTCTGGCAGCTAAGAAAAGAAAATGAGTCACAGCCTCACCCAAATGCCTCTCTGTATTTTGTGTTCTGGTGTTTAGACCCTGGAAATTCAGAAGCTGTATTTATTTGTGGAATTCTACAGACAGTAAAATATACACAGTACAATAAATCTTTTCTGCAATTTTTTGGATTTGGTTTGTGGGGTTTGGGGTTTTTTGTTGTTGTTGTTTTGGTTTGGTTTGGGTTTTTTTTAATCTTTACAAATGTTGCACAAAAAGAAGTACCAACTTTATAATGAACTCTGGAGCTGAGAGGAATGTGAGCGTTCTAATTCAACCAGTGGAAATCAAATGCTGGAGGCTTTGGAAAATTATGGAACTTTTACCTAAGACAAACTTTCTTCTTAGATACAATTAAATATACTTTCCATCCTATCACAGGCAAGGGGGAATAGCAGAAAATGGGGAAAAAAAAGTCATCTTTGTGTCTGTTTTAATTGTTTCTAGTGAAAGTAGAAGAAAGACTCTGCTGCATATTGGAGGAAGTTTGGCCTTGGAAAAATCCTCCTCTGCAAGCATACTTTAGAGTAGGAGCTGTGCTTCTGGTGGGCTCAGGTTTCTTGAAATTGCTTAATAGGAATTGTGGGTGCAATGATGTTAACACAGCTTCAAATGAAATCAAATAGAAATCAAATCTCTGAGCAGAAGTGTACTGAGGTCCAGATTCCACTCCAGATGCAGTGCCCTTCTGTTGACTTGCTCCAGACTTTTAGAGGCACTAAATCAGTAGAAGACTGCTGGAAAAATCCCCAGGTGGAAATTAAGCCATCTGAGTCTGCATCACAGACTGCAGATGACTGTGTCACAGCTGGTGATTAATTCACTGTCAAAACCCAGAGGCAAACAGACAAAAAGCAAGAGCTTACTGGCAAAGGAGAAAGTGAATGAAAAGAATATTAAAGATGAAATATTTTCTTTTATCATATGTGTGTAAGGCATATCACTTGCTGAGGAAATATTATTGGGAACATTATTTCGGGGCGTTATGTCCATGATGAACTTTGTTATCCTTCCCATCATCACAGATTTATATTTGGCCCTTTTGTCTCCATCTCATCAAGTACACATCCAGTGATAGGGTAGAAGAAAGGAAGAGAAATATTTTTGCGTTTATTCCTGTGTATTTAATATTTCTGTGGTGCACTCACTGTGAGATCTGAGGAACTCCAGTGAAATAAATTGTGACACATTTAATGCTAAGGATTAAAACATGCATTTGTGACTAATTCATATCATTTGCCCATAACCAAACCTGAATGTTATCTTTACCTTTTCAATTTTCCTTCCTTTTCCAGGATTGTTAACTCTGAAAGAATGTGAGTCACTTTTTAAATATCCTAAAACAGAATTATGAAATCATAGCTCATAGAATGAAAGGGATTGGAAAATGCTTTCAGAGGTCATCTGTTGGGATTAAAACTGGGCCAATATATGAAGGTTTTCTCAGGTTCAGTGCTTCAGCTGAGCTTTTTTTGCCTTTTTTTTTTTCTCTCCCAAAATACCACTACATGTATTCCCCTCTGACAGAGACTTTATAGTCTTAGTATACAAGAAGAAATGCTAACTGGATATTAATATCAGGAAAAAAAGTGACAGACTGGCTTACCCAAATGGAATACAAAGCTGTGCATCTTCAATATACAAAGGATTATTACAATTCATATCTGTGTTTCTGAGGCTTGAACAGGGTCTCTCTCCTTTCTGAGATGAAATGTGGGAGAGTGAGAAAGGAATACAATAAAGTTTAAACAAACCTGCTAGGTTAAGCCAGTAATTTTCTTGTAATTGCAGGATTATTCTTTCTTCTTTCTATTTTTGTGCTTTTGATGCCTTTTCCTGGTCTTAAAATCAAGACTCAAACACAGTTAGAAGGGAAAAAGGGATTTTACCTTGGTATTTATTTTCAGGATTTTTAGGTGCACTACATCCAGGTCGAATGCACCAAAATGCACACTGCAATGCACACACGCAATAGATTGAGTATAACCTCATAGGTCTTACTAATTAGCATATCTATCAAAGATTCCCCAATGAGAGGCTCGAGTGAGCCCCCTCCCCAAGGAGCCTTCCCCTGGATGGTTCTATCTTAGTTTACAGAATGTGTTCTGGAGAGGACCTTGGGGTCTGGGGCACACTGATCCCTAACTACAAAGCTTCTGAAATGTTTAGTCTCCTAGTTTGACAAACAAGTCCAAGGATGTAGGCTAAAAAACCACTAAGAATGCAGAAGTTGTAAAAAGGTATAACAGGGGTATAAAAGAAAAGCTGAAAAATCATCATGGCATCACTTTAAATTAAGAAATTATTTATAATGTACTGGGGAAAGAGGTATGGGGAAAAAATTTTGTTTGACTTTTAGTCACACCACTGACTCATAGATTTTTAAAAATCTTTTGTGTTGTGGAATATTAAAATCAGATGCCTATTTCTTCAAATGAATTGAAACCTTCAACATGAGGAAATGTTTGAATGCAGCAATACCATGGCTTTTGCTGACTGCCTGATATGCACATGGAAAAGAACTGTTTCAAAAGTAAAATATTTTTAGAGAAAGTCTGTATTTTGAATGTAAGGTAGCAAGGCATGTCATTGCTAAAATACTGTGCATCTTGTTACCAACATGTTTCAGTTCCAGCATCACGGAGGATATAACAGACAAGCTATCACCTTTGCTACAGAGGAGTATCAGGTAATGCATATGATAAGGGTATTAGGGAGGAGCTGAATGAATAAGCTGAATAGACTATCTCTAGGCTGATCCCTTAAATGTAAATTATGACAACTGACAGGTTTCCTGTGATCCCAGCGAGCTATCACAGCAGCTGGGAGATAATAAGATACTCTACAAGTTTTATGTCCCCTACTTCTCACAGCAGAATAAGCAGTATTTCCTAATTTGCCATAGTCCACGGGCAACAATTTTGGAAAGGTGTCATACTGGTTGCAATAGAGTATTTTGGTGCTCATTTGGCTTTGATTTTCTCCTTGTTACTCTTCTTTGGCTCTTGAGGCTAGCCTGTTATTTATAGTCTTTGAGACAGGGATCACTTGGTCTGGAAGTTACTCTTTTTCTCTACTATTTCAGCTAGATTTGTTGAGATTGGTTTCTGTGGTCAGCTCTATTTGCTGGAGGGCTACTACGAAGTAGTGGTGCAGTGCTAAGTTGAAGCCTACAGCCAAATAGCAGTGACAAAAAACTACAAGATAATCTGTCTCTACATTAAAAAAAAAAAAAAAAAAAAAAGTTAATGGAAAGGTAAATATATCTGACAAGAAATTAAGGTTTGTTCTCAGCTTCCATACAAATTTGTCCTTGTTCCCTGCTTAGTGTCACCTCTTTGCACTGCTCTCTGGAAAAAAAGCTGCAAGGGACTGCATACTGGTTATTTATCAATACATTGGTATATTCTCTATCTGTAAACTGTAGGATGGATAGAAACAGGCTGTTACACAAATATTTATCACTAATTTAATACACTCTTTTCAACACCTTGAATGATTATGTTTAATCCTCTGGAGCAAATTATTTTATTTATTTTAAAAGCTATTTCAGCTGGAGAAACAAGATTAACTGTTCACGAACCTATGGTAATAATTGAGATCTCCCAAATACCACGAATTGTTATGGGATCTAATTAAGCTACCATTACCCTACAGAAATCTTCTAAGGAGTGTCATGGTTTGACGCTGGTTGGACGTCATGTGCCCATCAAAGCCACTCTATCATCCCCCTTCTAAATTCCACAGGGGAGAGAAAATATAAGGGAAAGCTCACTGGTTGAGATAAGGACAAGGAGAGATCACTCACCAATTACTGTCATGGGCAAAACAAACTCAGGGAAATGAATTTAGTTTAATATCAAGCAAATCAAAGCAGAGCAATAATGAGTAAAATCAAATCTTAAAATACTTTCCTCCCATCCTTCCCTTCTTCCTGGGCTCAGCTTCACTCCTGACTTCTCTACCCTTATCCCCCAGGTGGCACATGGGTGTGGGAAATGGAGGTTGTGGCTAATTCATTATGTGCTGTCTCATCCATTCCTTCTTCCTCATACTCTTCCTGTGCTCCAGCATGAGGTCCCTCTTGTGGGAGACATTTCTACCTGACTTTCTCTAATGGGGGCTCCTTCCCACTGGTTGCAGTTCACGAACTGATCCAGTGTGAGTCCCTCACGGGGTCACAAGTCCTGACAGCAAACTTGCTGCAGTGTGAGATCCTCTCTCTCTACCAAGCCACAGGTCCTGTCAGGAATCTGCTTCATTGTGGACTTCCCATGGCCTCCTTCATTCATCCACCTGCTCCAACATGGGGTCCTCTAGGCGCTGCAGTTGGATATCTGCTCCACCATTAGCCTCCATGGGCTGCAGGGGATAACCTATCTCACCATGGTCTTCACCATATGCTGTCTTTTGTATTTGTCAGTTTTGTAACTGTTTTATGTATTTGCAGCAGCTTCCTAATTAAGTCAAACCATAAAATGCTTCCTCAAATACTCCTGTTTTCTGAGAAGCTACAGCTATTTTACAGATGTAAAATGAATGAAAGACAAATTAAAGTCTAGTATTGCCCTTAGTTGGAAAAAATTGCCTTAGTTGGAAAAAAAAAAAGTGATAGCTAATCTTGTACCCATCTATTTAACTTACTGTGAATTCAGTTGTAAAAAGAATTTGGAAGTGTTCATACTTATGCCATATGGTCAGAATGGAAAAGTCTCACTAAAGTGTTTTGAAACACTAAGAGAAAAAAAACTAGATATTTTCCACTATTTGGAAGATTGGAAAGAAACTTGGAAATATTTAAATTAAGAAAAGAAAAAATTAATTAGAACGAATTCAAAGCAACATCACCTCAGGACTGTTTCATCTTGAGTAATTTGCCTGAATTGGAACTACTTGGCTGTTTTTCCTGGCTCCAACCCTTCTCCTCTTTGCATTCAAGTTGTATAATACCTGAAGTAGAACCTAAACACCTCTGTGCTTCCATGTTAAATATAAACCAGATGAGAAACCCTGTAAAGCAGTTAGCCTTACAAAACCAGTAAATAGATTAATACTACTGAAAATTAGATTAACATGTAGAATTAGTGGAAGAAGGCAAACTACTTTCACAATATATAACATAGCTGATAGAATTTTAAATTTCTAAGAGATTTTTCAGTTCAAGAAGGCACTAAAAATAGTGGAAGTGAGCTGGTTGTGGGTATTATGTTCAATAGATTTGCAAAAGTACTTCCATAATTTCTACCAAGCTAAAGATCTTTTAAGTATAGTATGTACCTTTCCCAGCTTTCCAGCAAGTGAAAAAATTGCAAACCAGCGAGGTTCAGAATGATAATATAATCCCAGGTGTCCCAAACTGCCCCTCAGACATAACAGCCAAGTGCTGACCATTCCTTAGAGCTACAGTTCAGCTCTGTGAAATAAACACTCATAAAAATAATGACCTTTTTTTTTGGCTCTCTTGTATTAAAACCTCTGGAAGTCAAAATATATATTTGCCTAAAAAATGCAAATAATAATCTAATATTGTAATTAAAGATTTTTTTTCTGTTTCAAAATTCACTTCAAATATAATTAGTCCCCTTTTATAGTTTAATTGAGCTTTGCTTATCCCTACATATTCGCAGTTGAGAGTTTCTCATTTGTTGCCATTGAATTGGTAATAGCTCTTAGAGCATCGCTGGCTTGAGACCTTAAGCTTTATGTGAAACAAACAATACACTTTACTTCCAGAAGTGTAGTCATTGCTAAATTGATAAAATAGAATATATGGTGCTGAAAACATTTCAGAGTAATATGAATCCTGGTTCATATCAAAATGAAATACCCATGTGATGACCTGATGGAACATAATAGATTGTAATAATAAGGATGAATAACTGCATTCTTTAGAGGTCATGCTGTTTCAAAATAAGCTAAATATGTGTTAGTGCTACATAGTGAGAATTCTAAAACAGTTTTCTCTTTGGAAGGAAAGCAACAATGCTCTGAAAATATTCCCAAATACATAATAGTGCCCTTGAATAGTGCACCTGGGAGATGGTGCTCAACTACTAGTCAGTGAATATGTTGAGATGAATGCCTTTTTATGAGCCACCTGTGAATGAATTATAATTTTTTTATCTGGGTCCATATATTTTATAATTCTAGAGAAAATATGAACAAACACCCTATAAAGAGTTGAGAATTGAAAACAACTCTCAAGCTTATATTTTCAATTTGACCTCTTAAATGCCTTATTTGTTTTGAGCATCACATGACAGCTTTTATTCGTGTCTCAGAACCTAATTAAGACATCTGATATCCCAGCTATGTCTGTACTGTTAAAGTTATGTTTATCTAAAGGCACTTGCTGCATCTCCTTGATCTTCAGAGTGATTTAGGCAGATACTAGAAGATTAAGAACAAGTTTGAGCTTACATGAAATTATCAAGTAGGGTCAACACAAGAAAGATTTGGACCTGTTGGAACGAGTCCAGAGAAAGGCCACTAAGTTTATCCTAGGGCTGCAGCACCTCTCCTATAAAGACAGCTGAAAGCACTGGGTTGTTCAGGAAAAGAAAAGGCTTCAAAGTGACTTTATGGTACCTGAAGGGGGCCTACAAGAAAAATGGAGAGGGAATTTTTCACAAGGGCATGTAGTCATAGAACAGGGGGTAATAACTTTAAGATGAAGGAGAATAGGTTAGAATAGATATTATGAATTTATTTTTTACTGTAATGGTGGTGATGCACTGAAACAGGGGGCCCAGAGAGGTTGTGGACTCCTCATCCCTGGAGGCATTCAAGACCAGTCTGGATGGGGCTCTGAGTAACATGGTCTAGTGGAAGGCTCTCTGTCTTTGTCAGGGGGTTTGGAAGTAGATGATTTTTAAGGTCCCTTCCAATGCAGGCCATTATATGCTTCTATGATTCTATGATATATAATTAAGAATCACATTTAGCCTGTTAGAAGACAGAAAAATATTAAAGGCTTTTCCAGATTTTTGTATAAGAACTAAAAGACTTAAAAAAACTCCTTAAAATTTACAGCATGTTGAGTAGGGTTGGAGATGGGAAAGGGGCATATTTCTGAAACACTATTAAAACTTCTTGTTTAATTTTCAATTATGTTTTAATATCTATCATCTGAAAAAACTTGGTTTCATTGCTTCCATCAGTTTGAATTTATAATACAGGAAGACTGACATTCAAAAAGAATACAAGATATCTTAATACAGACTAATTATGGTTTAAACAGGTTTAAATGCTTTCAGCTCTATTTTGATGACACAGTGCTTTATTATCTCATGTGAATATTGTTCTTTTGTAGAAACCATTTTGCCATTGCATCACTTTTTCTCTTAATGTAGAAATCAGTCTGCTTCCTACTCATCTAGGAATCATTACCAGCAAACTGGTAGCTGCTTCAGAAGAATAAGCACTCTCCTAATGAATTGTTGTGCTGTAAACAAGTGAAAAAATTTCCCAATTTGCCTTTTTTAAACATATTTTCAACTTTCTCTGACTCTTTTTCATTTTCTCAATAGGTCATTCATTTTTGCTAAAGGACCTCACATAATTGTCAGTGATATTCCTATGCTTGAAGAGCAGATGTTGGTCATATATTTATGTTTCCTCCTGAAGAAAGTCCTCTATCATATGGTTTGGGTTGAAAGGGACTTTAAACATTGTCTAGTTTCAACACCCCTGCTATGGGTAGGGACTCCTTCCACTAGACCCAGTTGCTCAAAGCACCATCTAACCTGTCCTTGAACATTTATATGGATGGGGCATCCACAGCTTCTCTAGGCTACTTGTTCCAGTGCTTCACCATCCTCACAGTGAAGAATTTCTTCCTGTTATCTAATGTAAATCTACCCTCTTTCAGTTTAAAGCCATTCCCCTTTGTCCTATCACTATATGCCTTTTTACAAAGTTTCTCTCCAGCTTTCTTGTAGTCTCTCTTCAGTTACTGGAAGGTGCTATAAGGTCTCCCCAGAACCTTCTCTCCTCCAGGCTGAGTAACCCCAGCTCTCTCAGCGTGTCTTCAAAGGAGAGGTGCTCCAGCTTGCTTATCATCTTTGTCACCCTCCTTTGGACTCAGTCCAACAAGTCCGTGTACCTCCTATGTTGGGGACTCCAGAGCTGGATGCAGAACTCCAGGTGGGATCTCACAAGTACAGAGTAGAGGGGCACAGTCCCCTCCCTTGTCCTGCTGGCCATGCTGCTTTGGATGCAGCCCAGGATGCAGTTGGCTCTCTGGGCTGGAAGTGCAAGTGGCTGGGTCATGTTGAGTTTCTCATCCATGAACATCCCAAAGTCCTTCTTGGGGCTGTTCTCCATCCATTTTCTGCCCAGCCCATATTTGTGCTTGGGATTGTCATGATCCATGTCCATAGCCTTACACTTGGCCTTGTTGAACTTTGTGAGGTTTTCACAGGCCCATCTCTCAAGCCTGTCAAGCTTCCTCTGGATTTTGTATCCCTTCCTTCCACCATGTTGACTGCACCTCACAGCTTGGTGTCATCAGCAAATTTACTGAGAGGGCACCCAATCCCACTGCCCATGTCACTGACAAAGATGTTAAATGGTGCAATATCAGTGCCCAAGGAACTCCACTCATCGTTAGTCTCTACTTGGACATCAAGCCATTGACTGCAAATCTTTGAGGGTGACCATCCAGCCAATTCCTTATCTACCATGGGTTCCATCTGTCAAATCCATGTCTCTTCAGTTTAGGGACCAGATACATGAAGTCACTTTGTCTCTTCTCATCCACCAATGCTCTAATCCCATTGTAGAAAGTCACCATATTTGTCAGGCATGATTTTTCCATGGTGAAGTCACGCTGACTATCCCCAATCACTTCCTTATTTTCCATGTGCCTTCATTTTCTGCTAAAATATGTACAAAGCAGTGGCAAGCCTTCCAAAATGTCCATTAACTAACTCTCTATCTGAAATTTTTTTGAACTGGGGGCACTGCAGAACTTGCAGAACTTGTCAATACAGTAGAACTGCAGATGTTATTTCAAGACTTTGGAAATTTAGAGTTCTGTCACTGGAAAGTCATTTCCTTTGGTATTTTCAATTAATAGTGAATGAACTAATCAAGTTTTTGGACATTCTATGCTTGCTACAAATCTGCTCTGATTTAGTAGCACTGACAGGAAAGCTAATTTTCAACTTCATATCACAGAAGAAGAGTTATGTTTGCAACTTATTTAGTGGGGAAACAGTGGCAGTATACTTTATCACAGCAGTATTACAGATATTTTTTCCCCTTTGGGTCTGACAGAATGTTGTTCTTAATCATGGCCTTATCAAAGTGAATAAGGAAGGATTTCTCATATATTTCAACAAAATTGCATTTGGGCACTTTTTCTGTCCTTCCTGTGCTGCTGTATGTAGGAGAGATTTCATCCCGGCTATATCAAAATTGAGACATTTTTAGGTGTCTTAATGGGCTGAAAGTGTGAAATTTGCAGTCAAAACCATTTATGATATCACATTTTGAAACTACTTTAGAATATTTTTTCAATACAAATGAATTTTATTTAAGGCAATTTGTTTTAACCATCAGGGAAGAGGGATAAGAATTTCTCTTTCCAGGCTTTGATATGACACACTAAACATTCTACCTATTATTTTCTTTCTTCTGTGTGAATTCGGTAATTGTATCATTCACTGAAAAACATTCCTGTGCAAATTTTGATACTTTTCATGCTCTTCCGGTGATGAAATAACCATAATTTCATTCTAATATCAGGTATTTCATGTACTTTATGAGCACTTTCCTAATTTATTTGACTAAAATCTGTTACTATACACTTTTTAATTCAAGTCTATAGTTTGCTGAACTAACTAAGTCACTCATTGTATGGCTTCTCCATGTCATCAGCATGTCATGGTTATAGATCTGTGAATGTCTGCTGCCTCTCTTGTTTTCTCAATACAACTGTATGAATGATTCTCAACCTGGAAAGATAATAGAGACATTTCAACAAAATAAAGTAGAGGTAAATGGGAAAATAGTACGATGCATACTATAAGCAGTAAGCTGGAGTAAATTTGGGTAGCATTATTAATGTAAGTGAAGAGCAGTAGGATATGTGATCTAAGAAAAGCTGTATTGGTACTTGATAAAATTTATTCACCAAAGTACACACCAGTATATTAACAGAACTAGGAAAAAAACTTCAGGCAGAGGGTTGAAATCAAAAATATATCCTACCTAGCCTTCATTTTCTGCTGTAATATGTACAAAGCAATCAGTGATCAATCTTCCAAAATGCCCACTAAGGAACTAACAACCTATCAATAGTTAAGAAGGAGCTGGATGAAACCCACAGTGTATATGGGATGAAGAATTACATTTCAGTCAGAATGATGTTCAGAGCAGCTTCTTGGCAATGAAAGTGCTGCCTTACTGCTGCATACCATGAGTACAGTTTCTGTTTCTTCTGCTGGTACTCCTCACCCAAACAGGCTTCCCTAGATCTGTTGAGGTTCTGCTGGAATGCCATTAAATTGCAGTAGTTTCCAAACCTGGCAACACTGCTTTAGCTTTCATGCCCAGTTTGCTACTGGGTTACTCTTGTATTCTACTCTTCTCAGATTTAAAGTTCAACTTCTGTCAAATACAGTATAATTTGTATAGTAGTTTAAGAGTGCTTCTATACTTTTCATTTCAAAGCTTTTTTCCTTAAGCTTCTTGGAATCTATAGATATTTCTTTACTCATGTTCATCTCTGAATATATGCTATATTTGTAGTTGTTCCATGTCTTCTGTTTACATTCAATACCATGTACTGAAGCTGTACTCAGCATAAATGAATATACTTGTATTCCTAATAAACGTCAGGTTTATGAATTTATGCCATGGAATGGAGAATTGACAAATTGGAGTTTTTCTCTGAATGGCCCAGGTGCTGTTTCAGAGTTTTCACAAATGGGAATAAGTGGTCTTAAGGAAATGGTCAATGAGTGATGAAAAAGGAAAACAAACAAGCAAGTAGACAAACAGAAAACAAGTACTACCACCAACAAAAAAGAACTACCTGCAGGAATAGGATTTTTCCTTCTCTTTCAAAGTGCCCATTTTTCTGAAAAAAATATAGGAACTGTGCTGAAAGTCAATCACAGTAACTCTTCTTGAAGTAATATAATATTAAATCTGAAGACATTTGCAACATTACCACCACTCCGAAGATAAACTATATTTTCTTTGAAGGACTAGCTTTTGGACTCCTTTAAGTACATGTAAGTTTTAGCTCTTCTGAAGAAAAATACAATTTAAAAAATCTTTTTTTTTAGAAGACAGAGTCATGACCCAAAGCCTTTGATGCAATGGCAACCTTGTGTTCCAGAGTTTCTCTAATAGAGAAAGTTTCTACTAAAAGAACAAATGGTCAGACAGAAAACCTTTATGACTGCACATTAAGTAAATTTGAATTAATGGATTTTAAAAAACCTATGGATCAAAACTTCATCCAGAGGTGAAATGTGGTGCCTGACAGTGAAAAGCAATAAGCAGGATTAATGCTTTGATTTGTCAAAGTATTTCTGACAGCAATCCAATGCCAGCTATTCTAACAGCCCTGTTTTTGCAGTACTCTGGCACTGAATGAAAACCTCAGATACTTTCCTGGGGATTAGTATGGAGCAAGGATAATTAACTCAGTTTGTTGGATGCACTTTCATTAGTCAGGCAGAAGATGAATGGAGTCTGAAGAATGTTATATTTACTCAGGTAATAAATACATCGAAGTAATGAATGCACTACATAGAGACATTCTTCTGAAATATATTTTAGTCTGCCTCTGTTTATCTGTCAAGACTTATTTAATTAGCTTGTGGATTTAGCTTCCTTTTGATGTGTTTAGTGACAGTCTGTGTATCCTCTCCCTCTTTAGAGATCAGTAGGTTATTGCTTCTTGTTTAACAATCAGTCTTTTGTGAATCCTAAGAAAAGTCTGAAGGATCATCCTATAGCATGAATAAATAATAAAAGCTTTAAATATGTTGTGTATTTAAAAAGCCATACCAGTTCTGAGTAAAAAGCTCAAAATTTAAGTAATTAGGTGTTCTTTAATGACTTCCCTCTAGCTTTAGTATGTTTTTGTACATACAATGTTAGGGGTTTTTTCCTGGAGTAATCCATAAAGACACCATATATTCTAACAGGATCCTCATTTTACTACTTATTGATAATTGCAGTAAGACATACATCTTTAGTTTTGGCCAATCACTCTGCCTGCGTTGCTTCTCCTGGATAATACACCGCTGTCATTTTACTGTTCTAAAGGCTATTACCACTTCCTAATAAAGCAATTGTCCTGGCTGTATTAAAAGTAGTATCTTTTAGTCTGTCAGAAAGTAACAGTAGACATGGAAAAATAATACCCATATAATAGCTGATGAATGAAGGTAGGCATGAACAAAGGGTAGGGAGCAGAGGTTCTATATGCCAGTATACAGAGCAAGTTCATCTTCATCACCTGCTTTGCAAAGAGTAAAATATGGAGATGCAGGGAAGAAAGAACATATATAACAAGGCCCTATTCCACGTCATCACTTTGAGAAATAACAGATGCATGAAACCTGTCGCATTCCCTTATAGAGCAAGCTATAATTATTTTACTCTTCCCAGACTACCTTATATTTTAGCAAAGTGGTCTAGTTATAAGTGTCTTGGTTAACATTGCCACTTTTGACACTGATACTAAACCTCAGAAGGACTTTAAAGTTAGATGTGGAAATAATTGCCTGCTGAGGCCACAGAGAGGTGTTTTTGTCAGAGCTGGTACCCGTAATTTAGAATTTAGGGGTGACATTAAAAATGTTCATATTCACATAAAAGCTTCTATTAGGGAAACCTAGACCTTTTCCATGAAATAGACGGGTCTTTGGAAATAACAGAGAATTTTATCAATGTTACTAGCTTGACATTGGATCAAATACAGGCATACAAACTACATTCCATGGATCATTTTGCCGTATGAGAAGGTTTGGTACCTTTCAGCTAAGAATCTTGGAGAGAAACTGTGTGGTGTGGGCTTTAATTCCAGGTGATATTAGATCTAGAAATAGAATCACATATTGTGATCTGCTGCTCTGCACTGAAATTGCCTTCTGGCTAGTGTGAAACCCAAGAGCATCAGAATTTGAAAGAAACTTCACCATAATACAACATTTAGATAACAGTATATTCCTCAGTAGCTGTAGGCAGTTTAGAGTGAATTGTAGTCACAATAGAGGCAGTAGTTGTTTAAAGAAAAAAAATCCCCCAAATACTTTTAGTAACAGAATGTCTTGCTTCTGTTGAAGCTGGTAATGCATTTGAAGTCTGTCTGTCCCCATGTGTAAAATCATTTTATTTGCTTGTATATCTCTTTTCATGTGGGTAACATTCAGTGGAGCAGAACCTATTATCTATATGTCAGTCATATAACTGTATATGAGTTGGGGGAAGAAAAAAAAAAGAAACCAACACCAAAACCAAGATCTCTTTTACCAATGGGCAGTAGATTGGGAAAATAAGTTTTTCCTTGTTTGCTTGTTTAATCTGTGATTGTGCTTTTCAGAAGATCTTTCTGAGGCACAGAATTCTTATTTTCTTACAGCTTCATGGAGGATGTAAATGCTTGATCAGGTCATTCAAGTACTGGGAGGCAAGACATGTTCTAATGATCGGAGTGAACTATGCATGTGTAACAGATTATTCCTTTCTTTATGGAATCTTTTTACCTTAGTTTTGCTTTGTTTCTGGGTTTTGTGTTTTCTGATTATTTTTTTCTTTATCTTATTTTTATGATGGGGTCAAAAGGAAAAAGAAATGCAGGTTGGGGAGGCATTTAAATGCCATGGTGAAAACTGGGGAAAAGGAAATGCTATTCATCATGATTTTTTTGGTTTTGTTCTATCTTTGCTTACCTTGATTTTGTTTTTCTGAAACACTAAAGGAAAGGAAGTAAATTCTTCTTAGAAAACATGTCAGACAAGGCCAAAACACAGATGTATTTCATGAAGTTGTATGCTAGTTTTGTCTGCGACAGAGTTAGTTTTCTTCAGAGCAGCTAGTATGGGGCAATGTTTTGGACTTGTGCTAGAAACAGTGTTGATAATTCAGGGAGGTTTTAGATACTGCTTAACAGTGCTTCCACAACAGCAAGTCCTTTGTTCTTTCCCATACTGCCACACTGGTGAGGAGGCTGGGGTTGTGTAGAAATGTGAGAGGAGACATCTAGAGTACTGTATGTAGTTCTTGGCTCCAACATTTCAGGTGGATGTAAAGGTTTTTGGCTGTGTCTGGAAGAGGGGAACAAAGCTGTTGAAAGGGCTGGAAGGAATGTCCTGTGGGGAGCAGCTGAGGACTTTGGATTCACGCAGTTTGGAGAAAAGGAGGCTGAGGGGTTGCCTTATTGCTCTCTACATCTTACTGAGGCTGGGACATGGAGACAGATGTGCTGATCCATTCTCCCTCATATCCAGTAACAGCATGTGTGGAAATGGTTCAAAGGTGCACCAGGCAAGATTTGACAGAACCTTAGAAAACATTTTTTTACTAAGAAAGTAGTCAAACACTGGAGCGGTGGTCAATGCCCCAAGCCTGCCAGTGTTGAACAGGCATTTGGATAACCTCCTTTATAACATGCTTTAGCTTTTGGTCAGCCCTGAAATGATCAGGTAATTGGACTAAATGATCATTTTAGATCCCTTCCACATGAGACATTCTACTTCTATTCTATTCTATTCTATTCTATTCCATTCCATTCCATTCCATTCCATTCCACTCCATGTTATTCTCTTCTACAGGATTGGAAACAAGTATTGCTTCTATCTTTTATGTACTTTTCTCAAAATTTTGGGGCAGAAAAAATAGTAGAATTTCAGTCATAAATATTTATTTTTCACCTTACTACTGTTCTCTGCATTAATGTGACTTGTTAAAAGAGTTGAATGCAAAGCCTGTCCTAGGAGACATTAAAATCTTTCTTGGGTTGGAATTGGAGGGAGCTTGTACTAGATGGCATCCAGGGGAAAATCCATTGTAGCTAGGAAAACTGATTCACCTCAAAACCAAACTGAACAGATAATGGTCAGTTCTGAGAATAAAATTCTTTCAAAGAAATATACAGCAGTTGAAATAAAAATGGTTCTGCAAAGCCATATACCAGCTATGAAAATACAGAATATAATTTTTTCTTTCCTCATAGGAGATAAAAAATGATGACTCAAGCCCTCATAAAAGGGCACAAGAATCCATTTTTACTGGTCATGGAAACTATTTATAGCTAAATCCCTTCTTTGTCTTCCATGGGTATGAACCAAAAAGTTGCACAGGAGAAAAAGTTATGTGTCTGTTGAAATTAGCTACTGTGAAGCCAAAGTAGCTCCTCTGATTTTTCAAACAAGATAGGAGAATTATAGTTTCAATTCTTACTTTTGTTCCAGACATAGTCTTATCCCATTTTCACTGCTATAACATTTGAGTGATTTTACACAGTGCATTAAATGGTAACAATAAAGATTTTCCATATATGGTTTGATTTTTCATTATTTTATGACATGTGTTTGTTTCATATGCTCCACTGATGTCAAGTGATGATATCCTTCTCAAATTTTTCAGCATTCTATTTCCCAAGACTCCATAGAAATATAGTCATTTTGAAGTTAATTTCATATGACTATTTTGTGTGAGAATCTGATTTCCTTTCTATCTCTCTAAAAAAATAATTTAAGAAAGATGTCTTTATTTTAATACATTGCGCAAAATGTTTCAGAAACTAGCCACGAAAAAAAAAAGGGGTTTGGTCTTTTGGTTTTCAGTGGTGAGGTTTTTTTGTTTGTTTGGTTTGGTTTTTTGGTTTTTTTGGCAGCAGGTTACAGTCACAAAGTCATAAATTTTGCTGATGTTTCTTTTTTTTGTTGTAGAAGCATATAGTTTCTGAGCACAGAAGCGTCATTATAAATTAACATTAGAATTGGGAAAAATAGCATTCTGAAGGTATTGTTGAAAATAATAGTCCCAATAAAATATTAAAACAAACTCCATGGACTTAGATAAATCTGAGAAATCTGCATCCTGTCAAGGCTGTTAGCCTTCTCTGAGTGCACCAGCCCAGGTCTGTATGAAGTCACCACCTCTATACTGCATGCCTAATATGCTATCATCTCTCCAAAGAAACTTGAAAAATCATCCTTCCCCTTCAGGGAAGGTTTGTCTCCAGGTGAGTGCCTGTGAGTGTTTGAGGCATTCTTCTTTTTGAATCATCCCCTTGATCCACAGTACACTAATGACTGTGAGAATCAGACTGGACAGTCTAGGGTGCTCTTCATGATACATTGAGTTATTGTCTGAGGAAATAAATTTTAAAGCTGAGAAAAATCACTAGATCATTAACCTGTTTTCACAGTGTATATCACAAGCATTGTGTTTCACCCAGTTAGCCCCCTAACAGATTTCTGAGATTAAACATTGATAAAAGGCAAAGAAGCCCCACTGTTCCAGTTGTAAAGATCTTTTTAATACAGATACCCTCTATATGCTCCTATTCAACTTCTCAGTTAAGAAGACTGTTTTTTACACCATGGATCAAAGTTCTAGTTCACACAGAGCATGCATCCATAGATACTAATTATAACTTGAAAGGACATTAATAAACTGAGATGTTCTTTGAACTGTCACTAGTTTTCTTATAAAAAATATATTCTAACTCAATTAGAAGTTGCTAAAAGTATTACTAGTTGAACATTTTTTCCTGTTATGGGGAATATCCTATTAAATTATCATAATAGTTTCTTTGGCTGTTAAATTAGAAGCAGCTGCAACTGCTGTTATTGTTACTAAGAGAAGTCGAGATGTAGCTTCTGTGGTAGCAAGCAAGTAATGTTAAACCATATGGTCACAGTTAGGATGTTCAGGAAGGGAGCTGCCTCTATCAGCAATTTGTACATCAGCTGCACTTGTGCCATGTTTTGCCACCTTGCTGGGTGAAGAGGATTGAATGCAAAGAAGAATCACCTGAAGATAGTGAACTGCTGACTAAGCATCAAGTTTAATGAGAGCATTGAGAGCCATCAGGAGCAGTTGGAAGGGGAAAATGGCACAGATTAACTCATCCACTTACCTCCAAACTAATTGTGACAGTAAATCAGAAAGAAAGTTGAGTAATGGTTAGACTAAATACCTAGAAAGAGAAACAAAAATGAAAATACTAAATGCTTTAGTCTAAGGACCTGACAGCAAAAGTGAATGATTTCACTTTCTGGTATGCTTTTCACAGTAAATCAAGAAAAAAACATGATGGTTTTGGGGTACAGTTAATATTCTTCATGGAAGTTAATATTAGACTACGTTTTGAATTTGTGCTAAAACCAGTATTTATAATATAGAGATATTTTTGTTACTGCTGAGCAGGGCTTACACAGAGCCACAGCCTTTTCTGCTTCTTGTATTGCCCTCCCAGTGTAGAGGCTGGGAGGGCACAGAAAGAGAGGACAGAGCTGGGACACCTGATTCCAAAGGATCAAAAGGATATTCCATACTGTATGGAGTCATACTCAGCTTATAAACCTGAAAGAAGAAAGAGGAATAGGGGGTCATTTGGCATGATGGCATTTGTCTTCTCAAGTAACTGTTACCCATGATGGAATCCTGGTTTTGGGTCACAGCTGAATACCTGCCTGCCTATGGGAAGTAGTGAATGAATCCCTTGCTTTACTTGTGTGTATGGCTTTTGTTTTCCCTATTACACTATCTTTATCTCAATCCACGAGTTTTTGCACTTTTTCTCCTCCAATTCCCTTCCTCATTGAATCAGAGGAGTGAGCAAGCAGCTTTGTGGTGCTTGATTGCTAGCTGGGTTTGAAACACGACACATGGGTCTGCATTTGTGGTTATAAATATAGATTGCATTTAAAAAGTAATGAACTAAGACTAGAATCCTAATTTTGACCTTTATAATAAAGTCTTTAAAAAGCATTTGTTTTCCAACTTCTCTTCCTCCTAATGTCCTTCTCTTTATCTTACCTGAAAACTCCATGATGTGGAACCCTACTGCTGGAACGAGGGACTAACTATGCAAACTGCTGCCATTTGAGCTTGTGAAGTCACAGAGACTTTTAGTTTGTTGAGTTTTTTGTTTATGTTTTTTTTTTATTTCATGTATGAGAAAGAAAATGTGTTCTGATGAATGTAAGATTCCTCCTATGTTACCTGGACATGCTCTTTTTCCAGATGATTTCCATCTGGTCTCTTTTCATCTGTGGTTCTTGTCCCAGGCTCATCCTCCTTGCCTCAGTAACTTTCAGACTTTGGATATCTCATTTTGCTTCCACTAACTTCTTGTCTATTTTTTTATTCACATAGGCTAGTTTGACCATATTTGACGTTTCCCTTCTCCCCCATTTCATACAAACTTTTCTTTAAATTTCTCATGTAACTTTTTAATTGATATAATTTCTATCCTCATTATTCTGGTCTCATCAAACACTTCCTTTGCTTTCTGCATGTTTTAATACCCAGGTTTTTTGTACAGCCAGTCCAGTCCAGCTCCCAGGACTATCTTCTTTTTCCCAGTGATATGTTCCTATATAGCCTAAGACTTTTCATCAATTTACCCTTGCCCTCTTTTTATTCATAGTAATTATTCAAGATACCTTCTTTGGCATGTTCCTTAGTGCTGAGAGAGGAAAGTCTTCTTAGACTTTTTTGAGGTATTTAGACTATTCACAAAATGTAACATTTCAGTGCTTGAAAGGAGATTCTAAGTCGCCCATGAGCATGTTCTTGTGCAGAAAGTATGCAGGAGGATAGTGTGAAGTATGGATAAATTTAGCAAACCATCAGTCTTCAACTTTTTTACTCTTCTCCATGCAGTCTGACACTATGTCTTACAATGGGTGGTGGGGGAAAATATTACATTCTTGTCTGAATCAAGATGAGGCAAAACAGATGTATTGCAGTTTCTGTGTAGAACATTTCATTCATTATGTGGGAGTGAAAGTTTAAGTTCTGTTTCAAATATATTTTAATAATGAAATAATCATATGTTAAAAAAGTTGGTTTGTAGTGATTATGTTCAATAACATCTAACTGGGGTTTGTTTTTTCTTTTCTGTGTTCCCTGTTAATATTAGTATTGCAATCTGTATATTTATAATACCCTGAAAACTTTGTCTTTGGGTGTGAGTGTAGTAGTATATACTGGTGCCAGCTTGTAAGTGATAAGACAAATTCTCACAAAATTCTTTTCAGCCAAACTTATATCAGATATTCTAACTTAATACTTTCTTATATGTTCTTTATTATGCTTTAGCTCATGGAAGGAATGGAATGATCTTTCTTAGGGATTAGAAATTAGGAACTATATAAGTGATTATCAAGACTGGCTATCTTAGAAGTGGCTAGTGGAAATCAGAGGGCAAAATAACAAAAGGCACAAGTAATCCCCTAAAGTGAACTATGCGAGGCAAGTCAGAAGAATCCTTTCACAACATCCTTGTTGCTCTTGCAGTCCTTGTTTGCCCCTTCTTCCAAAAGTTGTAAACTCTCTTTTGTTGCTGAGTTCCAGCCAAAGCTTTCTGTTCTTCCCTGCCAGCTTGTTTTTCAGCACATGGAGACCATCTGCTCCTGTGACTTTAATATTTCCTCCATGATGAATGTCCAGCTTTTCTGGATTCCTTTGCTCTTCAGAAAGGCCTCTCAATGGACATTGTCTCCTAAACAGTCTGCCCTCTGGAAATCCAAGGTAGCAGTTCTGTTAACCAACATCTAACCCACCCTGTTCCTACTTCGGTTTTCATGGTTTTTTTCTAATGCATTCCATTAAACTGTAGAATTACTTATTTTTTAAAAAAATATTATTCAGCAGTTACTCTGAAATAAGATATGTGTGTCATATATATTTATAGATATAAAATTTCTGAAAGAAGGGATAGATAAAAAAATATGCAAAATTTCCTGATGTGAACCTGTATTTGTAATGGCTGTTAAATACATCAAGGAGACAGTAGTTACTTCCTGGCCATTTTTTTTTGGTTAATTCACTCATTGTTTTGTGATAGTTTACTATCAATCCTACATGTTAATTGCTACTGTTACTGCCCAATTATTGTAACTACAAAATCTATTTCTTTAAAAAAAATTCCTTATTTTAAATAGGCATGTGAAATTAATTCCTTAGATAGAATAAGTTCTACTTTGAGTAGAAATGACTTTCACTACTGAAAAACAGGCTTACTCAGTTTCTGTAAAGCATGCCTTAAAAGAATGAACATGTCTGCTTAGATTGCCCAATGCTTAGGGACAATATTGTTTCATGTTTTTCTTTAGAGATAATACAGAATAATAGAAACTAATATTTAAAATTACTTATTTGAGGGAAAAGCTGCAAAGACTCTTTTATTAGCTGTAGATTTAGTCTGTACTTCCTATTAAAAGTAACTTCAATTTATAAAGTTATTTTTAGCTAAAAAAAAGCCAACCAAAATGTTTCTTTTAACCTGCAGCTTAGAAAGCAGAAACAATATGCCTTAGACCTTACAATATTATATTCTGCTGGAAGACTGTGGCTAAGATTTCTCCCTCTTTACCTTTTGCATAATGTTATACTCTGCCAAACATGGCCTAGTATTTAAGTTTTGCTTGCAGGTGTGAACAAAGAACTCTCTATTGTTGGGTGAGTTGATGAGGACAGACTGCTTTAACTGTGCATATGTTTTGTGCAGAGCCAGCTGTAAGATCTGATCAATAGCCCATAACATAACTAGTTGTGGGAGAGAAATTCTTCTGAAGAGTAGGGTCTTGACATAGTCCGGCTATGGAAAGAATGGAGAAATCCAGTGGTCTGTGAGGATAAAAGACAGGACACAGCATATGAGGTCACAGCAGGGTGATTTTCAATTCCATTAATTTTTTGCATCTGATAAGACTGGAGATGTACATTTTTTAAAAGGTTGTTTTTCAATTATAAGTGGTGATGCTAGTTCTGCAAGCTCTGTCATGATTTTGTGGTGTGTTGGCTCAGTTACAAAGCTCCAACTTGTTCTAAGTTTATTACTAAACCTAAACTTTTGTAGGTGCTGTGTGTTTTACTTTCATCTCTTGTCTTGTATTGCTTGCTCCCTAATATGATGTTGTATTGTCTGTTGTTATTCGTCTCCTGTGAGCTGAAAATTTATTCCCATTAGTAAAGCAGCAGGTATGGTTTTTCAAGCTGAGTTTGACTTGTGGCTGCTAACAGGAAAACATTTTCCTCTTCATCCACTTTTCTTCAACAACAACAACAAAAAAAAAAAAAAAAAAAAAAAAAAGAAGTTAGGTTAAAAAGAGATGTGAAAATGAAAGGTTTACCATTTATAAATAAAAAAGGACTGATGATACCTTTTGTATTTACTAACACTAGCAGTGTGCAATTTCTCAATCTTGTATGACTGCTTTTGTTCCCTCTGGCAAGAGGAAAAGACTTGAGCTCTGCATGGATTGCAGGGCTGAGCCTCATCTATTTTAGCAGGGCTTTGTTCAATACTGAGGATCTGTCTTCATAAAAATGTTTTATAGAACTGAAATCTCAGGTCAAGGAGAGGCTCTTTTCAGCACCCTTCACAGAGATGCTGTTACTGTTATTAGCTGATTACAAGTCCTCTTAGATATGAATTCAATATTCTGTCACTAATTATATCTAAAAACTGTGTGGTACAGTTTAATTTGTTGGTGGACTAGGTTGTGAGAAATCCCAAGGATAATAAGGCCAGATACAATGTGCCTTACTATGACAAGAATTGTCCTGTTCTGGAGATGGACAGCTTTATCACAGAATCACAGAATATGCTGACTGGGAAGGCACCGACAAGGATCATTGAGTCCAGTTTCTGGACCTTCACAGGACAACCCAAGTGTAACATCATGCGTTCAAAAGCATTGTCTAAATGCTCCATGAGCTCTGTCAGGCTTGGTGCTGTGACCACTTCCCTGGGGAGCCTGTTCCAGTGCCCAACCACCCTCTGGGTGAAGAACCTTTCTCTAATATTCAACCTAAACCTTCCCTGACACATCTTCAGGCCCTGTCACAGGTTCTGTCACTGGTCACCACAGAGAAGAGATCAGTGCCTGCCCCTCCTCTTCTCCTCATGAGGAAGTTGCAGACTGCAATGAGGTCTCCCCTCAGTCTGCTCTTCTCCAGGCTGAACAGACCCAGTGACCTCAGCTTCTCCTCATATGGCTTCCCCTCAAGGCCCTTCACCATCCTCATTGCCCTCCTTTGGACACTCTCTAATAGTTTAAACTCTTTTTTGTATTGTGGCACCCAAGACTACCCCCAGCACTCGAGGTGAGGCCGCCCCAGTGCAGAGCAGAGCAGGACAATCCCCTCCCTTGCCCGGCTGGTGATGCTGTGCCTGATGCTCCCCAGGACAGGGCTGGCCCTCCTGGCTGCCAGGGCACTGCTGACTCATGTTCAACTTGCTGTTGACCAGGACCCCCAGGTCCCTTTCCACAGCACTACTTTCTAGCATCTTATTCCCCATGTTGAGCAAAGGTTAGCTGTCTATCTTCTGTGGGGGACTTAGCTTGTGACATAAAATGGATTTATAGAATGTGTTTACAAACATCCACAAGTCTGTTAAAAGAGAACAAATAAAAATAAAAATAATATCAACAATTTATTACCAGAAAGTATCAATACAAATGCAGATGTTCTTATAAATATTAATACCATGCAAAACCTATCCCTCCATCCATTTGATTTCTGCTTATGGATAGCGATCAGACTTTAAGAGGATGGATTACTGGTCTCTTTTTTTAAAAAAAAAACTCCATTAAAAGCTCTGTCTCAGTTCAGGTAAGGGTAATCAGGCATGGCCTGAATTATGCTGTGGTTGTGCCAGGGTCTGGGCCTGTCTCAAGATCTCCCTGAGTGGTCATTGAACTTTCATGGATTAACCTCAGTCCTGACTTGTTGACCTTGCCTTTGGTTGAAGATCACAGGATCGTGTTTGGAACGTATTGCTATTGCCATCTGATGCTGCTTATCCTGCTCAGGTGCCCTGGTAGTGAGGGCATTACCTGTGCTGTCAGTTTTGGTTCATGCCTCATCTTGCCTTGAAGTGCAGCCTCACTCTTGCTGCCATCTAATAGAAGTTTCCAAAACCAGATCCCAAGTAACCACCTCTGCAAAGAAATCGTTAGCTAAAGCTCATGCAAGGCAATAACAGAAGCAGGAAAAGGCCTGGGCAACAGTCTGTGACCTATTTGAGCTTTATGATGTACACAGTGCTCCTCCTGTGAATCACTTGCCAGTAGAGGGGTACAGCAATTGTACTTGGCATATACCCACAGGTTCAAGTGAAAGGCAGTGTTGGAGTCTAATACCCTCTGATCAGGTCCTTTTAGATACTCTATGCATGGAGGATAAAATGTTTAACTTATTCAAAGTCAATGGTACATAGTGAATTTTTGGAACTTAGACCAAAATGATAGTTAATTTTTGAATGAATACAGAATTTATGCGTGAAAGTTTGGTGAAAGAGAATTGTGAAACAGCAGGGAAAGAAGGTAGAGGCAGGTGGTGTCCAGGTTTACTGAAATGCACAAAAACAGGATAGATATCTTTTACCCGATGTTCCTTGTAGAAGTCAATTAAAGCAGTGTCTCATGTCTTGGTATCTTATCCTGGCAACCTTCCATGCTGAATGACTGATATTTGAATAGTTCTGGAGCCTGCAGTTCTGCCACTACTCTGCACAGGCAGACTCTGGCCCCACTTTTTCTTGAGTCCTGCTCACAAAACAGTCAGCAAAGTATGGCCATGAGGAGTTCAGCATCTCTCTCACCTGTGACACCCCTTCTGATGTGATGTGTTTGATTTTGGACTTCTCAGTGCAAGAAGTACAGTGATGTTCTGGGGTGGGTCAAGAAGAGGGCCATGAATATGATTAGTGGCCTTTAGCATGACATGAAATTAGAGACTGAGATGAATGGACTTGTCCAGTTTCAAGAACTGAAAGTGGAGAGGAAATTTTAAGTCTGACTACAACTCCCTGTTGGGAGGCCATGTAGCATACAGGGTCAGAGTCTCTGCAGATGTTCACAGTAGAAGGATGAGATACCAAAAACACAGGTTGCAAAAGGTTACAGCTGCTCAATGTAAGGAATTTTTTACAATGAGGATGTTCAAATATGGGAACAAGTACCTCAGGAGGTTGTGAGATATTTAGAATTCAACAGAACATGGCCCTGAGCCACCTGCTCTGACTGGCCTGGCTTTTAGCAATATCTTGGACAACATGACTTCTGGAGGTCCCTTCCAATCTGTGAGATTCTGATCCCCTTTCCTTTCTTGGGGAGATGTCACACACACCAGAGGTTTAGTTGATATAAATTACAAACAACATTGTTCTTAAAAGGAAGAACTTTGAAGAAATGAAATTAAGAAAGGATTTGCCTATTTGATAAATTGCGTGATTTGTAAAGATTTTAGTCTCAATAAAGGAAAAAGAGACACAGTTTTAAGGGGGATGTTATTCTAAGACAAATGCATTGAATATTTAATACCTTTAAAGCCTGCAATTTTTAGTAACAGTAAGATGTAATAAAAGCAAACTACAATGTCTGTATAGGGTGAAAATATTATGGTTTTCTTCAAGAAGCAGCTATCGTATTAGTCTCCACAAGCTCCTTATAATTTTTACATCAACTGAATTTATTCTTCACTTCTCTACTTACTATATACAAACTTTAGTTTATATAGAATGCTTTTACCTGCTTTGTCTGAAAAAATTGTGCGAACAGATAGACTTTTTTTAGAGCCTTATACTTCAAGAGTGATGATGAAAGTAAAGAACTCTTCATCAGTTACATGAATCATGAGAAACAATCATTCTTATGTCAAGTAAATAATTTACTGCAATATAAATATTCTTTTGATCATGAACTTCTGATAATGTACTCCATTTCTGATTTGCATTATATCAAACACAGCTCTCAGGAAATAATTTGTTTTACTGTTGAAAACATTTGTGTATGCTATAGTAACTAAGAAATATTACATTTCAGTGAAGAAACTCTTAAACATGGGAGCTTAAGTGTTTTGTCTTGGGGTATTTTACAACACTTTGTGACAGTACTAAAGAAAAGAAACAGTCACTTTTTTGGGGGGGGAAGTGCAGACTAGACAAAACATTAAAAAATAACAGCTTTTGCACAATTATCTTTGCTGCAATATCTTGAATGTCTCATTATGTCAAGTGCAGTGATTTACTGAACAAATATTTACATTTTTTCCATCTCTTTGCTAACGACAACATATTAAGTTCTGATTAGCTATTCTTTATTGTAACAGCTGAGAGATGTTCCAGTTCCACTATTTTCATGTTTCAATGAGAAAGAATTGGTTAGACTATGTAAGTCAAGAAAAAAAAGAATGATTAATTTATGAGTCATTGCATAATTTTTCAGAAGGAATATTTCAGGCACCTTATGCAGAGTTTTTATTATTTAAGTTTGAAAGATACATAAGAACAAACTTTTCAGATAGCTGTTCAAAGTGAAATTATCAATGGAATTGATATTTGTACAGTTGTATTTCATTTGGAATCATGACTAATTTTCTTAAAGCTCCAGGGTTTTACCTAAGTACCTCACCTACCTACCAAAACTGTGAGGCACAACAGAGTATTGTAAGCATAATGTTGATATTTCTCAGTTACTGAATGCCATCACAGGCCTGAAGAGACTTAGGATACATCATTTCAATCTTCAGTCTAACTCTGAAGCTCCTGTCTCCAAATTTTTTTTGAAGAATAGATGTGATAAAGTATTGTTGTGTTTTCATCTAGGTTTTTAACAACCTCCTTCTGGTATTTTTTCTCAGAAGTAACTATTATTACAAAGAGGGAAAATTAGTAATGTAGTAAAATGTGACCGAAATGGGAACAATACTTAGTGAAAATTAGAATAGCAAGCTACTAGTGGATTTCCACTCTATTTTACACAATATATATACATGTTGTACAGTCTTAGATTCTGTATCTTTCTCAGAAAAAAAAAAAGCCTGTATATATGTCTTGGTTTGAAAGACAGGTGTCTGCCAAGGAAGGTGGGAACCTCCCTTGGAATGGAAAATGTGATCCCCCTTACCTCCAAATTATAACTTTGAAATAACAGGGCTTTCAGGCAAAGATCTGAGAAAAGGAATAACAGTCCTTTACTGGTATCAATATATGTATGAGAAGGCAAACAAACCACAACGGCAGCAGCAACAAACAGAACCAGAAACCCAGTAGCAGCCTTCTCTCAGCCGCAGGCACTTTCCCCTTTGCTGTAGTTAGGGCCACAGCCAGCAGGGGTGCTGGTGGCTCCCGGCCCGGCAGGGCAGGTGCAATGATTCCCCTGTGGCTGCAGGGCTGCTGTGGCGTGAGTCCAGCCGTCTCCCTCCACTTGACCAATTGCCGATGCAGCCGGCAGAAAGAGATGGAAAAGGCGCGTCCGCTACAAACCCCCGGGGGAAGCCAATCCTGGTGCCCCTCTGGATGTCAAAATGGGCAGTAGCAGGAACCTTGGAGTGGTGGCTGGAATGGGAGAGGCAAGCAGACGCCGGGGTGGCAAACAAAATGT
>NW_008238983.1:5613988-5616981 GCF_000691975.1 Corvus brachyrhynchos | reverse complement strand
AACAACCCCCGGGGGAAAGCCAATCCTGGTGCCCCTCTGGATGTCAAAATGGGCAGTAGCAGGAACCTTGGAGTGGTGGCTGGAATGGGAGAGGCAAGCAGACGCCGGGGTGGCAAACAAAATGTAGCAGGAAAACCCCAGCCATAGCAGGAGGTGCGGGGAGTCAGGTGGACATGGGATATCAGGTTAAAGTGTAGCAAAAAAGCCAAAGCAGCGGCAAAAACAGTGGGGCTGTGCAGCAGCAGCTGGGCTCCCGTAAGCAGCTGGGAGACACTCCCTGGGAGGGGGTCAGGGTTCAGGGTCCCGGGTTCTCCCCTGGGGCACCCGAGTAGATGGTGAGGGTCCTTTCCAGTGAGATCGGGTGTTCGATAAGATCCGAGTTCAACAGCCGCTCTTACAAGCAAAGCCTCACTCACGGTAGGAGAAGCAGTAAAATGGCTGAATTCTGCTGCGGCAGAGAATTCTCCCCACAGCAGCAATGGCACCATCTCCTCCTCCAGTCCTGAGAGAGGGAGAGGAGCCAAGCCCAGCCCCACACCCTCCAGCCAAAATCTCATCGTATCTCTTCCCTTCCCAAGAGAAAACCCCCCCAGCTAAGACAGTGGAGACAGCTGCACCCCTTCCCCCCACCTTGGCCACTTCTTTTGTTTCTTAAGTATTGGTTGTTCCCATCTCTTAGGCAACAAATGGGAGAAAATTCCCTGAGAGAAAGAAAAGGGAAAAAAAAGGAGAAAATCCTAACCTCTAACAATATAGTAATATGAATCCTGAGGCAGAAGTACAAAAGTGCTTCTCTTTTTCCCTATAACTGTGTAAAGATGATCATTAGAGGTGAGCCATCAGCATCCAGACTCCTTCACCAGGAGCAAAGCACGGTCGATGGTTCCTTCCTCCTCACTCCTTTGTCTGCTTGTGGAAATTTTTATCTATTTACTAACACTCTCTTTTATTTTACAATTCCCCATTGCATCCAAATACTTTATACAGAGTGACTTACATAGATGCTGAGTACTTTTGGGAGGTTTGCTACCCTGAAAACTGTTTTTTCCAGCTCCCATGATTACATTCCTTTAATGAGCGGTGAAGGACTTTTGATGGCTTGTTAACAGCCATCGAGCCTCCTGTGTTTATCTGTCTTGCATTAGATTCTACGGTCATAGATAGAGATTTCATTCCTTAAGGAAATATAGCTTAATTAAGCTACTGTCACACCCTGAGCACGACCTCTTCTTTCCACCTTCCATAGCTTTTGCAGCCTGGGCTCAGGGCCAGGTTTTGGTGCAACTGTGTGGTTTAACACCTGGCTGGTGGTGAAATGACTAAATGTGCAAATGTTCTGTGAGAAATGAGTGCTGGGGAGCCATGATGGAGCCCCAGTCCATGGCCCACCAGAGCTGCCCCAACACTTGTAACTATAGTTAGTTGTATGTGCAACAATAGACACAACAAAATTGATAAAGCCAAGAACAAGCAAGAAGTATAGAAGGGTAAATTAATCCAGCAGTGGTTTGATAATTGCTGCTCTAGATAGAAAAGCAAAGACTTGGCTACAGACAGGCAAAGATGAGTCCAAGCGAGTCCTGACGCCACCTGAGGGCCATGAGCCTGACAAAAGGATTGTGGTCTCTTAACGGCAGTGGCATTGCCATCCTTTGTGGGCTACAGGGCTACACTATTCCTCTTATCTTTCAACACCCTCACATTTATTGATCTTTACTATAGTCTATGTCTCTTCTCTTAACTAGTATAGTATACTGCTGGGAAGATAAAAAAAGCTGTATTTGGGGACTGCTAGAAGAATGGTTACCTCTCTTTTCTGCATGAAGACTAGAATTATAGTACATTTTGACTTTTAGAAATATTATTCCCCTGTTAAAAAAAGAAAAGGAAAGAGTTACACTGTCATGTCTATCCCTAAATGACTAGGCAGACTTCTATTTAGATTGGTCTCAATGAAAACCCTAGGGCTCATTTCATATATTTCATACACTTTACAATGTTCTGTCCTAATAACTTTGGTTATCTTTCCCTGAAGTTGATATAATTCTTCTACCATTTTTCTCAGAATCAATATTGTTGATGAGTGATCTTTTTTCTACAGCTTCTGCTGTATTCTGCCATATCATTTCTTTTTTTCAGAATTAAATCTAAAAGAAATCCCAGGTAAATATATTTTGTGTCTTCAGGGGGATGATTCTCTTAATTCTGATTTGCAATGTATCATTTTCCTGAGGATGACTATCAAAATAACAGGAATGAGAAAGGTACACTTTAAATTTGGCATGTCAATTCTGTTATTTCTTACAAGTGTTTTAAAACCTTTCAGAAGATGAACTAATGCCCTGACCTATTGAAATTTTAGGTAGGTGAGTAAGCATCCTAGCTGGTGCACAACTAAAATTAATTTGGGAATACAAGTCATTGCAGATAGAGTTTTTGGAACATGGTTATGGATACACTCAGGTGGACTATGCCAATCAGTCAGCGAGCCACTTGTATCTTTCAAGACCATTCAGCACAGTTCTGTTGTTACCTGATATGAAAATCCATTTGAACTACGGTTTATCAATTTCTAGAAGTACTTTGATTAAGAGGTTTTGTGTACCAGTACATGCGGGTCTATATGACCTGTCATAGTGCACTCTGAATGTGTATTGTCCCTTTTCTCTCTTCAGCAGCCATGCATGTATCTGAATGTGAACATGTTGTCTGTTGCACGTTGTCATAGGTTAGCAAGCATAGTCCTGGAAGTGATGTCCTTGATAAGGGCTGCTTACAGCTTCCTCTGGGACTTGATAGAACCTATCAGCTGGCCAGTTTGAATATGGACAATTCTCTAAGCCACTTAAAGTTGTGACCGCCTCTGTGATCCACATTTAAGAATAGGCAAACTCCCCCTCCAAGCTCTCTCTCGTTTCAGGTGGCTGTGGGGCCCCGTGCGGAGGCCAGCGGGCCTGGCCCAGGCCCTGCTCGGGCCGGGCCGGGCTGGGCCA
>NW_008238983.1:5581069-5613870 GCF_000691975.1 Corvus brachyrhynchos | reverse complement strand
AGAGATGGACCAGATGAGGACTTTTGCTCCAAATGGGAAAGGAGAAAACCTCAGTCCGTAGAGATGAACCAGATGAGGACTTTTGCTCCAAACGGGAAAGGAGAAAACCTCAGTCCCTAGAGATGAACCAGATGAGGACTTTTGCTCCAAATGGGAAAGGAGAAAACCTCAGTTCCTAGAGATGCTCCCAGAGATAGTCCTAACGATGAAGATGATGAAGACCCTTTGCTCCCAGGGAAGGAGAAGGGCCTCTGTTTTTGTTTCTGAACGGCTCAACCTTAAAATTGTACCCCAAAAAACTTCAAGAGTGGACCCTCGAAAGCAGTTGCGGGAAAAGCTGCAAGTCGGGGGAAAGGACTCACACGCAGGCAGAGAGACTCCTCTTCCTAAATGGACTGAACAATATTTGGAAGTGGGCGGCTGTCTCGTTGTGATAATGTTTTCATAGCATGAGCAAGAAGAGACTTCTCTTTCTAAATGGACTGAACAAGGTTATTATGGAAGTGGTAAACAGACTGAACATCTTAAGGGTTGTCTTTTCACATTGTCAGTGGGAGAAGGGAGGAAGGTGGGGGGAGGAGGAGAGTTCTGAAGGTGGTATAATTTTTTTTTCTTCTTTTAGGTCTGTTAATAAACTTCTTTATATTCTTTCAAGTTTGGTACCTGCTTTGCATTTCTCCTAATTCTTATCTCACAGCAGATAAACAGTAATGAGTATTTTGGACCAAACCACTACACACGTCCACCACAGTCTTCACTGCAGAAGGCCACTTCATTCAGTCTTTTCTCCAGTGGCAGTTCTGGGTAACATGATTCTGTTGATGCTTTTCAAATAGGTTTATCTTACTCAAAGTTTAGATATCAAAAGCATTCAAAGTATTATACATGAGGATTTAATGAGATGCAGTACTGTTTAGTTTCCCAGTGTAGCATCTGTCTTGGTTAGAACACTGGTGCAATATTGACTTCAATTGGTCTCATGTCTTGCTATCATTCATGGCTTCTCTTTCCTGAACAGCTGCATCCCAGAATATTGTTCCTTATCCTATAATCATTCAGCTGGTGGTTCCTGCTTGAATACCGTATTTTTCAGTTCTAATGAATTTTATATACCTTTTTTCTCCTCAGAAATTAAAAAAAAAAAAAATACTTCTAGTCTCACTTTTGTAGTCATATACATGGAATTAGACCAAGTTATTTTGTATTGCACTGTGTGCCCAATTTGACATGTTTTAATTTTCAAGACTACTGACAACATTTTAACAAGTTGTGTTCTCTTGGCAATGCCTATTCCTATCACAGCTTGATAAGCTTCCTATGAGGTTATCTGCTTTATATTTCTGAAGAATATATTCACTTGATATTGTAGTGGTTCCTTAAGTCCCCTTTCGCTTTGGCTGCAAAAATATATATGTTTTATACATGCATGTAGGCAAAACACAGAACAAGCCTGCAATCAGTTCAAAGAAGCTGGTCATTTGCTTTGTTTTCAGTTTGAGTTAAGTATGATGAATGTTACATGTAAGTGGTTTTTCACCTCTTTTCTCTAAATACAACTTCTCAGTCTTGCTGAGATCCCATTGCTTTTGTTATTCTAGGCTTTTAGGTAGGCATAAGAAAAAGCCTTTCAGCTTATGCACAGTACCAATTTCCAAAGGTTTAATGTGTTACATTTTTTTCCTTGTCCCAGCCATGTAATTGTAAAAAGTTCCAACACAAATGAATGACATGTTTTCTCACCACAGATCTGCTAAATTGCACTTATCAATCAAGTCTTTGCTGTATGAGAAGTTTTTGATTGGTTTTAACACAATTTCTTCCACAGTTATCCGGTGTTAATGTTTAACAAGGATACTCCTTTCTGTGGATGCTAAAAGGCAGGAGCAGAGGAATTTTCCTGCGAAACTTTTCTTTCTCATAAGAGAGCAGTTAGAGAAATCCAGCTTCTCACAGCTTCTCTGTGAAAGCTTTTGTTCTCATGAGAACTGGATGGACAACAGTTTGAGAGAATGTAAACCATTTCTGTACCTGCAGGTTGTTGTGAGAAGAGTAGAATTGTTTTCAGTCTTGTGAGAATAATATTTGAAAATGGGTGTCTTACTGCTCAGCCTATCACCTCGAGAGGTGGTGAGTGAAAAAGCCAATCATGTAATTTCTTTATTGCAAACCACACTGTAAAAGATGAGCTATTCATTAAATGCGGGCTTAGCTCTGCTCTGCTTCAGCCATATCATCTGACCTGGAATTATGTCATGATTTCGCTGTTCTCTGGGGATAACAGTAACACCTTTCTGTTTCAAGACTTAAATTCATTTATGTTCAGTGTCTTCTGTATATAGCCAGAGGCCTTGACACTTCATTAATAAAAAGTTTCCTACTATACAACCTACTAAAATAACTAGTTTTGTTTTAATTTTAGGTTATTCAGTGTCCTTCCCAAACCGAATGCTGTTTTATGAACAGACTTTTAGAAAGGTACCACACAAAAAAAAAGCTTAGATTGATCTAAAGCACATCAGTTAATTATGAGACCAATTATAATTATATTCTTAAAATAAAATAATTCCAGTAAGACATGAGATGTTGAAAGCGTTATATTATCACCACCCAATGAAAGCCAAGTGTATCTGCATATGCTAATTCTCTTCTCAATCATGGTTACAGTTCTTTCTAAACTGTTGATTTAGTGTTTCCTCTCTTTCTGCAGTGAACTATTTTTTCCTAAAAATATCAAGAACTATCTACCCATACATCTAGCAACAGCATCAGTTTAGCTGAGCCTATTGTTTTAGTTATTGCTCAGCTTTATTCATATAAGGCATTGCCAAATCTCTTAATCTTGGAACTGACCAACTCTATTTCACAGAGATTATTGATTTGTGGTTATCTTGTGCCTGATTAGCTGCAATTCCTTCAGGAAAGTTGCATTGTATTTCTCCTATTCCTTGAATGGAGTTTTCTCCTTCATAACATTTGGAAGACTTGTGAACATTTGGCCTATGAACCTCTGAATAATTTGAACACAACTGGTAATTTTATGTACTTTTAATTTTTTCCTTTCTGAGCCAGAAAGTTGTCTCTCATAGAGAAAAACAAAAGAGTGTCTCAAAGAGGAAGTTGTCAAAATCAGAAGTAGCTTTCTATACCTTTATCTAAAGGTAATTTCCTTTATTTCAGTCAGTAGTAGGTCACAATAGCAGGTCACAATAGCTGCTTCAACCAGCCACGAGATGGAGGTATAATTTCATACACTTGATCAAAGTACATCAAGAAGTAGGAATATGGATTTTACTCTGACATTTTATTACTACTGTGCCTGGTTTTGAGGTGAGTACTTGGTTTTGGCCAAAGCTGTGGGATGCACATCTTTTTTTTACCTGGACTGCTGTTAAAACTTTGGCAAATAACACCAGAATCTTGGTTGTTCTGCTATGTTAGTTGGTATCCTCTGCCATACTTGACTTCTGGAGAGAGACAAGAACATGAGGCCTCAATGAAACTGGGCAACCTCATGATTTTAATAGTTTATGGAAAGGTAGTTCAGTAATGCAGTCCTGAAAACAGTTATGCTAAGTATTTCCTTCCAAAGAAAGCCATATCCTTCACATGATCTACAATTAGTTCATATCTGGGAGAATGAAGTACTTCAGCTTTTCTCAAAGACAACTCCTTTTGCAATTTATATATTTCCTTTTGCCATGGAACAATAGTTACTGCTTTTAGTGGAAGTTAAACAAAACACTGTTGTTGGTCTCCCAAGTGTGAAGAAGTGGCTGTGTATTATATTCACTAGGTGTCTTGTGTCTAGAACTCCTGGTGAGGTGCTTGGAATACTTTTGAGAGAGAAAAACAAGAAATAAAGGGTCTCCTATAGGAACAGTGATGAATTTTTTTTTAATCATCCATTGAGGGACCAATGCACAATTCCTTCATTTTCAGGACTGAAATTGGATGCAGTCTTTCCATAGTTGTGCTGAATTTTAATGTTCTCAGAATAAGGAGAAACTACAGTTGTCCCCAGTCATGTTTGGGGAAAGGAAATTTTGAAATGAATTTTTTTCTTATATTGCTGAAGTGAATATACACAGTACAGTGAAATTTAGCAAATGTTAAGAGACTATTTCTCCATCTGTTTGACATGAAAATGACTTGGTTTGGATGCAAGAGAGGCATTAATAGCAGCTACTGGAATTTGAGCAAATGGCAGAAAGAATACTTAAGGCTGCGTTGTGCATAGAGACACTGGAAATGGAGCCACATTTCATGACAAACCTGTATGAACTGAAAATACAGAGTAAAATTCTACTGGCTTCTGACAGCTATATATTGAAGCACTCAGTCCAGCTACTGGAATATCTGAGCAGTCTGTATAGCTTCAAAATTTCTACACAACCAAAATTGGATGCATGGGGTTGTTGAGACCGAAATGCAGGACTCAGCACTTCTTACTGAACTTCATACCATTGGCCTTGTCCCATTGTTCCAGCCTGTCCAGATCCCTCTGTAGAGCCTTTCTACCTTCCAGCAGTTTAACAGTTCTTGCCCAACTTAGTGTTGTCTGCAAACTCACCAAGGGTACACTCGATCCCCTGGTCCAGATCATTCATGAAGATGTTAAACAGGACTGGAACCAATACTGAGCCTGAGGCAGCACCACTGGTGACCGACCACCAGCTGGATTCAACCTTTTTCACCAGCACTCTTTGAGCCTGCCCATCTAGCCAGGTTTTTACTCAGCAATGAGCATGCTAACCCAAGCCATGAGCAGCCAGCTTGTCCAGCAGAATGCTGTGGGAAATGGCATCAGAGGCTTTCCTTAAGTCTATGTAGCCAACATCTGCAGCCTTCTCCTCCAGAAGGATTTTCCTCTCTCACGTCCTCCTGTGTAATCTTCTTTACCCTTGCAACTTCTTACGCTTCAGCATGCCTATTTTGTACATATTCCCTGCATATAAGCAGTGTTAGAAGGTCCTTCAGTTTGGAGCCAGCTGGGAGCATTGTGGCAGTACTTCCCCTGAGCCTTTATATTATCAAACCCAAAAGGCTGTGTGTTCTTCTTTTTACTTCCTGACAATGCTCCTGGTGTTTGGAGAAGTAGAAATGGAGATAAAAGCAATGTAGCACATGTCTGCAAAGAAAAAATATATATTAAAAAAAAAGAGAAAAAGAAAACCTTCCAAAGAAAATTCAGTTGACTTATGATGTTTGCAAATGTTGTAATAGATCACTTAGACCATCTGTAAGATGGTGAAAAGTAGCTAAATAGAGTGTGTATCTGAAGATTTTGGAGCTTAGATATACAATGTTCTCTATTGAAAACCAGGATTTGATAAAAGCTGAAAAATAGGTTTATACAGCATGAATCAAAATATAAGTTAAAGCTATTCTGTATCTTTATATGTGCAAATGATAATCTCATTTCATATTTTGAAACGCTTTGGATTCACTCCATTCGGTTACTCTTTCAACACTAATTTTGGTATTCACCCTTCCTAAAGAACTGAGGTCAAAAAAGCTGTAACAGTATTCTTAGATGTATGACCCTTGTATGACCTTTGGGAACTTCAGAATCTACAATTTTGCTCATAGTAAGTATATTGCACATATTGTCCTTGTGTGTATTCCTCTGGGGTTTTCTGAGAGGGAAGATGTGCTCATTGAACTTTATGCTATTTCTTATTTATAATTTAAGAAATTTAGTAGCGATAATATTACCCCAGTTTCGTTAAACATAGAAATATGCATACCCATGATTTTTACCTACAAATGGAATTCATTCAAGTCAGGGAAGTAAATTTTAAAAATGTAGTGATATTCTAATAGCTGTATTTATCTTTGTCTCTAAGGATAAAATGTCAAAATTTTAAATGGGTAATTTAATAAAATTGTGAGCAAGGTATACGCAGCAGCAGGTTGAAGGAGGTTATTCTCCCCCTTTTTTTAGATCTCATGAGACAACCTGGAATCCTGCATCCAGCTCTGGGGCTGCCAACATAAGGAGGAAATGAACCTGTTGGAGAAAATCCAGATGAGAGAAAACTAAGTTGATCAGAGGTCTGGAGCACCTCTCCTATGAAGATAGGCTGATCAAGTTGGAGTTGTTCTACATAGAGAAGAGAAAGGAGACCTTATAGCAGCCTTACAGTACCTAAAGGGGTCTGCAAGAGAGCTGGAGAGGGACTTTTGACTGGGGCGCATAGTGATACGGCAAGGGGGAATGGATTTAAACTGAAAGACTGTTAAGTTTAGATTAGATATTGGGAGGAAATTATTCACTGTGATGGTGGTGAAGCACTGGAACAGGTTTCCCAGAGAAGTTGCCCCATCTGTGGAAGTGTTCAAGGCCAGGATGGATGGAACTGTGAGCAACCTGATGGATTTGACACCTAGTAAGGTCTCATCTAGACTAAATTCTCAAAAAAGCAGAGTGACTGGCTTTCCTATCTTCCTTCTTTCTGATCTGAAACTCCTAGCTGAAGAAGACAGGAGCAGTAGGCTATCAAGTTCTTGCTACAGAAGAGATGTGTAAGAGGAACAGACTCTTTTCATCTGTAGGAAGTAAAAAAAAAAAAAAAATAGCCAAATAGGCTATCTCACTGGTACTTCTGTAATGGCTTTGCTAGTGCTGACTCTCTAACAAGGGGTCAATGAGGTATTTCTGGTTTTGCTTTACTCAGTTGCAGCATCTTGTTGCTGATCTGCAAAGATCAGGGTTAGATGATTTCTGTGCACTCTCACTATTGGTCCTATTAACAGATGTTCTCTATTTTGCATCCTTCACCTCTTGTTTAATTGGAGTTTCTAGATGTCTGTCTCTCTGTTATGTGAACTCTAGATGTCTTCGTCACACTGACTCTTTATTTGTATTATTTTTTGTGCTTTTGCATGATTTACATATAAAATCTGTGACATTTTTGTACTTCAACAGTCATAAACCAATGTTACAATAATAGAAAAAATCTATACTTGTTGAATGCTGATTTAAGCATACTTTAATAATTTTCATAAACCACTGGCATGCTGATTTGTAGTATCAGGCTGTTGACATATTCAAAGCACACAGAAGAGGAAGTGAAGGTGAAAAGAAGAAAGTATTTTGTCTTGAACTCAGCATGACAGGCATAATTTTTCTGTTACTCTTTCAGTGAGCTACTGACACAGTTGGTCACTGAAAACTTGGAGCCTGAACCCAAATAATAAAAGTATTGACTTTGAGAAGACCTAAGCATGCAAATGACTTTCATCTCATGAATACTACTATTGATTTTGATGAGACTGTAGAAGTTCATAAAGTCCTGCGGTTGTATAAGCTTTAGGATCCAAGTGCCAGGCTAGAGATGATCTCATTATTTTTGTGTTTGAGATTCTATAAGACAACAAAGAATATACCTCACAATTCAGTTCACATTTATCAATGGTACTTTCTTTTTATAACTTTTTCTTTCCAGGTATAGAATTTCAGTTTTAGCACAGATAGAATGAAAACTGGAGCAGGACCTAACTTTGCCTTTGGCTGAGAAACCTAAAGAAAATGAAAAAAGCTCTTAGCCATGCCAATACAAATATGCACATGATGGATATGTTATAACATATTAATTGTGTGCTACCTAGAGAATTGATAATAACATTACTAGTGCTATGATCACCACTTGTGGAAAAAAGATGTGGATATCTTTTCAAGTACTAGGGATTTCTGAAGTTGAACTAAGCTGCCTTATGCTTTCCTAATAATTTAAGCATCTGGGAAGGAAATTATGTCAAAATCTGGTGAGTTACACCACTTTTTGACCCTGATAAATCATAATCTGAAACATATCCATCTACTGTGTGACTCAGTAATCGTTGTCTAGAGGATTTCATCTTGCTGTTGAATCATAAAATATAAATGAGAGAGGGAAGGCACAGGGCTCCTTGACCTTTGTCAGGTTTTGTAAGTATCCAAGGGACTGTGTATATATCACAGCCATATGTCACAGTCTCTAAGTCAGGCTTAATGGCTGGCAGGTCATATTTATTTATGATATCTAAAAATAATGTACTAGATGAAAATGGGCACACTACCAAAGCATACCTTAAGTCATGCAACCTCGATATTTATTTCTTATTTTTGTCTTTGCTGCATCAGTATTGCAGTAGTCTGTACATTTAAACTGTCTAAAATATGGAACAGGAAAATAGAGGCATTGCTTGTGCATTTCATATAGCTTCCTTAATGGTTCATTTTATCAGTTTCCAGTATAAAATCAGGTAATGTGGAGTCTGATGTGTGTTTGGAGAACACAGTTAGGCAAGTATGCCAGTTGACTATCTGCAAATGTCAGCATGAATTTAAACTGGCCTTGGCCGTGTCTAGTTGAAGGTGATGGGACTTGTTTCCACTCCAGAGAGCTAAGAAATACTTGAAATGCCTGCCACAAGAAGTCTCACATCCAATCTTATACCTTCATGAATGGTAATCAGAAGATATTCTTTCGTCTTCAACTAAAAGAAAGCTGTTTTCCTACAAACCACTCAAATTCTTGATTTGCTTGCCTTTTTTGACTGAAATAACTTGATGCTGTTGACATAAAAGTTCTTTTTGTGAGTTTGTTCCTTTCTTTTTCTTGTGAATAGCCTTTTAGTAAAAAGAGAATACTGTAAAATCTAGCAGAATTATGTGACTGAAAGGCAAGATTTTGAATTTTTCCAAATTCTGTGGCTCTGTTTAGCTCTCCATTTGAGAAAAATGGGTCTGTTGCATTCTTAGCAGCCATTATTTACAAGTTAAAAAACAAATTCTTTATATTTCTTCTATAATCTGAATTAATAATATTAAAGTAGTTGCCAAAGCCATATTCTTCTTGTACTGAAACCTTGGATTCCAATGTATCATTGTTTTGCTTAGTTTCAATGATTATCAGAGTTTTCAAGCATCACGGTGGAAATCTTTTAATGAACTGTTTTGTCTCTTCTTTTTCTGCATTAGTTCTATTTTTAAAAATACTGTTACCATTTCATTTGGTGAGAATTCCTCTTTCCATTTGACCTTGAATAAAACCATTAAGCACACTGCAAATTGGTGACTGAAAACTAATACCTTAATCCCATAATTGACAAGTAAATTAAAATTATACAAAAAAGTTAGACACAAGTACTACTGCATTTTTCAATTTAAATACTTCTCTTTCTTTGTCACCTAGTATTGGTAACTTGGTCTTAGAGTTTTTCCCAGTTTGCTTTCAAGCACTTTCTGCAGATTTTTACTGATCTGAAAGCCAGATCATCAAATTCAATGGGTAGCATTTAGTTACGCTTTTTATTATCCCGCACCTTAACTGTGCATTTCAGTGGAGACCATACCCTTTTGTCAGATGATCTTTTGGTGTTATGTTGTTCAAATAGGTTACTTCCAGACTGAGTTTGAGTCCATGCAACCACTTGGTGTTTAGTAATGGTAGTTTTTACTGGTTCAGATACACAACATTCCTAAGAAAATAACTTGTCCACATCACAGGTCACAGAATGTGATCAGTGCAGTCCTTGATTTTAATGTCTCAGGCACCCAGAACTGCCTAAAGAATGCATGTCAAATGTGTATTAAGTACAGGGAACTAGAGAAAAAGCAAAAGGCAAATGGAAGGAGAAACTAACTTCTGTCACAAAAGCAAAATAAGAGAAAATATCAAGTTTTACCAAAATAAACATAAAGCAGTCTTCCTACTGAAAATCATAAGTGTTTTGATGAAGGCACTGTAAATCCGAAAAAGGAATCACTAAGATTGTTTTCATGAAATGCGGTATCAAAAGGAACGCTATCGGCAGGCACAGACAGAATGCACAGACGTGCATCTGCATTAATTGACCACCTCTTTCTGCTGAAGTAGGATCAGGCAATTAAAAGAGTAATTACAACAGAGAAGGGTAATGTATTCAAAAGTCCTATAATAAGAGCTCCACATGGATGCTGAATTCTTTGGATGCAAATTGTTAAGCAGCACAAAGAAATAGTTACAATAAGTAGAATGCAGGCTGCTGACCTTGTAGAAGACTAAAAATATATCACATTTGACAATGGCCTATTATAATATAAAAAAGAGTGTGCATGAATTAGTTTGACTTAATAAAATCATTTTTTAAAGTATTTTGGTGTGTGCTCTTCACCCAGTGTCCCTCTCCTTAATGTGGACTTATCAACTTCGTTTTTATTAGCTCTAGTTTTGGACTTCAGTTTAATGTACCTTATTAAGAAACATTCAGTAGCTAGAGAACAACATGAATTTGTCAGTGTAGTTAGTGCAGTTCATATTGGAGTTGGCCTTCTCATATATTTTACATGCTTTCTTTTCTTCATTTTTTTAATTGTTTGGGTTTTTTTAATATATTTTCTTCATAATACTCATGTTAAGCATTTCTTTTTAGCTTTTTTTTATTTCCAGTGTAGCATAGTAATCAGAAGATATTCTTTCGTCTTCAACTAAAAGAAAGCTGTTTTCCTACAAACCACTCAAATTCTTGATTTGCTTGCCTTTTTTGACTGAAATAACTTGATGCTGTTGACATAAAAGTTCTTTTTGTGAGTTTGTTCCTTTCTTTTTCTTGTGAATAGCCTTTTAGTAAAAAGAGAATACTGTAAAATCTAGCAGAATTATGTGACTGAAAGGCAAGATTTTGAATTTTTCCAAATTCTGTGGCTCTGTTTAGCTCTCCATTTGAGAAAAATGGGTCTGTTGCATTCTTAGCAGCCATTATTTACAAGTTAAAAAACAAATTCTTTATATTTCTTCTATAATCTGAATTAATAATATTAAAGTAGTTGCCAAAGCCATATTCTTCTTGTACTGAAACCTTGGATTCCAATGTATCATTGTTTTGCTTAGTTTCAATGATTATCAGAGTTTTCAAGCATCACGGTGGAAATCTTTTAATGAACTGTTTTGTCTCTTCTTTTTCTGCATTAGTTCTATTTTTAAAAATACTGTTACCATTTCATTTGGTGAGAATTCCTCTTTCCATTTGACCTTGAATAAAACCATTAAGCACACTGCAAATTGGTGACTGAAAACTAATACCTTAATCCCATAATTGACAAGTAAATTAAAATTATACAAAAAAGTTAGACACAAGTACTACTGCATTTTTCAATTTAAATACTTCTCTTTCTTTGTCACCTAGTATTGGTAACTTGGTCTTAGAGTTTTTCCCAGTTTGCTTTCAAGCACTTTCTGCAGATTTTTACTGATCTGAAAGCCAGATCATCAAATTCAATGGGTAGCATTTAGTTACGCTTTTTATTATCCCTCACCTTAACTGTGCATTTCAGTGGAGACCATACCCTTTTGTCAGATGATCTTATGGTGTTATGTTGTTCAAATAGGTTACTTCCAGACTGAGTTTGAGTCCATGCAACCACTTGGTGTTTAGTAATGGTAGTTTTTACTGGTTCAGATACACAACATTCCTAAGAAAATAACTTGTCCACATCACAGGTCACAGAATGTGATCAGTGCAGTCCTTGATTTTAATGTCTCAGGCACCCAGAACTGCCTAAAGAATGCATGTCAAATGTGTATTAAGTACAGGGAACTAGAGAAAAAGCAAAAGGCAAATGGAAGGAGAAACTAACTTCTGTCACAAAAGCAAAATAAGAGAAAATATCAAGTTTTACCAAAATAAACATAAAGCAGTCTTCCTACTGAAAATCATAAGTGTTTTGATGAAGGCACTGTAAATCCGAAAAAGGAATCACTAAGATTGTTTTCATGAAATGCGGTATCAAAAGGAACGCTATCGGCAGGCACAGACAGAATGCACAGACGTGCATCTGCATTAATTGACCACCTCTTTCTGCTGAAGTAGGATCAGGCAATTAAAAGAGTAATTACAACAGAGAAGGGTAATGTATTCAAAAGTCCTATAATAAGAGCTCCACATGGATGCTGAATTCTTTGGATGCAAATTGTTAAGCAGCACAAAGAAATAGTTACAATAAGTAGAATGCAGGCTGCTGACCTTGTAGAAGACTAAAAATATATCACATTTGACAATGGCCTATTATAATATAAAAAAGAGTGTGCATGAATTAGTTTGACTTAATAAAATCATTTTTTAAAGTATTTTGGTGTGTGCTCTTCACCCAGTGTCCCTCTCCTTAATGTGGACTTATCAACTTCGTTTTTATTAGCTCTAGTTTTGGACTTCAGTTTAATGTACCTTATTAAGAAACATTCAGTAGCTAGAGAACAACATGAATTTGTCAGTGTAGTTAGTGCAGTTCATATTGGAGTTGGCCTTCTCATATATTTTACATGCTTTCTTTTCTTCATTTTTTTAATTGTTTGGGTTTTTTTAATATAACTTATATTTTCTTCATAATACTCATGTTAAGCATTTCTTTTTAGCTTTTTTTTATTTCCAGTGTAGCATAGCTGGGAAAAAAACTTCTAAAAGTTTTATACTGATGGATTAATTTTAGAACAATGCATAATCCATTTTTAATTTCCCAGGTTCACCTTTCACTTCAGCACCTTTAAAATGGCTTGTACCTATCTGCCAATATATTTTTATAAAATCATTTAAACTTGCATGACTGGATGGTAATTAAACTCCATTTGTAGTGAAGTTGTCTACTGGTTTTGGCTGGGATGAGAACTAATTTTCTCCATAGCAGCTGCTATGGTGCTATGTTTTGGATTTATGGCCAAAACAGCATTGATAACCCAGGGGTGTTTAAGTCGTTGCTGAGCAGGGCTTACATAGCACCAAGGCCTTTTCTGCTCTTCACAACACCCACAGTGAGGAGACAGAGGCGCACAAGAGTTTGCGAAGGGACATAGCTGGAACAGGTGATCCCAACAGACCAACGGGATCTTCCATACCTTAAGGAGTCATGATCAGCATGTGAGGTTGAGGGAAGAAAGAGGAAGGGGGTGTGAGACTGGGCTATCAAAGTTTAATGCCTCAAAACATTTGCCCATTTGTGGAGGCACCAGGGTGCTTTGCTGAGGCCAGGTTTGTACCTCTCAGGGGGAGGAGGTGAGTTTTTGGGTGTGTAATGGCCAGTCTGCATAAACACTGAAGGGGTGCACTGACACTGCCTGGAGGCTACAAGCTGGGCTTTGAGGGGGATGAGAGGCAAATCCTGCAAGTCTAGATGGTGGCTTTTGCCATGCTAATTGCCCTCCCTTACACAACTCACTTGTAAAATTCCCTCCCTCCTACCTCTCGGGAAGGTCTGATGGGCCATAACTGGCTCAACTGTGCTGCTATGAGAGGCAGCTCTCATGTTTTACAAGGTGTCAAAAACCATCAAAGACTCCCAAGGCACCTCCAGACTCATTTCTGAAACCTTCCACCAGAGGACACCTTCACTCTCCCAGAGAGGGTACCAGGGTGTTCCCACCTGAGCCTGAGTGTAGTTTAACTTGCCAGACTTTGTGTTCAGTGGGCTTCTTACCCCAGTCCTGATGGACCACTGTAGGTACAGAAATGCTGTTAGTGAGGATCTTCTTGTTATTTTTCTAAGTCCGTGAGAGACTTTTCTCTCTCACAGAAGAGGTAGCAGGGAATGTAAACAACCAAGCCACCTGCAACCTTGGAAAGTCTTGTTTATGGTATAGTAGAAAATATTTTGATAATGGATGTTTTAGGATTTTGGCCAATCACCCCCAAGGGGTGGCTGGTCCTTTGTCCAATTAGACTATGAAGAAAAAAGCCTATAAAAGAGTTTGTAAAATAATTAAATAAATCAATCTTGCTGCACAATTCCTGCCTGCTGGATCTTCTCCTCCTCCTCCTCCCTATGGCTGCGGGACACGGTGATATACCGTAGGAACCAGGCCTGCGGTAATAGACCACCACTTTCACCAAGGGGCAGCTAAGCTGCAACAATCAAGTCTCATCAGAAGATCTATGGGTGGTGATTGTGTATCTTTCTGCTCTTATCCTTTCTTTCTCTTCCTTATACATTTTCTCAGGTAATGCTTTTATGCTTCATATTGCTATATTGCTATAGATAAAAATAACCAAAAGGCTACGTAACTGTTTCCATTGGAACCAAATAGTTCTAAAATGATCCCGACATATATATATGTATTTACAAACACTGATAATTCAGTGTCATTTCACTCTAATCCACCCCAGGGGATCTATTAACAAAAGCCTGAGTTGCTCTCACCATTGCGGGGACGGCTCATGACAGGGAGGAAGTTTGAAGTGATGACATTTATTTCCCAAGTCATTGTTTCATATGTGATGGATCCCTGCTCTCCTGTGGATTGCTGAAAGCCTGCCTGCCAATGGGAAGTGGTGAGTAGATTTCTTGCTTTGCTTTACTTGTGCACTTGGCTTTTACTTTCCCTATCAAATTGTCTTTATCTCCATCCATGAGTTTTCTCAGTGTTACCCTCCTGTTTCACATCCACATGCCACCAGGACTGAGTGAGTGAGCAGCGATGTGGGGCTGAGCTGCCAGCTGAGGTTAAGACAAGACAAGATCTAAATGAAGAATGAACATTTCAGACTTTGACTTTAGTCAGAAATGAAGTGGATAAGGTTAAGAGCAAAATCTATATTCAATTTGCTATTGTTTCTAATTTTAGATAACTTGAATAATTACTAAAAAAAACCCTGTATATAAAAACATCCTTGTCTCTACTACTTCTATACATACGATCCATTTTTATGAATTCACTGAATTTTACTTTAAAGAAACAATAATAATAAAAAAACCCCAAACATTTTGTATAATAGGATGTTTTTATTTTTCTTATGAATATGCATATTATGACATAGGAACAACATAAAGGCTTTCACACAACTATTAAGTATGTCTGAGGAGCTTTAGATTTAATTCAGTCTCTGCAACTTTATTTGTAATCATCATCAACTGTCAGTGGAAGTCAGTAAGTTCATTAACCATGCCTAAATAAGTCCTAAATAGAAAAGAAACATTACTAAATAGTCCTCTGAACTATTTAATAAATTACTGTCAATGAATTGTAGAGGTTTCTTCAGCTTCGTAGCACACCAACACATGGTTGTTTGCAGCTGTGGAACAGCTAAATCAAAAAATTAATAGCTTTGCATATTAATGTCATTTCTTATCCTCATTTTTACATAACTGCATTACTTGAAGTTGTTCTTTTAGTCTGTGAGAAGATAAACAATAGGTAGTGTTCATCTCAGGCCATGGTACCTTTTTAATTACTTGAAAAATTTAAAGCAGGGACCTGAATAATTAAGGTCTGCATAAGCCCTTCTCAAAATAAGCAGAATAAGCCTAATTAAAATTAAAGCCTAACCATATTCCCTTAGATTAAGTTGTTCTACTGTCTCCCTTACATACATGTTAAATACATCTAATGACCCCTTTACCAACCTTCAGGTGCCTTGAAAAGCTAGATTTATGGATGCAATTATCTTCAGTTCTGTTTATCTTCAGTCCTTCATGTGTTTACATCACAACAAAAATAAATAAAATTAAATTAATTGAAACTTTAATGAAAAAAAACCTATCTTAGTAGTAGGCAATATCTAGATTAATGTTGCCAGTATAACACAAGTATATGGTATCAGGTAAAACTCCTTTCCTTCAGTGTGCTAATCAGCCTTGTCACTTCTCTTTGCTGATTATTGGTGAGGAAAAGTAAACCAAGTGATATTTAGCTAGTGAAAACACAGCAGTAATGTATGCTTTGTATACACATGTATATGTGACCACTACATCTTTTGGCTGTGAGGACACGAGCTCCTATCAAGTCACTGTATTGTTGGGAACAACATTTTCTGTCTCTAGGAAGATACAGTTGGTGAGTTTATACTTCTGGTCTTTATTTGTTTCAAATAGGTGATCCTAGTGGTTACTGCTTCTCTTCTGCCTGTGATTCCAGAAAACACCTGAAGTGCAGCATATCATGTATCTTTATTACATATTTTTAGTGTAAATGTTCTTTTCATTCATGCCTTTTCTTTTTTTTTTTTTTGCTATTTTCTTTTTTTTCATGTATTCTCCCCTTCAACTACACCCTTATTCTGAATAAATGGCAACGGATCTTAAGGGCCCAAACATGTTTTGACTTGACTCTCAAAATTTCACATTTGTACTTGGCAGTTCATAACAAATAAAATCATTATCTCTTTTTAAAAACAAACTAAAGGGGAAAAGGTCTCTACTTTGTTTCTTATTGGCATGCTTAATGCAGAAAATGAAATATGTATTAAAACCTGTGCCTCTGAAATTCTGAAATCATACACCAGAATCTGATAAATTTAATCACCAAGTCCTTTAGCATCAGCATACTTTCACATGGCAAACAAGAAAGGTGCTTCAAAAGTTGTAGAAAAAGGCAAGTTGAGAAAGATGTCAGCAGCTCACAGTTCATATTATTGCAGGGAAAATGTATTGCTTCGGTACAGGAATTTTATATCTTTATTTAAAGTTCTTTAGCATTTGGAATATAGAATCATAGGCCCTTTAGATGGAAAACTTAAGCTTTTTTCTCTTAAATTTGAACTTTCTATGGCATTCAGGCTTGCATCCAGCTTGGTGTTACCATGGTCCAGACTTTGGCAGTATGTTCAGGAATTCTGTACAGAACAAAATAAAAAAAAATTATGTCTCAGTAGAAAAGTAAATTCCCTATAACGGCACACTGGGCTGAATCATACTTCTTTATATCATTTTTTTTCTGTCTCTTTGCATCAGCAAAGATCCAAGAAGAGATGGATTCCAAACCCTCACCCCAAAAAAAGCTTTCTATGACCCACTTAAGATGGTACAATTTAACCATGTTCTATCTGGAAACTTGTAATGACTTCTGTATCACACACATTACTGAAAAATGAGACTCTTTTTAAAAATGTTTTTCTAAAAAAACAAAGTGATTGCTCCTTTTCACCCTCATATATTTAAAGGAAACTATGATCATTTTTCATGCACTACTGTTAAGATTGCTACTTGCTACAACCTCTCTCTATGATTATTCAGCTTAACAAATTGTCTTACTAGCTGATACATGTTGATATAATTCAAGCCCAACTGAGAAACAATTAGGTGACTGTGGGTTTTATTTAGTCTCACCAAGTAACCTGGTTAGAAAATGTGTTCAAATTCAAAGAATTTCTCAACACGGGCAGCACAGCCACTCACAATATATTTGAAGGAGTCAGAGAAACCAGAGATTCAGTTCCCTGCTCTTTTAATTTCTCTCTCTCTCTCTGGTTTTGGAACTGTGGATGCAGTTCAGCTTTCAGGAGGACAAGTGAGGTATGTCTTCATCCTTTAGGATGTTTATCTTCCTCTGAGCAAAAATAAAATGCCAAAGTAACTGTAAGTAAAATGGTTTGTCCCAAACTCCTTTTTGTTGCTGAAATGGCAGACAGAAAGTGAAAACCCAAATATGGTTCGTCTGATAAAAGAAACTGCATGAAAATAGACTGCAACTTTATTTCAATTCTTCTAAGTTCCTTACCTAATAAAGGATAATAACACTAAGTTCCCACCTTTTTCAAAATCATGTATTATCTAAAATAATTAAAAATGGCTAATATAAATAATTTACTTTCAAAGATTAGGAATTAAAAGTCTGGGGATTTCATTCTCTCCTGGACTGTTTGCCAGACATAATGCAAGAAGCATTTTGGTACAGTTTTAAGAGGAACTTGATGAGAGGAGCTTGACATAACCAGTCTAGACTCTTAGATGTCCAGAATAGATACAAATGTAGATCTAAGTAATTATGAAAATTTGTATAAGTTATGAAAAGGTAATTTAGATCAAGAAGTTAACATGTATCTAGATTTCTGAAGTACCATCACTTTTTTTTCCTGCCAAATTGATACTTGAGATTTAAAGGTAACACATCTTATGGTATATCAATTTCAATAATTATCATTAAAGGTTCCTCTATTTCAAAGTTTTACTAAAACGTGTTTTTCCTTATGAGGAGAAAAGATGGTACAGAGACAACACTTTTTAAACTTTATGAGTTTCAAAATTACATGTGATCTCTCTGCAAGAGCTTGCATGAAGGAGCAGAACACTTCATTGTGGGCAGTATTTCTTCTTCTTGAAGTTAGTTTTCTTCCTGTTTATTGTTCCTGTTTCATAGAAAACTATTAAGAGATAGGGTAAAAGAGTGCAACTTCCTGGGCTTTCTGTACAGATAGCATTCCTGTTTGTGCCTTCGACCAAGTGTAGGTATATCTTATCCGAGTTTTCACAAAGTCATGCTAGAATGTGCAGTCTCCCTGAAACTAGATGGAGGGGAGGGTGGAGATCATGGTATTTGAAGAGAAGAAGCAATTTGACACAAGATCCCTACATCAAAACCTCCCTGTTTCTATATGCTCATTCATTACATGCTGCTAGTCTGAACTGCACAATGTTTTTTGCTATCTGTTCTTAACAGATCTTAGACTGTGCTTGTGTAGATAGTTGGTTGTTTTGGTGGCTGAAATTAAAAAAAAAAACCAACTTTATTTTCTTTTCTCTAAATCATATAGATAATCTGATTTGACCCAAATGAAATGGATAATTTGAAGACATTTTACATCTGTATTACTTCTGTGAATAAATCATCTGTTCAGAAACAGTTCAGATGACTTTCATTTTGGGCAAAGAAATTATTCATCTGAAAATTTTCTCCTAATCCTGCCTAGGATAACACAATATTAGACTCCTGAAGTCCAAATATACTAAGTTTGATTTCTTTGATTCATACCTATTGAATAATAGACATTACTGGGAAACTACTGCTGTACAAAGCACAGCATCCCCATCTTTTAACAAGTAGGGTTACTATGATGATTGAAGTTCTTTTTACCTTGCTTTGGTGTCACTCAGGGACCTTGGTGAGAATTCTTCCTTTAATATTCAAAGCCCTTTATAGGACTAGACTGTGCCATTTCAGACTGGATAAGATTTTCTTTTCCTCAAGTTAACCCTGATTATTGGTGTGACCTGATGATAGACGGGTAGAAAATTGCAGAAGTACTGTGATGAATGTTAAGTTTGGCCTTTCTTCTCTGCTGCAATAGTCTATCTATTTTATTAAGCAGGACTTGTGAGGGTTTTTTGTGGTTGTGGAGAATAAATGCACATATTATTTGTTTGATTTTACTTATGATATGCAGGTAGTGCTTACAACATCTCTGACAAGCATCAGATTTTGACAACAATTTGTTACAATACTAGAGGGAAGAAGGTAGTAAAATATTCTTTATTTGACTGCTTAGGTATCCTGATATGTTGTCTGGAAATCCAAGCAAGAATTCAGTAATTTTGTCTTTCGTTGGAATATCAGATTATTAGAAAACAATAGGAGTCAGCTGTGTTCCCTGAGGCTTCTCATGCATCTGATTTCCCTCTCAGTAACCTTTCTAAATCAGTCACAGATGGTCTTATTCTAGATTATACTGGCATCTAACCTTTGTAGACTTGGACACTGGAGAGAATTAAAAAAGCAAAGTGTAAAAAGAGATACAATCTTCCATTTCAAAATGTTATCATTTCTGAAAGCAGCAAAGATTTCATGACCTATAAAGTTCAAAGTTATGCTAGCTTACTTTGCCCTTCACTTCTCTAATCTTTTAACCTTGATCATTGTTGATGGTTGTCAATATTAGTTCTTAATTTCTCACTTTTTAAATATTTTTTTTAAATGAAGAATAAGTATTTATATGTAACTTGAGATGCTATGCATTCATGGACAAAGAATTGCACAATATTAGTTAGGGATATAAAGTCCTGGGTGCTCTGTTGAAATAAACTGAACAACTATAATAACTGAAGAGGGCTATGTGGCCCCTTACTGCAGAGTTTAACTTGAATCTTGTAGATTTGGTCACAGTAATAGAGTTCAGTCTCTGATTCTAAAATCACTGGTTTCCTTAAGCAAAGGATCATAATAACATATCATATTTAGCAGATAACTAAAAAGAGAAAAGTTGGGAAAACCTTCTGTGTATTCTTAAAGTTGCTTTACCTATTAAACCATGTTTATCTCAAGCTGTGAGTTTTCCCACTTTTACCTTTTCCATTCTCTTTCCCATCCCACTGAGAGGCAGTGAGTGAGCAACTGGGTGGGGCTGAGCTGCCTACCTGCAACATTTGGACAGTAATGCACAACACAAGCCAGAGCTGCTACCATAACTACCAAAAGGATAGCATGCCCAAAACATTGCCTAGATGTTAAAAAAACCCAAGCCCTCAAAACCCCAAACCAACAAAAACCTGCTATAATTGTTAGGTGCTAATATAAGCATCTCAAGGACAAGTGTGTACAAGGGTCTAATAAAAGTAAATATGCCTTCAGAATTCAGCAGAATTTTAATTTTCCCTGAAAAATATCACTTATATATATATAAAATATTAAAACCCTCCACAAAATAAACAAAAAAACCCCTCCCCCACAAACAAACAAACAACCCCAAATGAGAGGCTCACTTCAGTTTAAAGTTTTGCCTGGAAAATAGGAGAAGAACACAGGACAGATGGAAAAAACCTGCTTTTTTCTTTTGACTGGTTTCCATTTTGAGCAGATTCATCATCTCTGCCTGTTACCATGGTCAGCACATCTAGAGAGTAAGAAAGTAGAAACAGCTCACACGAAATTGAGATTAATTCCTTGTGGAGACTTTCTAAGATTCTGAGATTCCTGTTGCAGTGTGCTACCTGCCTTTAGAGTTCTCCCTGTCATCTTTCAGCTATGCTAGTGCTACCTTCTATTTCCTACAGTAATAAAATGGGGAAAGAAAATGACTCAGCAGGAGGATAATACTGTGGGTAAAGTCATACCCTTATTGCAGTGTTTATACCAGCTAGAGGGAGCTTGCCTTATTTTATCTTCTCCCTCCCCCCCTCTCCTTTTTTAATTTTTCAAATGCTGCTTTACCCAATTACTGTCATGATCTCGTGAATAAGTGTTGGTCCACACAGTGCACAAAGATCTACCATGTAGCTATCTTTTCTGCCTGAATGTTTTCTTTCTCCTTTCTGTGGCTTTTCTGTAGTTTTCCTGCCAAAGTTTAATCCCATCATGTATGAATCACAATGACAAGAGGTGGAAAGAACTGGTAGAAGGTAATCTTGCACATGCATCATGCATCCACTGCTGCTTCAAAACTTCCACTTTAGAATTCATTCACAGTATCTTCTGAAATTCCTATAGAAGTGGCAAATGATGTATGAAATGAAGTATTTTTGCTGACTGATTGTACTAAGAATTCAGAGAATAATGTTATAGTCACTGCTGAGGCATATTTATCTTATTTGCAATAATACTGGATATTAAGACAAGCAATCAAGAATTTACTTGACTAAAAAGTGTTAGAAAATGAGGGCAAGACAGTTTTAAGGCAAAGAGACTATTCTCAGGAAAATCAAAAGAAAAGAAAAGCAGTATTGTCACTGAATAACCCAATTGTTAGACCTCATCTTCGAAGTAGGTCACTTTTTCTGAGGTAAGATGAGATTACCCTAGAGATGGAGCAATGTAAGTGTAAGGCGATGATTCAGATGTTAAAAATCCTTATTAGGAATCAAGTTTGCATCTATTATGAGAGGCAGAGGTCAGGGACTATAATACCATGTAATAACTATTATGATTACAAGAGAAACAGAGAATTCAACCAGAAGAAGAGCTTAATGTTTCTTTCTTATATGTAAATCTGTGTTCTGTGATTTTTTTAATTTGTTTTCTTGAATTACACTCCTAAATTTTTTTTCTTTTGAAGTACTGAGAGATGTAGACTCAAAGCAGTCTACTAGCAATAGGCTAGCTTGATTTCATCATCTTGTGTGAACTCAGGGCTTAGAGATTGTATGATGAGTAGGTTTAAAATCATTATTTTGCAATAGTCTGTCTTACTGTTTTAAATAGCAACAAGAATGGCAAAGTATTTTCTATTAAGGTGAGAGAACACACACACATGCAGAAATGCTGACATCTACATTCAAATTTTGTGATGTAATCTGCTCACTTGCTCTAGTCAGGTTTGCTTTCATCTTCACAGCTGCTGCGACCAGTGTCACTGCTGTTGAGGTCTTTAACTTACTGGTCTTACTTGTGTTCTCTGGTGTTGCCCTTTTGGTGTCTGCACTTGAAACTGTTAGCACTGAGAAATGACAGGGTTTTGCAGAACTAAAGTCAAAGACACATTTCCCTGCTTTAGAGATGCATACCTTGCTTCACCTCTTTTTCTAATCTCTAATTTAGAGATGATAAGAAGAAATAATTACATCACAAGCACTGATGCTTTCCTTAAGTCTTTCAGTAGAACTTTGGTGACTTTCACTATTATATCCTTAAAGCAGTCAATGCACCTTACCATGTTTTAATGATACTTTGAATACTTATTGTGGAAATTGCTTACCTAGTTCCTTGAGCTCATGAAAAAGATCTAATTATATGATAATAAATATTGTAAAATGGAGAAATGTGGGAATGTTCCCACTTTTCTTCAGAACAGTAATTTTTATTGGGCTGGCTTTCTGGAAAACGTTCATTGCCCATCCTATATATTTTCTGGAGTGTAAACTGAAATCTACCATCAAAGACATGGTAGATTATCCAGGAGATGGTTTCTGATTTAATTTTTCTTGTTCCCTTTTCACAAGAAAATGAAAAAAAATCTATTTTTGATTACTCTTAAGCATAATAGTCAGAACTGAAAGGAAAAATGCTTTATGAATTCTTAATTTCTCTTGTGTAAATAGAATAACAAGCAAACTTTTTACAATACAGAACAAGTACTCACCTTTCTAAGTAACCAAGCCATAACATGCAAACTTTTATCTCTTTTATCTGTGATGAAGACATAATTACGTATGAAAAAGAAAATTTTAATGAAATAAATTATAATGAAAGTGTTTTTTAGTTTAATGCTTCTTGTGGTCCCATAGTTTCATCTCTCTTTTTTTTCCCCTCTTTTTATTTTAAGGGGTATTTGTCTTGTTCCTCACTTGGTAATAGCTGATGGTGTACTTTGATAAACTTGGTCTCATTAAGTGTTAGTGTCTGGTACAGCCCCAGTAGCCCTCAACAAGACTCATTGGAGGCACAGAGCAGATCGAAAGCAATTAGCATTCTGGCTTGTGATAATTACCCACAGTATGGGAGGCTTATCCAAGATGTAGTTTCCACTGTGTCTAATAATAGGATTCTTTAAACACTGATGTATTTTCATGGACACACCAGTGCTCTCATTTCAATTCTGTCACTTATCTCAGATAGGGGAAATAAACATCCCTCACACATTTTTTTTCCATCATAAAGAAAAGTACACTGCTGCTCTGACAACTTGTAGTGTCACCTAAAAGTCACCTTGAATCATGTTTTAATCAGCTGGAACAAGGCAACATCTCATTTATTTCTGCAGTTTCCTTGCTCTGCAATGCACTGATTGCCGAGACATAGAAATCCAAATTGAGCTCTGATTAAAATGGAATGAGGATGCAGATGATGCTGTTGGTTCAGAGGGGCACTCTGCTCTGTGCTAAGAAAGGTCAAGGTGATTCAAGTTCTAATTAAAACAGAAAGACTTGCTGCAGTTCGTGAATATGTTGCATTGAAGCAACTTTATGCTGTGACAGGTTGAATAATTTCTCAATCATTTGTCTATGATCTATTACCTTTTATTATCTCAAGAGCTTGCTTTAAAAAAAGTCAGTATTTTTCACATTCTTCAGTAAGATCCAATCCTGTTCTCATGAAAGTATTGTTTCAGAAGCTTGAAATCATCCATTATCTCCTATTTGTAGTCTAAAGTGGTTTGACATTTTTGTCAATTTTAATTTACTGTTGATTTTTAACATCTGTATAAATAAATAATTAGTTCAAACACTTTTATTTTTAACTTAATCAAAAGATACAATATAGAAATGAATTGGTAGTTGTCTAGATGGGCTAGAGATGAGACACCCTTTATTGTCTTTAATTCTTAGCTAAATATAGCTAAAGATTAAGTGATTACAATAGTAATCCATATGACACAGGGATTTCAAAACCAGACATTGATGGTTGAGTTGCAGTATACAGAAATCATAATTCATTTATACACTTGGGCTATGTCAGTTACAAGACAATCAATGTTATTGGTAACATTTTACAATGGATGAAATTTCCTGTTAATTCAAGTGCACTCTGCTAAACCCCATGGTCATAAATATGAAAGAAACAACATGATATTATTCTTAGCTGCAGAAAGCATGTTTTGAGTTTTGGGAGAGCAGTTCTTTCGTATTATTAAGCTAGAAAGTGTAATAGTACTGTCTGTAACCTTCCAGGAAATAGTAACAGGAAAAGACTGAGGAGTGAGCTAATTTAAACACTGATTCTACTTGGATACTAATCTGAAACATGGTAGTTGTTTTATTTTTTTCTGATAATATTGGCAATACTGACAAGATTTTTCTGGGAAATTTTTCTGAATTAGTAACTGATGTGAACAACAGCACAATCTCAGTGCAACTCCTTACCCTTACACCAGAGGAAACTACACCTGACACTCCTTCATAAACTGAGCATGAGCTTGGAAGTGTGATGACATATTAATAAGTAAAACGCGAGAGCTGCTCCATTTGTGGAGTGAATCTGTGCAAAAGTATGAAGCAGAAAATTGTTGGGACCAAAGAAAAGGTCTTGTTGAAGATACCCAGGGGAAAGGATTTCTGAATAGTAATACTTACTGACAATGCCACAGTGACCCAGTCACAGCCAGTGATTTCTGAAGGAAAGGAAGTTTCCATGCAGGGCCAGAAAGAGCCATGACATGTTCCCACAGACTCCGTTCTCCAGGCACCTGGGGAATCATGGCTCTCTGGCAACCTGGCTGTGTATCCACAGAGCAGTGATGTGCACTCCTGTCCTTGAGAGATGCAGGGAGATTGTTTAGTGGATGAATGAATAGAGGCCCTGTTTACCTTACTTACTCTAAGGGTACATCATAAAGAATATTTTTTCTCCCACTCTTTATGCTCATTTGCTGTTTTCTTTCTGAGAACCTGGTAGATCAAAGGCTCAGTCTTCCAGTATGATTTTGCTTGTTAAGTAGCTTAGATTTTATAGCCTAGGTGTTGTGAGATAACAGACTTTGGCTCACCTGTAGTTTCAGTCCTTGACCTAGACCATTATTAAAACAAAAAAGTATTTATGCTGTGTTAGAGAATTAATCCATCAAGCATTTGTTGCATGGTCTGTCATTGACACAAACTGCAGTACCCAAATAACAAAAATAAGCTCTGATCTTCATGGGCTTGGGAGGATAAATTAGTAGAAGTAGAGCAGGTACACAGAGGGTAACAAGTGTTCTAGTGCCCATTGTGCCTCTGAAAATCTTTCCCTTATACTATAACTATTTTTGACTTTATAACCCTTTTAAAAGATCCCGTTGAAATATTTGAGGATGTTAAATTGTATCTCATTTTTCTAGAGGATGACATAGATAAAAATGGATTGCTTCAGTCTACAGACATTAGCAAAGGAAAGTCCACCCTTTTTAAATACATGTTTTCTTATGCTCTGCTCAAAATTTGTAGTATTTCTCAGCCCTGTTTTACAATGTCAATGGAAAATATTTATCACACAGGCATTAGTATTAAATATTTCTATCCATATTTGAATATCACTAATGATAAATGAAATGTGTTGAATATTAATGAAAGTGACCAAATAATATAATCCAAAAATCGGCTAGCATAATACCTAATATTTTAATAGTATTTAGGGTCTCTAATTTTGAGGCTGACTTCATACTCTTTATAATTCAATAGTTATACCTGTTTAGCCAGCTTTTTCAATGGTTTTCCACTTTGCTGAGGCTACAATTCCGTTAGTAAATGAAGTTGTCTAGAATTTATTTTCTGCTCCTGACAGCAAGTGACATGCTACCATTTTTGTGTGCACCCTTTCCATGCTGCATTCCTTTGGGTTCATATGTGCGCCCTCATATCTTATCACATGGAAAGACCTTTCCATGTTACAAAGGACACTGGGGATGTGGTGCCTGCTTCCCTTAGCCCCAGTGGCATCCCCTCTTCACCTGTCCCATTCAGCTTAAATTCGGCTACCCTTTGGATGCATTGAATTATAGGAAGCTGTAGCTCTTTGGGATGGTAAAATTTTCCAATATCTTAGTTTGTACATTTGGCATGCCTTTGAGGAAGAAATGTATTGGTGTTAACCAAGCATCTTAAATCACACTTGGATTAACCTAACTCAAAATATTGTTGCATATATAACCAGGCAGAAGATACAAATATCTGATATAGGCAGATAAAAAGAAAGAAGAAGCTATGCTTGATCTACTTGCAGTAAGAATTCTCTCCTCCTCCTTCAGCTCAGTTTCTGTTTCCCTGTCTTAACTAAGGCTGATCTTGCTGCAAGTGAGCCACTATGAGTAGTGGTGGCTTTGAGGAGTCTTTCTAAACAACTACTTTTTCATGGAAATCATACTGTTGTCCTCAGAGTTTAATGCACTTCCCTTAAAGAAACAGATAATCTCCTCCAGGTAGGCTGCTTCAAGAGTCCCTGGCCCATGCCATTGCCCAGTCTTTGTACAAGTGTTGTCTGGGAAGGTACTAATTTGGTGTGTTCCTTGTCAAGGCACAGGCAAACAAGTTCGGCAATATATATGATCATATATCAGCACTCAAAGTTAAGACCTGGCCAGGTATATTTTACTAGCTAAAGCAAAGCCTGAGGGTACAAAAAATGCCATTATTTTTTTATCAGCCTAGAAAAGAAATAGTGTTACACTTGGAAACTCAAAAATCTTGTGGTTGTTGGTTGGTGTTTTTCTTAAATGCCTTTGAAATTTCTAATTTATTAAAAGGATTTATTATATTCTGCCTCATAGCATGGAACAAAGTCCATTATCCTTCAAATACTGTAATTATCAGTGGCTAAAATCAAGGAGAGATTATATGGACCAATGGCACACTGAGTTTCTTCAATATGCTTGTGAGCATTGTGTTTAAAAAAGAATATTTCATTTTGTATTAAACATTTTGTGTTTTATTAGGTAGTGGGAAGAAGGGGACATGAAAAGGCTGTCTTCAATTTTACTTGTATTTATTATAATTTATAAGTCTGGATAATCAACTTTAATGTTTGTTATAACAGCAATTAGTGCCAAGCTTATACACAGATGGTGCATTGCTCCTCTGCTACCGAAAGGACCTATATGTGAAGAATTAACAGGAGCACTGATTACTTATATGCTGAATATTCAAAGATCCAGTTACTTAAGAAAGATGATATCAAATCAATTTTACATAAAAAATTGCCTCATCTACCACTCTGCACTTGTTGCTATTTTATTTGCAAAAACTGAATTGCAGCTTATAAATTAGGAAGCATGATTTTACTTCCTACACAAAAGGTTGTGAACTAAAAGCTAGGTTAAAGTGTGTGTTCTGTTACAGATTTTTGACAGGATTTGGGGTTGGAAGCACTTCAGTCCAGATCCTCAGGTGATATTTTGTGAACCTCCACTGACACAAGTTAAATTTCTTATGCACTTTTTATTACAGGCCCTAGCCTCATCAGATATTTTTAAGATATTGCTGGAAATGTCTGTGTTGAAACCAAATACTGGGATAGGAAATGAAACCCTGAGGTCTGCAGGAGTTCTGTTTTTCTTTCCACTCTGCTGGCTATTAGCCATGCTGTATTTGAGTTCAGAGTGTCTTTGCTGCAGAGAAGCCCAGATGAGCTTCTGATGTTTGTTTCTGCTGGAGTATATTTTGTGTGCCCTTGGCCACTCCGTGCAGGCTCCATGAAAGACACAGTCTAACATGCTGAGGATAATCATGCTTTTCTACAGTGAAAAGGTCTGGCTTGTGACTCTCCAGTGCATATCCTTGTATGTAAATGGATGCTGAGTACTTGTTTTCTCTTAAAATTTCTATAATTTTATTTTGCCAGAGATTCAGGCCCAGGTTCTGCATCTCACAGCATACTTGTATTTTGCTGAAGCAGAAAAGTTTCTACCTCTTTACCTTACACATTAAGGTCTGTCCTATTTGAAGGGAAAACCTGTCCTTTTGTGGAAATTTGTGCTGTATAAATACTGTACTTTTTTTTCTATATAGAAGAAAATAGTTTCATACTGTCTTGTAAACTATTAACTGATGACTTAATATATATGATTGCTACTGTAATTTTTTCTTTCTTTTCTGACACTAACATAAGAAAGGGCTAGACTCCTGGTTCTTTTATATTTCTTTTAGGCTGTCAGGAGCTTTCAGATAGAGCTTCAGTAACTTAGAAAGACTAGATTGATATAAAGTAAATCTTACCTTTGATTACTTCAGCCTTGCACACTGTGCACCATAACTGCATATTTCTGTCTTTACTTTGAACTTTGGTAAAGCACAGAGAATACAGAACAAGTTCCTACTTACAGAAGTGATTGCTGACTAATTCAGTGTGTAAATTACATGATGACTGAAATATTTCAGTAGGATGCTTTGGAGTAACTGAAGAAATTGCTGTCAATTATGTCAAATATCTGCTCTTGTAAGACTCAGACTTTTACTTTATTCTTCTAAAGATTCAGACAAAAGGAAGAACTACTGTTGATATGGGTAAACATAAAAAATAAGGCTATAGATCACTGGCTGATACAAAGTAATAAAGGCCCATTTACCTTGAAATTTCAGAAGGCATTTAAACTCAGTTGAGATTCTGATCCTGTAACTTTTTCTGCTTTCCAGTATCATACAGTATGACCTTGTTTAAATTTGTTCTCATGAACCTTCCTTGACTGAATGAAAAAGGAAATCTGATTATGTGTTGAATAGACTGAGAGATGAATGTGTAGAATGTACTTCTATACAGAAAATCTATGCCTCTTAAAAGAGGCTCCATCTGCGGGTTTTTTGGGGTTTTTTTGGTTTTTTTATGGAACACTCAGTTTTGGCATAACCTAGCTCCTATGGTCAGCGGCTTGAGTTGGAACAGAAATAGTTTACTGTTACATGCTTTGGAAAATTTGTATAACATATCTGGTTATGTCTTTATTATTGCAAAAACTTTTCTAAAGTCCCCAACTTTTTAATACCACTTCTATCTAAGACACTTTTTGCCTGGGAATATATCTGCATTTCTAGTGCTTCTACAGAGAAAACAGAATTATCAAGGGTCATTTAAAAAACACAAAATAGTTATTTTTATGCATATGTTTCTTTCTTCCAGACACAGTTGTTCTATAATGTACCTAATTAGTGCCTCACTTTTAAGAAATATCAGTTTGAAAATGTGACATGAAAAAGAACAGTGAAATTGAAGTAATTATTTAACTAAAGCTTTAGGTAAAATTTAGGGTCACTAGATAGCACAAAATTAAAAAATCAAGAACAACTAACTTAGACATGGAATTACTAAGTTCATAGTGATTGGCTTTGGTAAATCCTTTATATTCTCATGCATCAGAAAAGAACAAAGAATGTTTAAACAAATGGACAGCTGGGGGAGGGAGAAGAGGGAATATACCTCTTTTTATGTGTATGTATATAAGCCTGTGATGGATAGACTTGATGTCTAACATCACAAATTTAATAAAGGCAAGTTCATGGTTCATATCACAAGATGATCACTTCCTAGGGCAAGAAAGCCTTTTCCCTTGTGCAGCCTTGTAAAAATTGGCTAACTGGATACCTGGGAAAAATTGAATCACTAATTGTCCTTCAAGTATAAAACCACGGATTTTCTCCTCATTATGCTGTTCTGTAAGAATGAACACCCTGAATTGCTTAAAAGCTCCAGAAGATGTATAATGTCTCATGTTCATGTGTCTAGGAGAACAAGGACATAAGTGATGGACACAATCTCTAACTCTACCTCTGGTCTAAAAATGACCTTAACAGATCATCTGAGTCTCATGGGACAGCTCGAAATGTGATCTCACATTTGTGATGCAGCAGTACTTATTAAATAGCGTCTTAGGTCAAAGCCAGGTTAGTATCTCTTCTTCTTTGGGGTTTTAATGATGTTATGGACAAAAATTTCTGTCTATAAATCTCTGTTTATAAATGGCAGATGTCAAGATCTATTTTTGGCTACAATGCTGCACTACTTTGTGGTAACATAGAAGTGTGTTTTAAAATATCTTCAAACAGTGATCCAGGAATTCAGAATGACACACCAAAAATAGCTTTTCTGGGAAGAAAATTGGTTTTTAAAACAAAGCATAGAAGTCATTCTGGTCTCCAAAACATTTGATAAATTGTTGCTGCATATTTGGTGAGTCAGTCAATAAATACTACTGTTGAGAACAGTCACATATTCTATGTCCTGTCACTTTGCAGCTTATTTTTTTGTTTGATAGCTTTGTTTCTTGGAACTCATTGGAAACCTTTTTAAAAAAGAGTTATTTATCAGCTGGAAATTGGGAAACTGCCATATATTTTTTTTTCATAGCCTTTGCTATCAGCAGATCCAACTCCCATTAGAAACACTTCCAGATGTTTATTCATATGTATGAAAACTAGAAAATGAGCAGCACAAAAAGTCAGTATTAGTTTTCATGTTCCCACTAGCTGTTCAGCTGAGATGCATTTAAGTATATACAGCTAAAAACATGCATGTATGTAAATGTGTGTTTATGTGTTTGGGGTTTGGGGTTTTTTTTCCTTAGGAGAAAAATTCTTTCCAAAGTTCTTGGTGTCTTGGGTTTGTTTTCTTCAAAAATTTTCAGCATTGACTAATGTCATCTTCAGTCACACAGAACTACTATTTCTTTCCATGAATAAAGCCTTAATTAGGGAGAGAATGCAAGATATTTTTGTCTAATGATAAAATCATTACCATTTTTTGATCTTATCCTTTGCAACTATCATGTTAATATACACCTGAATCAAGGTATGTTTATTTGAGTTGTTAGTTAATTTGACTCTCTCACTTGGTATTATTTTATGTCAAAACCATACTACTGAAAACGGCTTTGTGATTTACAGATGCTAAAAGAATGCCATATGTAACAGGGTATGATGAGATATTCAAATGGTGGTCTTTTAATTTTAAACTGAAAGTTCATTTTTTTTTTTCCTCAGTGTCAACATTTTCAACACTGAAATAAAAATTTAGTGCATACAAGAGCAATAATCCAATGCTCATTAAATTGAATGGAAATATTCTTCCTGAACTTAGTAGAAAGTCCTGAGCCTAAAACTGGTAGAGAAATCAATTTATGGGAGAAAAGTATAAAACCCCTTGTTTAATGGAATGTAACTGTGAGCTAATGGTCAGTGCTGCAACATGGAAAGATTATTTCACCATAGCTTCCCTTATTGCCACCAACTCAAGAATACATAAGAAAGAGGAAAGTGTTTAAGGAGAACATTGCATCACCCACTAGCCTATAAATCCCAAACCATTGCCTAGTCACAGCACACAGTTTTTTGACAAGGCAGGCTATAAATTTTTATATTTGTTCCTACTATCTACCTCTGCGTAGGTTCCTCTGTGTAACCTGCAGGTGAAAGAATTTTCCTGGTTCCAGCTGGAAAGGAGACTTTTTAAGAGGGCAACTGATGTAAAGAGCTGCTGGTTACTGAGGCTATTTGTCTTCTGTGCTGAATGCAACTGAGACCAGAAATCAATACAGATAACAAAGCCAAGTGAAAAGACTTTATTGGAGTCTATATGGTTCCAGAGGGAGATTCTGGTCCTTCCCTCAGTGATATATTAAGAGTCTTAATGTAAATAGTTTTAAAGAAGCATTTATAAATGTTTCCCCTGCCAAATAAAAGTAGATTTAAATGCCAGCATAGCTAGTTTGCCTTCCTGGAGACAACTTTCTGGTTGTTTTTTTGTCTATTACTTCATGAAAATCATGACTAGAAAACAGAAGATTGTTGGGGTCAAAGGCAAAAGCTGAACAGTGAATGGGGGTCACTTGGAACAGTATTTCTAAATGGAAGACAATATTAAGTTCTCTAAAGAATTACAGAGGATGAAAAAGGCCATTTGGATAAACAGAAAAAAAAATGGCTCAACCAAGCGACTCTTCCTTTGCAATTCATGGAAGATGAGGTCTGAAACATAAATGTTGCTAACGCAGAAGAATCCTACAAGTGTTTACTACTTGTTGTAGTAATTATTCTCTACCTTCTCTAAGATTTCTTTTAAAGTAATTGGAATCAGGGTCTTAACACTTATATATGTCAGTAAATGGAAATTCTTCCTTTGGCTTTGTTCCAGATCTTCACAAGAATTTTTCACTTTTTCCTCTATTGAATTTCAAAAGCAACAGCTCAATTTTTGGCTGTGGAGTAAAGCAGTATTAAAAATGGCTTTTCTTGATGAATATGTGTATCAGCATATTTAGCACATTTCTTTCCCATAGCAGACTGTTTTTACTGTTACTTTCAACTAGCCTGAATGGAAGGAAAATATTTGGGCATAAACAGATGGTGTCGGCTAGTGAGACCGACTTTCAATGACAACCTAATGTTAACAAGCTGAATGTCTTAGTACATTTACATTATAAGATGGAAATTGGAGTAAATATTTTTAATATGAAATATTTTTAGTGTAGTGAGCACTTTATTCTGAAGTAGCTGAATTGAAGTCTGTGACTATCCCACTCTTGGCAATGAAGCACTGATTCTTTGTATCTGTGGGTGTGCATGCATAATTGCTTCAATAGAGATAGTGACTAAGTCTTAACTAATGATGCAAATTCTGTCATTTTTATCTAGTAATACTTGGAGAATTCCCTTACCCTGAGAGTTTACAGCTTTAAAGAGACAGAGAATCTCACAAATTACAGAGAAAAAAGAGAATTATATAATTACATCAATTACAGCGATAAAGGAAAGA
>NW_008238983.1:5576937-5581052 GCF_000691975.1 Corvus brachyrhynchos | reverse complement strand
TTTCATGTTGATCACAGATACAAAGTGTGTTTTAAACCCAGATGGCAATGAAGCCTGACACAGTCACTTGCTCACTCCCCCTCAGCTGAATGCAGGAGAGCATCAAAAGGCTAAAACTGGGAGAACTTGTGGGTTGAGATAATGACAGTTTAATAAGTAAAGCAAAAGCCACCATGCAAACAAAGCAAAACAAGATAAACAAGGAACTCCTTTACAACTTCCCATGGGCATGGAGGTGTTCAGCCATCTCCAGGAAAGCTCTCAGTGCTCCATCACATGTAACAGTGACCTGGGGAGACAAAAGCCATCACTAAATGTCCCTCTTTCCTTCTTCTTCCCCCAATTTATATGCTGAGCATGATACCATAAAGTGGGGAATACCCCTTGGGTCAGTTGGGTTCAGGCGTCCCAGCTTTGTCCCCTCCCAACTTCGTGTGCATCCCTGGTGTCCTTACTGTCAGGGCAGTGCAAGAAGCAGAGAAGATTCTGTACAAGCACTGCTCAACAATATTGAAAATATGTGCATATCAACCCTGTTCCCAGGAAAAATCCAAAGCATAGCCCCATGCTATCTACTTTGAAGAAAATTAACTCTACCTCAGCCAACTGGATTTATATGTCAGTTATGAATGGCACATAAGCTTCATGCATTCTGGTGGCATCTACAGCTCCATCTGAGAACTCTCATTAAATCCTTCCAGAGAAAAATGGTTTTGATTTCCTGTGGGTCTGCCTTAGTAGACCTCTGCTATGGATTTTGATGCATCATTTTTGAATGAATAATTAGAAAGGTCAGAGTTCAACTGAGACCTTAGGCAATGTTCAATATCTTGACAGTAGTGGACAGAAAATGTTCCTGTGAATGCAGGATGTCTGTCTGAACTATTCTGAAGAAAGTAGGTCAAACAGTAAACTGTTACCTAAAGACACTTGAATTCAGAAACTCGACTGAATTGTAACTCACTCCAAGTGCTGACTGAAAGAAAGGCTGACAATTGTTTCGGAAAGGGTAGGATGCTTCCTGTGTGCTATGATCACATTAGCGAGAGATGCCTTTGCCTGAATTAAGGTGCAAATGAGACCATACACCTGAGTCAATAACACAGATTTTATTTAACCCTTAATGTGAGGTGGGCAGAGAGATGTGCTTAAGTTCCCTCTGTGGTGGATTTATCTTATGGCAAGTTCCTTCTGGACTGACAGGGCACACTGCTGACTCACACTGAGCTGCTGATGACCAGCACACCCAGATCCCTTTCTGGAGGGCTGCACTCCAGACAGTCCTCTTCCAGAATGTAATTGAGTACAGTGTTGCTCTGTCCTAGGTGCAAATCCAGGACTTGGACTTGCCAGATTTTTATCCCTTTTTGATATTATCTCCTTCATAATTGTCAAGTCCTTGATTTTTTCTCTGTTTTCTGATTGTTGTGTTGCTGTGCAAAAGGGGCCTACAGGTGGATGGTAGGTAGAAGGGTCTCAGCCTAGCTGGGATGAACACTCAGAGACAACAGGCAGCAGCACCTGAGGGCTGCTCTAGGCTACATGGGAGTTCAGGTGGCAATGGTCCACACGGCTTGGTCTCCTGTCTCGGGAGGATACCTGGGCATATCAGAGACTCTGACCCAGATGAAGGTCATGAGGAGATGGCTTTCTCTGGATCTGGAGCACCTAGGACTGCCTGTGGAACACAGTGATTTCACTTGCTGGAAATGAGTGGTGGTAAAAGTTCTGCATTGCTGGGTGGAAATTTGTCACCCACTTGGGTCACAACAACCTCAAGCAATGCTACACATTTGGGAAAAAGTGGCTGGAAAGGTCCCCAGCAATAAAAGGATCTAGAGGTGCTGGTCAACAGCCAGCTGAACATGAGCCAGCATATCCAGGTGGCCAAGAAGGCCAAGTGCATTCTGTCCTGTATCAGCAATAGTGTGGCCAGCAGGACCAGAGCAGTGATTGTCCTCCTGTACTTGGCACTGGTGAGGCTGTATCTCAAATCCTGTGTTCAGTTCTGGGTCCCCCTCAGCAAGAAAGACTTTGAGGTGCTGGAGTGTTTCCAGAGAAGAGCAGTGGAGCTGGTGAAGGGTCTAGGGAGTAAGTGTCTTCAGGAGCAGCAGATGGAGCTGGGGTTGTTTACCCTGGAGCAAAGGAGTCTCAGGGGAGAACCTATTGCTCCCTACTACTACCTGAAATATTGAGAGTGGGAGGATCTTAGAAGTATTTTCTAACCTAAATGATTCTATGATTCTGTGAAATATTACAGGGGGCAGATGAGCAGGCTGTGTGCTATTAGAAAGGAAAAAAAACAGGGCTGACTGGGACTTCATAGAAACTTTACAGAGGGAAGAGGTAAGAATGTGGTTCTTACCTCATTGGGAAGGTCTCTTCATAGAGAAAGAAAGAGATATATAGAGAGGCTATGTGTGAGTGACTCATGGATGGAGACCTGCAAGATGAGACAGGCTTGAAGCTTTTGGTTTTCTGGAGTAGGACAAAGGCTCCTCTGATGTCAGATCTGATCTTATAGACAAGGATACTGTGCCAAAATAGCGATACAGAGGAACAAGCTCTTTTAAGGAGGATCTGTGAGAGAATTGGACCTTAATAGACTATCGGCACCAAGATGGAGACCCCCTTTTGATGGGAACAGAAGCATCTAGCTGCTGAGCAGACAAGCTGTCACAGAAGTTTACTGCTTGCCATAGATTTAAAGGCTGTATTTTTGCTGTGCAGAGAGACTGCAGAGGGCCTGAGACTGTTAATTATTAATGTGAAAGGCACAGAGAGAACTTGTGTCATCGTGAGGCTGTTTACTATCATCTATGGCTGGTCATGGAAGCCAGGAGAGCTCTTTGATGACTCAAAAAGACAGACAGATGTTGCACTCAAAGGGTGAGTGCGAATGTCGGTGGAACTCCTGGTAGGGGTTGATCAACCACACTTCACCTGTTGTGAATACCATGGTGTGAATAAAACCCATACTGGCCATGTGAAGGTGGTGGGTAATATTCAGCATGAGTTTACCAAGGGTAAATCATTCTTGGCTAACCTGACTGCCCTTTATTACAAGTTAAGCATTAGCAACTGGGTTTATTGACATAAGGGAGTGGTGGCTATTTTCTTCCAGGACTACAAAAGCTTTTAACCCTGCTTACCAGAGCATCAGAGCATTTCTGTACTCAGAGAGGGATGTTACAGTGTAGTCGGGGATATTAGTAGCTTTGTAGAGTGCTGGCTGGATGGTTGAATCTGAAGGAACAGGGTTAACAGTGTGTACTCTACCTGGAGGCCAGTTGCAAGTTGAATTCCTCTGAGTTTTGTCTTGAGGGCTATCCTGTCCCATATTTTCAGCGATAGTCTGGACAAGACGAGAGAATGCACCTGTATCAAGTTTGTGCATGACATCAAACTCTGATTCACAGTTGGTGTGCTCCAGGGCAGGGCTCTAAATGACATCTCTGTGTGGTTGGATGGTGTTAACAGTTAAGGTGAAAGCAGGTTGGCTTGTCACGGGGACCAATGCTGTTCTCTGTTATACTCTGAAACTTGTTTCCATGGCAGTTATTTCAACAAAATTTGCATAAATTCTGAACTGAGCTTAAGGTAACTTTTCATGGCAAGCTGTTATGATCATGGCTGTGAATGTTATTCATGGAACATTTGTGCTTTGATCTGTAGTTTAGCTGTATGTACACTTACACATAGAGAGATACATTCTGACATAAAATGGTGTGTCACTAAATGATAATGATTTAGTGGCATCTGCTCTAGTTTTTCACTGCATCAGTCAATATTTCCAGTTAACCAAGCTGTGCTGATCAACACTGTTTTGATAACCTGGACTTGTTACCTGAGGAATAAATACACCATAAAGCTGTCTGAAATAGTGTTCAGTGTGTTGCTGTCAGAGACTGAAAATAGTTAATGCCTCAAACATTGATATAAAGTTTTGCTCATTATAAAGAAGCTACAACCAAAGAAGCCTCCCTGAAGACTGGGACTTTGGACTGAAAGTCAAAATGCTGATTAGATAAAGGGAAATGCATTGTTCAGTCATCTCATGCTGAGGGAAAGGTTTGCATCCACAAAAGGCCAAAGCCACCAGCTGCAACTATCCC
>NW_008238983.1:5572820-5576777 GCF_000691975.1 Corvus brachyrhynchos | reverse complement strand
CCACACTGCCCACATCCGCGGGACATTCTCGTGAGACACAGCTGAGGGGGAGTCATAACCCCCCCCAAAAAGTGCTCCCCAGAGGCTTTGCAACACAGGACTGCACGTGACGCAACAGATCCAGAGTCTGCTGTGAGAGACTGCTCCCCTCCCCAAGGGGACATGCCTGGACATTGCTACCTGGCTTGAGGGTATATTATATTATATTATATTATATTATATTATATTATATTATATTCTTTTCGGGGGGACCTTCACCACCAAGAAGACCAGCTGGAGAGGATCAATGGAACATTGTTGGGATCCACGGAGTGGTGATATTTTCCTTATTCTGTCCCTGTCACTCTTTCTGTCCCTGCCACTTATTTTCTACTCTTTCTTTCTTTCTTTCTTTCTCTCTCTCTCTCATATTTACCATCAAATAAAACCATTACTATTGTCAGTGGAGTGTGGTCTCATTTGCACCTTAATTTGGGCAGAGAAATTTCTAAAGAACCCTAATAATTGGATCTTAACAGTTGCTTCATCCATATAGTTCAGAGTAACGACATTGATGTTACGCTAAATTCCAGAAACATTGGCATGACTAAGGATTCTTGCTCGCTTGTCTGGACTTTCAGTGTTGTCCTGAAACAACTGCATTGCTCTCTGTTCTAACATGAGTATAGACATTAATTGCAATTGTATTGACACTATCAATTTCCAATTATAGAGATGTGATGAGCTAAGCATGAAAGAGTAAGGCTGCTAATTCTGTTCAGAGCTTTGCAGTGGTGCAGCTTACATCAGAATACTGCAAAATTCTGGTTGGAGATCTGAAGTTGGTTTTTGGTCTTATTAGTATTTGTCAAAATAGCTCTGTATAATTATCTCTGTAGAAAATAAGCTTTCTACACAATTAAAAATCTAAGTTGACTGCTATAAGGGATTTTAAAAATTGCTTTCATCAAGCTGGGCAAATTTTGCATTACATTTTTAAAGTCACTGTTTACAAAAATTTCATAATTAAAAGCACTTGCAAAAATGTTAATACCCTTTGAACCAAGGAATAAAGTGCATGCCATTTTTTGTAGTAAACTGTTGAAACTACACTTCCATTCTGGCAAAAGGCTGTTCCATTTGTAGGATAGGACTCATGCTGATTTTCCTAAGCACTTATGATATGCATGTATTCAGTTGTTCTTAAGAATCAAACACGTGAGCTGGGTAGAGTGCTGTGCTATAAACTGTAGTGATTAAGTGCTTGTAACCTATTTATTGTCTGGTTACAGACACCTGGCATGATATGAGATGCCAAAGGTACCCAGACGAGGTTCCAGAGACTGTTCAAAAAGAGCCTAGGTCTGCTGCAAGTGCTGAAAAATACTAGGCAAAATAACTTGTTTAAATGCTCTGCTGGTTTATGGCTCTGATAAGAGTAAATGTTTTTCATAGCAGCTCATATGGTGCTGTGTTTTGGATTTGTGACCAAAGCAGTTTTGATAACACAGGGAAGTTTTAGGCATGGCTGAAGTGCTTTCCTCCTTCTCCCCCCAACCCACCAGCAAGTAGGCTGTGGGTGCACAAGGAGTTAGAAGGGGACACAGCTGGGACAGCTGACCCCAACTGACCTAAGGGATATTCCATACTATATGACATCATGGGCAGTACATGGAGCTGGGGGGACATTCCGAGTGTTGGTGTTAGTATTTCCAAGTAACTGCTAAGCTTGATGAAGCCTCGTGTTCCTTGGGATAGCTGAACACCTACCTGCCAATGGGACGTGGTGAATGAATACCTCATTTTCCTTTGTTTGTGCATGGTTTTTGCTTTTTTTAAGTGTCTTTGCGTCAATCCAGACGTTTTCTCATTGCTATCCTTCCCCCTCTCTCCAATCCCACTGTGGGAGAATGAGCTGCATGCTGGGCTTAATTCACAAAGAATTATTATGGTTTAACACCCAAATTAAGTATGCATGTCCATTTACTGTGAAGCAGATGGATGTAGGAGGTGATCTGGTCCACAATCTCAAGCAAAATGTCCTATCTCTGTGAAAGCCCTGGAGAATATTCAAAGTTCACAGGCCAACTTATATTCCCCTTGATAGATGATTCTTAAAATTAACAAGAGTATAAATTTAAAATCCAAAACACTTACCTTTAATTACAGATACGAGGCATCTAATAAAATTTGAAAAATAAGTATTAATTTTCCTTGTTGACTGCATACAAATTGTAAATTATAAGTAGTAATTTATATCACTTTACTAGCAGTTATTTGATTCATTAGACTATATTTTGGTTGGGTTCCTGTTCAACTGAGAATTATGAGGATCACTTACATGTACAACAATGCAATGAATGTGTGTAGAAACAGGAGTGTTAAAAACATCAATGTGATTTAATGTTTGTTTGTGCCTGTGGTTTATTGAAAACCTGCAGAAAGAGTCGACACACCTTTGCTTTTGTCTTGCTGTCAGAATGCAACTCCAACTGGGCAAACATTGGTATGAAGAGGAGTCAGCAAAGGTACTGACAGTGTTAAAATAAATATGACCAAGAGAGAAAAGTGGTATCCCTGAAGTCAACTGAGAAGAAGTGTGAACCATGTAACAGACCCAGGGTTGCTGCAATAAAACTTGGCCTGTCAAAACTCAGTCTTATTCCAGCTGAATTCCAGGACCCTGTCTTTCTGTTGCTCAATCCAGATTCCTCAATCAGAAGACTATGGTTCAGTTTGAAAGATGGGGGGGGAAGAGCCAGCAGTAGCATTCTGTGTCCAAGTCTTAACATGACTGGAAGCTGGCTGATGATGTTTTAACTTGTCCATTTGCTTGCTGAAACCTGTCTTCATCACCATGTCTATTAGTAATGAGAAATCAGACTCATCCCTAAAGTTCTGAGGCTCCCATTTGATAAACTGCAGCTTTTGTCATGCACATGTAAAACTCAGCACTAAAAATGGCACATTAAGTTCTCAGCTGATGAAGGATCGTTATCTTCTTTAATTCTCTTCATAAGGGTTTTTCTGTCCTTTGGTGTATTTATTTAGGCATACATATATAAGACACATCAAGTTGAAATTTGAATGGACAACTTATACAGGTAAAGGAAACCAGTAAAATATCTTTATTTAAATTCCTGTCTTGCTTAAGGAAGAAACTGAGCTTATTACAACTCGATTGTATATGCATATTGGCAGTCAAAGAAACCCCAGTCTTTAATTCATATTGATTTTAAAAGTCAAAGATTAATTTTTGAAATGCCAACGATTTTGTGGGTTAATAATTTTGATAATGCATCCTAATCTCCCAATTAGATAAAGCAACAAACCAGAATCTTCAAATGGACTTATGGCATCAAGCCAAATCCTCATGCAACTTTATAAGAGTGGCCTTTAGCAGTTGCCAAGAGAGGAGGAAAAGAGTGTAATGATTATTTTCAAATTCTCTTGACTCAGGCAATGGGAGCATGTTAACCTTTACCATTGTGACCACAGCAATATATTGAACTAGTCATTAATTTCTAGATATAAGATTCAGGAAAGAAAGGCTAAAAGGGAAAGTACTTAAAATTTGGATTTACTAACTGAAAGTGATATTTTCAAAGTGCTCACAGAAATGTGAATAGGGAAATAATAATGCTTAATTTATCTTCCAACGCTTAAGCTTTCAAATACAGATTCATGATTTTAATTTTTTCTTTTTTAGTCTGAATGACTGGTTTTGTTTCAGGTGGGGAATTGCTTGTCTGGATAGTTACTAATAGTGTAAAAATCCGCTGATCCTATTGCTTGTACTATGTTTGTGCTTAAAGAAACCCACTGAGAATATGTTTGCACTGCTCTGTGATATCAGCAAAGATGGTTCCCGCTCCTCAAATATTTTATAGTCTGACAAGAACTGTTACAAACTGATATTAAAATGACAGCATAGAGTATGTGTACAGACACTTGAAATGCTACAAATAGTATGATAGA
>NW_008238983.1:5553563-5572806 GCF_000691975.1 Corvus brachyrhynchos | reverse complement strand
TTCCCAGGTGACTTTCACAGCCTTTGTCAAGTGGATTGACTTGTTTGTGTTTGAAGAAAGATATTTTTTATAAGTAAGACTCTGACCACAATATTGAACAAGTCAATAGATTTTGACATTTTCAAAATTTGTTGTGACCTGATTTCTTAAAAGGTTTCATAAAACTATTGAATTGAATATATTAGACAGAACAGTTTATTTCACTGCCCCTCCATCCTACCACTTGCACTGCTCAGACTCATGGAAATTTTGAGTACGACAGAATTTTAATGTGGAGTCCTCTCATAGTCATACTCCACTGTTACTGTGACTCATGTAAACTGAGACATCCGCCTGGGATTAATGCTACTCTTTCACGTCTGTTATTGATTGTTCTTCTGATCAGTTGTATTTTGACAATGATCTCCACTTAACTGGAGAAGATTCCTGATCTTAGCTTGTTTTTGGAACACATTCATATGTCAGCTGATATTAAGAAAATTAGAAATATCTCATTACTTTTATTGAGCAGATTCTTAAAAGAACCATGTGTGCAAACCTTAAACCTTAGTTCCCATTTGTTGCAGACAGCTTACTTGGAAGCCTCAGTCTTTCTCCATGTAGCAGGTTCGGTTTGTAAGCAAAAGCACCTACGCTGAGATAGGCAGATTCTGACACAGCTGTAATTTCATGAGAAGTTTGGACAGGGAGAGATGGAAGCGATGAGGACTTTTGCTCCAAATGGGAAAGGAGATAATCTCAGTTCCTAGAGATGCTCCCAGAGATAGTCCTAAAGATGAAGACGACCCTTTGCTCCCAGGGAAGGAGAAGGGCCTCTGTTCTTAGAGATTAAATGCTCCCAGAGATGGGTGAAGAGAACTTCTGTTTCTGAACGGCTCAACCTTAAAAATTGTACCCCAAAAAACCTTCAAGAGTGGACCCTTGAAAGCAGTTGTGGGAAAAGCTGCAAGTTGGGGGAAGGGACTCACATGCAAGCAGAGAGACTCCTCTTCCTAAATGGACTGAACAAAGTTATTTGGAAGTGGGCGGCTGTCTCGTTGTGATAATGTTTTCATAGCATGAGCAAGAGAGACTCCTCTTCCTAAATGGACTGAACAAGGTTATTATGGAAGTGATAAACAGACTGAACATCTCAAGGGTTGTCTTTTTGCATTGTCAGTGGGAGAAGGGAGGAAGGTGGGGGGAGGAGAAGAGTTCTGAAGGTGTGGTATAATTTTTTTTTCTTCTTCTTTTAGGTCTGTTAATAAACTTCTTTATATTCTTTCAAGTTTGGTGCCTGCTTTGCATTTCTCCTAATCCTCATCTCACACAAGATAAACAGTAATGAGTATTTTGGACCAAACCACTACATTAAATTGGTGTTTCAGCCCAGTTAAAACCGAACCCGCTACACTCCAGCAGACTGTTTCTACCAGATATCCTGAGTAACAATGCTTGCAATTTGCCCTCAGTTAACTTTCCTGATTTCTAGGATTGGCTCAGATTACTCTTGTTTAATGTAACGTGTTAGTTCATGCTACCAGTCCCCCTGTGAATTCTTTCAGAACTTCAAGAGAATGTTTCCTTCTGAAGTTTAATCTTTTCTGTCCTACTGTGAGAGACAGCATGGTTATTTTAAATTGTTTCTCTTAAGCATGCAGATTCATCTTTGTTACAGAAGGAGCCAGTTGCTTAATTTACTTGGCTAATGTTGAGCTTCCATCCTGAAAAGCCTTTCTTCTTTTCCACTGGGATATTACCTCACAGTGGGAAATGTGTCTTAAACTTGCATGAAGCCTTTCATTCTGTATCAGTCTGGTAAGTTTACTTAGTTTATAAATGGGATAAATACGTGTACCTACCATGGGCTCTTGACAGAACACAGACATGGTTATAATTAATCACTCTGGGGTGGCACTGGATTAAGGAATATTGATCCTTAATATCTTTAGAAGGATGTTATACATGCATGGCATTGCCTTGTTGACTGTAAGTTTTATAATTAAAGGATTATAAAATAAGATTACAGTTAGAGTTAATAAGAAAAGGTCTGAATGACAATGTACTTATCTCCTAAGGAATAATAGAGAATCCTTGTTGCTTGAGACATTTAAAAATAGACAAGGCAGCTGACCTTTTCATCCCTAACTCCTGCGGTTCAAGTTTGATTTCAAACAGCCTCATCAAGCATTTGTCTTTGATATTTTTATTTTGAGAAATGAATTTTTACTGTTTGGGAGAACTTACTTTGCAGACGATATACAAAGAAAATTTTTTAACAATCTAAATTTAATCATGATCCTTTTTAATTGAGGGCATAATGCATTTAATGCTCATATCCTGACTTAGAAAAGGCAGTTAATTGAAAAGGATGGTAACTTAATATTTTTGTTTTCATACTACGCCTGTTTTTATTTTTGGCTCCTTAAAATTCACAGTTTATGATAGGAAATAGATCTATAGTATTTAACTGCTTCCAGCTTCTAGCTGCAAGATTTATCATGAGAGAACTACCTCATGGGGAAAGTGCAAAGCAAAAAAAAAAAAAACATGTTCAAGAATGGATTCTAAAAGAGAGGTGCTTCGAAGTAACACCTTTCACAGCATGTGTGTTTCTTCTATTTTGGGTAGGTTCAAGTAAAGACAGAGGACTATTAAAGTCCCCAAATTTGCAACATCATGGCATATTATCTTAAGATGTCATTTTTTTGCAAGGTGATATTAGTGGTTTAGGAAGAGCACTTTTGAATATGTTAGTAACAGAGGAAAATGTCACTGTACAGAAGGTAAAAATTTCTGTAAAATGCAGTGAATTACACTGTTAATTATAACTGGAGAAACTGTAGGAATCTTAGAAAACACACATAATAAATGTGATTCTTTGTTATCTGTTGAAGAGTAGAGAACAACTGTATCTCCAAGAAGCGTAATACTCAGTATTGCAATTGTAATCCCTCCTGTCTCCTGTGCATTTGAGAAGATCTGCCCAGTTAACTCCATGTTTCAATAATGAATAAACCCAAGCCTATGAAACGTCTCAAAGTTCATATTAAACATATGTGCAGATTAAGAGGGCTCATGAACTTGATGAGCAAGGATGAGTGTCTGTCAACAGAATCTGCTGAGAATTAAGTATGAATAGCTGACTAGAGAGACATCTTAAGGAGATTACAAGTTGGATTGATGACTGTACAGTGTAAGGACAGATTGTTTAGGGACTCTTTCTTCCCTGAATAAATTAATCAAAGTGCATCAGTATTCCAGTTTGCCAAATGAATTTAAACTAAAAAGTTGGTTGTAGCCACAAAGTCAGCAATAATGCAGAATGAAGTCCTGGAAAGTGTTGCCATTTTTGTGATAGAGGAGATCTCTGACTTTGAAGCTCCAAGGATTCAGATACATAAAATGTATCACAAAAGCTGCCTCTGCAGCCCCCGCTTCTGCCCACACCCTGCCACGCAAACTCAATGTAGAGGATCATTTAAGTCTACTAAGGCTTGAATGCTTTAGAGCGTGGGCTGTCTCATTACTGGTTACACAGTGGCAACTGCATGAATATCCCAATTATGCTATTACAAGATGAAAACCCTAGATGTCTCCTTCTTGTTTTCCTTGTCACTCACTTCTGAGCAGAGTCTACCTATGAGAAGCTCCTTATTTGGGCAGTCATCTCCCAGGCCCTCAAAGGAAAAAGCTCCAAATCTGGCAATTCACAGAGCTGTTGAAGGAAAAGGGTGTCATGTGCTCTTAGATGCACCTGAATGAGGGCCTGGGTGGAGTTTATCCTCTTGTAGGAGCTACAACTGTGGACAAGAAAAGGGAAAAGAAACTCTAAGTGCTGAACAGCCTGAATAGAAGTCTGCAGGCTAACATAAGCTTGTACAGAGATAGAATGTCCAGCAGCAAGAAAGGGATAAAATCTGAAAGAAAGACGTTGAAAGAAAATCAATTGCAATGTGATGAAAATGTAATTGATCCATTCCCAGGGACCTAGTCCTCCAAAGAAGGAACCTGAGAAGTGTGACACTTGGTGTACATTTAGGGTACCTCTGTCACTTTTATTGAGTTACTCTTCCTTGTTCATATGTGTCAGAAATAAGAAATTAAGCAAATGGCAACCACTCTGGGTTTGGAGAACATACAGTAATTTATGAGATTATTAAAAGACTGAGGATGGAGGGCCTTCAAAAATATTTCAGCTTCAATTTCAAAAGTATTGGTAGGCTTTAATTTTAAGAAACTACATGTGATAACTATTTTCTTTTCTCTCTTTCTTTCTTTTTCTTTCTTTCTTTCTTTCTTTCTTTCTTTCTTTCTTTCTTTCTTTCTTTCTTTCTTTCTTTTCCCTTCCTTCCTTCCTTCCTTCCTTCCTTCCTTCCTTCCTTCCTTCCTTCCTTCCTTCCTTCCTTCCTTCCTTCCTTCCTTCCTTTTTTTCTTCTTTTCTTGGGGTATATTTTGATTTGTTAAGTGGTGTGGTGTTTTTTTGCTGTTGAGGGCATGAGCAGTGAAGAATACATCTGCATTTATTTTGCATACAAATGGAGAGTTTATGTGTCACAGTTACATGATTAGGACAATGTGAATGGGAAGAATTGTCAAAAGGATTTCTTTCATACTCTTTAGTAACTTTCAAGCCTCAGTAGAAAACACTGGGACTGGTTTCATATTTGTGATTATGTATATTTACAACTACTGTTATATATTAAAATGTTGCATTTCAACTCTAACTCATTCCTTCTGTTAATCACTTGCAGCTAAAATTTCTTCTTACTGCAAAATTAATGACTGGCAAAATAGTCCTTTTTCACTTACTTTCAATTGAAGGTAGCAGAAAATGTGGAGAAACAAGTGAAGAGAGACAGGAAGTCTCTGACTAATGTGAACCAGAAAACTTCTGCTGAATTTGGTGGAATAGTTGTCAAGGGTGGGATTTGGCACCTGTGAGATGCAGCCTGCAAAGTATGTCTGAGCAAGCAGCCTGTAAAGTAGCTTTACTCTACTGTGTTTCCTTCTAAATAATTTTTCATTAAAAAAAAAAAAAAAGATGGTCTGATTTACAGTAATTCTTGCCATCCAGGTTAAGTGTGAAATTACTGTACATCTTACATGAAAATAATCCTGTCTGACTTTATTTCCTAGATGAATCATAAAAAGAAGTCAAAATGAATTTACATTAGAGATACTAGTGATTGCTGAAGAGACAGATGAATTTATTCTGCTGTAACATGACTGAAGCCAAAAGAATAATGTCAGGGATTAAATTCACCCACAATGTTGCTATTTTTTTTTTCCTATTGCATGCTGTGGCTTGCCATGCAGCTAAAGAACATCTTTTAATCCCAGTGTTTGGAAATTCTTTGGAAAAAATAAAGATATTATTTACCTTTGGATCCCAGTGGTTTCTTTTCCTGGGTGGAAGTGCATCATTCCAGCTTATACTTGTGGCATTGTTACTCTTAATCTCTACACAACCTTGCTCTTTAAACAGATAAAATAACTTGTTGCCTTTACTTATGAAAGAACTTTCATTCCCCTCAAGGGTATCAGTTCTACTTGGTTAGGCTTTTCTGAGTCAAAATAAAAATCTCTTCAAACCCAAAAAAAGCCTATGTGAGTTAGCTTGAATTGGTGGAGAGGGAAAGGGAAGAGAAAAAGAATGTCCATGATTTCCTATTCCCAATGAGACACGGAAATAAACAAAAACTGAACTTTTTAAGCACATCCTCCCTGCAAGATGGAGGAGAGAAAAAAAGGCAAAGAAGCACTAAGGAAGCACCACTGTTCCACAGGAGACATAAAATCTTGAGTCGCACTTTGGATTTGTTCCTCAAAAGAAGTGCATCCCTGTGGCAGTTCTGAAGTTTGAAAAGCTTTGTTCTAAGCTAGAGTGACAGACTTGGCTTTATTATTGATGTTCAAATACATCTTTGCAACTTGAGAGAATGATTCCTTAAAGAATGTTCATGGCGGTTTGCTCCTTCTGAGAGATGGATCAAAAATAGCAGCCACAGAAAAGTCTTCTGTCAAATTTCTTTTATCATTTAAAATTTGAGAACTGTATAATTAAGATTCATATAGAATCCCCCTGAGAAACAATATATTTTGTCTTAAGTGTGTCATAGATTAAGGAAGCTGCTTATACTTTCCAGGAACAAAGATGAGTTAACCAAATTACTTCAAGTTTCCTTAGTGCCGCATTTGCATTGTATTTGTTTAATTTGAATTAAGGCCTCGATATAACAGATGTGAAAATGTAAATAAAATCTGTGTCCGTATAATTGTTGTTGAAATTCTTGAGATGCAATTGCAGTGTTTTTCTTTTTTCTTAAAAATCTTAATACAGAAGAAAACAATGGTAATATATTTTACTATTCCTTTACAGTAAGACAATTACTCTCTTCCTTGATCTGTCACAGTAACACATATTTATTAAGCTCCTAAAAGTCATGCGGTGTAAATAAGAAGCTGGACAACAGGAGAGTTGGGAGAAAGCTCAACATTGTTCTTTGTTCTTTCACAGCTCTTTGTGTTTTGAAAGAGTGAGTCCTTATGTTTCCTTACTCTTTGTTATGTAGACAGTTGCAAAGAACAGTTACTTTGATGAAGGTTAGTGATCCTTATAATGGTTGAAAGTTTAAACTTCATATTCTAACAGTACTGTGTGTTTTAATTTCTACAGAGCTCTCTGAAATTATATCTGTTAATATGTTTAAATATAATAAAGTTTATTAGCCTTTGAAATTTATTTTAAATTTCCCAATCTGCCCCTTGAGAAATGGCTTGAGTGGAAAAAGTGCATTTCTATGATCTGACTGCTACATACGAATTACTTGTACCCAAGTATTTTAAAATAATCCATTGTACCAAAAGCAGTAGAAGTTGACATGCTGCCCAGAAAAGTGGTGGATGAGCCATCCCTGAAATTTCCCAGCTAAGTCAGATGGGGCTCTGGGGAACCTGGACTAGTGAAAGGTATCCCTGCCCAAGGCTGGGGAATTGGAAATAGATGATCTATAAAGTCCCTTCCAAGCCAAACCATTCTATGAATTCATGCCTTCAAAATATAAGTAGGCAATGCTAGCATAACACATTACATTGGTGTGCTGCTTTTGACTGGGATGGAGTTAGTTTTCTTCACAGTAGCAAGTAGGGGAACATGTTTTGAATTTTTCTGGAAACAGGGTTGATAATAAAGATTTGTTTTTGTTATTGCTGAGCAGGGCTTACACAGAGTCAAGGTCTTTCCTGCTTCTCGTACTGCCCTGCCAGTGAGGAGGTTTGGTGTGAACAAGAAGCTGGGAGGGGACACGGGCAGGACAGCTGGCCCCAACTGACCCAAGGATTATGCCAGACCTGTCATGTTCAATATATAAAGCTGGAGGAGAGGAAGGAAGTGGGGGATGTAGAAAGTAATGATGTTTGCCTTCCTGAGTCACAGCTGCTTGTGATGGGGCCCTGCTCTCCTGAAGATGGTTGAACACCTGTCTGCCCATGGAAAGGGTGAATAAATCCCTTGTTTTGCTAGGCTTGCATGTGGCTTTTGCTTTACTTTTTAAAGTGTCTTTATCTCAACCCATGAATTTTCTCATCTTTATCCTTCTGATTCTTTCCCCCACACAGCTGGTGGGGAGTGAGCAAGCAGCTGCATGGGGTTTGTTTGCTGGCTGGGGTTAAGCCGTGACAATTGTATAGATGACATTGTCTTGCTCTGGTAAAATAGGGTTTCATCTGTATCTTTGCTCTTCAGTCATAAATGACATTTAGTGAGACTAATAAAAAGTTCTGGTTGTTGTCTTAATAATTTTTCTGAAATAAGGTTTTGTGTTAAGCAATTGCACATTTTATTCTGTGCTATTTTATGTAGTCTACTTTCACACAGATTTCAGTCTTTCTGTCATATCTTGTTCTTTTGTTATGGGCTCAAGAAGTAGAGAGAAAGAGAAAAAAAATCTTTCCTTAGGCCATTACCAGACTTGTGAATATACCTACTTTTATTTTTTTAGTAAAAAAGCAAAATAATCTAAAGTCTCAAGTGTTAACATTTCACAGTGCATATTATTTTAGGGGAATAATTTCAAGTAGCATTCTTAACTGATGTGTGTTCTCTTCTGTAATTCAGCTTGTGAGTGTCCTTCTGTGCACATTTAAATTATACTTTAATTCAACTTAAGATAATTATTACGAAGAGTATTTATATATAAAATGAAAGAGTCTCACACTTTCAGTTGTGTCCAAAAGGTTATTGTCAGCTATTTCAGGAGGTAAATATTAACATGGTAATTTTGAAATAGCTGTAAACACTTGTATTTTTCTAACTGTTCATGTTTGTCTTACTGAGAGTGCACTTGATGCTCTCATTCACAGCATTGATAAAGATATCAAACAGGGCTGGCCCCAATACTGAGCCCTAAGTAACACCACTTGTGACTGGCCACAAATGGGTTTACCTCCATTCACCAGCACTTCACTGGGCCTGGCCACCTAGCTAGATTTCTCACCCATTGAAGGGTACACCTCTCTAATATATGAGCAGGCGACTTCAACAGAAGAATGCTGTGGGAGTGCTGTGGGATCTTTAAATAAATGGATTCCAAGCAGCATTTTCAGGGTAGCCAAAAAAAAAAAAAATCTTATTTCACAAGACTGGTCATTACAGAAAATAAATGTATAATACTGTATAATGCTGTATAATGCTGTATAATGCTTATAATAATAAATGTAAAATGCTGGTACAACGGATGGTACCTTAATAAATTAGAGGAAGTTTAAACCTTTCTTCTCTGCAGCAGGTAAATCTCAACAGAAGGAGTACTTTTAATATGTAGCTCAAATAAAAAAGACATTGTTAGTTAGACTTCTATAGCACATCAGTTTTCTAAAGCAAGAAATAGTTCTGTCAGTACAATTGACTCCTTTAGAGGGTCTGAATCCTACTACGGGCCATTTAATTTCAACATCTCTGCAGGTTGTAGCAGTTGTCATTAACATTCTACTACAATGGAGTAGAATTGATGCTGTAGTGTGCATAAGCTAGCAGCAATGAATGTTGGACAACCTGTGTTTTCTCAGCATAGCTTGGCACAATTTTCTCTTAAGTCAGGATATTTAAGTAGAGGTTCTTCAAACCAAATTTGAAGGAGCAAAAAGAAAATACATTTTGGATGTTTATCTTCAATTACAAAGAACTCAAGCTGAACTTTTCTATAAGGTCTGTAACTTTTATCAAGCTAGTACTTTAAAATTAATATTATTGCTTCAAATATTTGTTATGCATAAATAGTTTGAAAGGAGAATGGAGGTATCGTCTCTACATTTTCATGCTTGTTCATAAAACAAGGAGAGGCACATGAACATGAATTAACCTGTTCAGTCTTAGAGGGTTCAGGTACATGATAAGTTACCAGAGCTTGTAGAATGGCAAAGTACTAACCAATCCACAGTGACAACGTATTTTGGATGCAAGGTAAGGCATTCAGGATCAAACTTTTTCACAATAATCGTTTGTACTGTACTGGGCTTGCCTGGCAAGATTTTGGTAGTGGATGGCTACCAGCTTTGAAGAGAAGATGCCAAAAGCTTCCCCTGTCTAATAAAGTCAGTGCTGGCTACAAGACAGACCTGGTACATCAGTGATGCTGGTAGACCCTCTGTGATTTAAGAAAGAAAAGAAAAATTCTGCACAACAGCAGCTGGAAGAAAGGAGTGAGAACATGTGGGAGAAATAGCTCTGCAGACACCCAGATCAGTGGAGAAGGAGGCGGAGGAGGTGCTCCAGCCACCAGAGCTGAGACTCCTGCAGCACACAGTGAATACCCTGGTGAGGCAGCTGTGTTCCTGCAGCCCATGGAGGTCCATGAGAGAACAGAGATCCACCTGTAGCCTGTGAAGGACTCCACACAGAAGCAGGTGGATGTACCTGAAGGAGACTGTGACCCTGTGGAAAGCCTGTGCTGCACCAAGCTCACGTCAGGACATGTGACCCAGTGGAGAGGAGCCCATGCTGTAACAGGTGTTCCCGCAGGACCTGTGACCCTCTGGGGGACCCACACTGGAGCATTCTATTCCTGAAGGACTGCAGCCGGTGGAAGGGATCCACACTGGAGCATTTTATGGAAGACTGTCTCCCATGGGAGGGAAGTGGACAAGGCAATGTGTGATGAAATGACTGCAGCCCCCATTCCCTGCCCCCTTGCACCACTTGGGAAAAGGAGGTAGAGAGATTCAGGAGTCTGAGAGACTCAGCTGAGCCTGAGAAGACAGGGATGGGGGGAAGGTGTTTTAAGATCTATTTATATTTTTATTATCCTGTTCTGATTTGATTGCTAATAAATTCAATTAATTTCCTCAAGTCAAGTCAGTTTTGCCCATGACAGTAACTGATCTCTCAGTTACTCCGTTACTGGTGAGTGATCTCTCCCTGTTCTTGTCTCGATCCACAAGTCTTTCATTACATTTTCCCTTTTCAGTTGAGGAGAAGGAGTTTTTGAGTGATTTGGTGTGCACCTCACATCCAGCCAAGGTTAACCCACCTCACATACCCACACCTGTTTCATACATGGGAAACATCCTGTCTCACTCTCATAGAAACAAAAACTGGTACAGTAAAGCCCAGGCTGAGTTCACAGCTGGAAGATTGCCTTCTCTTTCAGAAAGTTACTAATTCTCTTGCTACTTTATGCATTAAATAAAACAACAAAAAAATTGTGCCAAATTGAAAACTACTTCAATTCATCATTTTCTATGGATAGAGAAGAACTTAAGAAGTTCTGAGGGAACCCCGTTAGTTTTCTCTTCCCAATAAAGTATAAGAAAACTTTTGTGGTTTATGCTATTGAGACTGAAGGTAGCAGTTTCAAAATGAAAAAGGGGCAATAATTGTTCCAGATTATTGTGGTGAGTACTACAGCATTAATGTCTCTCTTAATCACCTTTCTTACTGCAAAAAGAAGGAACTAGTATATTACATGTCTGAAGAATATGGCAGGAAAATTTTCATAAAAACCTGCATAATAGCTAGTAATTTGGGCTTTGCTATTTTTTCAAGACTGAAGTAACAAAGGACTTTTTTTGCCTTTTTTTTCTTTAGCTCTTCTCTCCTTCCTCCTTGCATTTGCAAGAGCTTAGCAGAATCAACTCCTTGATCCTTTTTTCTTAAAACAATTTTACTATAGGTTTCTCCACTCTGGTGAAGAAAAAAGCATGATTTGTTTTTAAGTACTCTAAAAAACAGGCTACAAAGTGTTCAAATGGGATTAATAGTTTTCTGCTTTCCTGTAGCGTTGTGTTTATTTTTCAACAACTCATGGCACTATCAAAGAAGAAATGGAATAAGTACAAGAAAAATTTTACAATGTGTAGAGCCAAAGATTATATTTATATAGAGTTTAATTTTTCCTTTCATAAAGAATGCAAGTCTAGTGGGAGAGATTCAGCTTTACCTAGGTCCACCTGTTCACACTCATCTTTGCAGTGTCTCTGTCTCCTTTGCCGTTCACTGTTAGCCATGCAGTGGGAAAAATCTCATGATTAATGATAATAGAATCAGCTTTCCAAATGAGCATAAAAAATAATTCTTTTTTTTTTTTCCAGAAACTATTTATCAGTTTATTTATTTCTGAAGATTGTTCGTAACATTTAATTCTATTGATAATGACTTAGCAGTATCTCTTCGGAAAAGCGATGTTCATGTATAAATTGTACATTAACCTTGGATTACAGTAGGGAATATCGTAATAGTGTCATCCTCTGTATCTACTATTATTCCTCACAAATATGAAAACATAGCTGTGCATTCACTATAAGTTGGAGGCCTTCACTCATTTTAAGATAACTGTAATTCTGTTGCTCTGTTTGACTCTAAAACTTTACTGTACCATTTTTCTGACTTTTGTTCAACAACTTTGCTTTGAAACTTACATTGCTGCGCTCTGCCTACCTCCTTTCCCAAATTCATGGCAAGGGACTAGGGAACAGAAATGGAGCTTACAAATAGTCAGTAGGTTTGCTCCAACACAGCTCCAATACAGCTCCCCAGACTTGTGCAATGACATTTGTATATAGAAAGAAGTTCACAGCTGTCTACTCTCCACATCCGTGAAGAATGTACCATCTCCTGGGATGTTCACAGGCCTACCTGGAGCAATAGCTAAACACAAAACCTCGTGATAATGCTGTTATGAGCAAGCACAATGGGAATATGTTTGGCTGTTAAGGCAGTTCAACTGAGAAACCTGATGGTTTTTTTCCTTTAAGAAATATGTGCCAAACTGCTTTCAATGCATGGGGTGCTCATTGAACCTCACCAAGTTCCCATACATTATATCAGTTTCAGTGTGGTTTTGTGCTTTAGATCAATCCTTTAATTTGAAATTTAAACCTTGTTTTCTTGTCTAGATTTACTAGAAGTAATAGTATAATTGAGTATATTTTTCATTTAAAATATACATGAGATATTTTACTATTCAGTAGTGTTGGAGGTACTTGTAATTATCTAGTTGGCTTTTGCTATAATAAGGCTTTTTTTTCAGCTGATAGATAGTTGAGTTCTATGAAGAAAAGCATCGACAGTCCTTGCCTCTCCAACTGTGCCTTGTAATTAGGGATACAGAAATAACTCTGCAGTTCCCTGATTTTGTGTATTGTCTTGCAAATCTCTTTCATGGCCCGCTTGTCAAAACCAGCAAAGCAGGAAAACTAGCTTTGAATAGCGTTTTGTGGTGCAGAAAGAATAGTTGTTCTACCTGCTACAGATATTATAAAGGCTCTCAGTGTAGAGCCATTTGTGCAGTAGTTTGAAAGCAATTGAAATTATTTTTAGAATTATATTCACTGTTGGCTAGAACAATGAGACTTTTACTTGTATTTATTCTTTTTTATAAACATTCTTATTCAGTGAAAGACTTTTTATTGGGTATTTCACTTCAGGAATGATTCATTATGGAAGTATATTCAGTGCAAAAGTATCAATTAATGGGTTATGCTCTAACCTTTTTACCTACTGAAGTCTAAATGCATAAATTTATTAAAATTTTGTATTTTTTTGAAGAACAATGCAGATGTATTTGTATTTTATATATGTATGTATGTGTGAGCTGCTTTCACAGTAACTGAAGCAACTTTGGTTGCTGTTTGTGTGAGGGATAAGCTGGAATACATGGGGCTCTGCCTGGGAACTGGTGATCAGCCAGACAAGAGCTGGTGGGTCAGGACTAAAAGGTAGACTAATGTGTAAGGCTGTAAAATCACCTGATTAGGAGGTAATGTATGAGACCTTCTTCAGAAAAACAGAAGTAACCTTGTGTTTGTAAGCCTTTTCTTGGCACAGGTGATAAAGGAGCTCATGGGGCAGATACTCTGTTGTACCTGACACCTGAACAGAAAATGGATTGAGAGCAGCCCTGTGCAGAAGGACTTGGGCAATCTCATGGATGAAAAGCTGTACATGAGCAGGCAATATTCACTTGCAGCCCAGAGAGCCAACTGTATTGTAGGCTGCATTAAAGGAAGCATGGCCAGCAGGTCGATGAAGGTGATTCTGCCCCTGTACTCTGCTCTTATGAGACCTGGAGTGCCGCATCCAGGTCTGGGGGCCGAAATATATGGCCATGGGCCTTTTGGAGTGCATCCAGAGGAGGGCCACAAAGATGATCAAAGGGCTTAAGCACCTTTCCTATTGAGGCCAGGCTGAGAGAGCTGAGGCTGTAGAGCCTGGAGAAGAGAAGGCTCTGGGTAGGCCTAACAGAACCTTCTGGCACCTAAAGGGAGAGTACAAGAAAGGTGGAGAGGAACATTTTACAAGAGTATGTAGTGATAGGACAAGGGGGAGTGGCTTTAATCTGAAAGATAGTAGGTTTATGTTCTTTATTAGTAATAAATTCTTTCCTGTGAGGGTGGTGACAGTAGAACAAGTTGCCCAGAGAGACTGTGGATGCCCCATTCCTGGAAATGTTCAAAGTCAGGCTGGGGGGTCTACAAGCAACCTGGTCTTGTGAAAGGTGTCCCTGCTCATGGCAAGTGGTTTGGAACTTGTTGATCCTTAAGTTCCCTTCCAACCAAAACCTTTCTATGATTCTATGATTTTGTGTAGTCCCACACTTAGAGACTTTTGTACATAGAGTTTCTCAGAAGTTCTGCTCTGATCTGGAACCTCAATACGTACAGGGTTTATCTTCCGATTTTTTATTCTTCTCTGGCAATGGTGTCTTCCCTGGTATTTTGACTTTGAGGCCAAAAATTCCTTGTCTACAAACATTTTCAAATGTTCTAGTTTGCTAGAACTGTGTGTAGCACGTGAGATTCCAAGAGTTTAAATCTTATCCTTGAAACTCCTCATATTATTATTTTAAAATGGATACACAAAAAAGTTTTGTTTGAGGCCTATAAAACAACAGTGGAGGAGTGTTCTTAGTTGGCAGTAGACTGCACTTCAGGTGAGACACTCAGTCTGCTAGAGGCTTACAGGATGCCATGACATAGAAACCAGGTTGTTTCAAGGAGGAAAGTTTGAAGAGACATTGCATTTAAGTGACAGTATTAAATAGACCTTTCATTGCAGAAAATCAGGTATTGCACTGAAGCATATTTCATATGAATGAAAAGCATTGCATCTCTAACTTGTAAAAGAAGGTCTATTTTTAAGACTTTACAGACTTTTACTTTGCTTTTTTAGTGTGTTTGGTTCTTTAAAAAAAAATGTAAACATTGGTGTGGAGGAGTGAGCAGACTCTGATTTTATTGTTATTGTCATATTTTTGACATCGTATTAGTAGGCTCTGAGTAGTCAGTGAAATATGGCTTTCAGTGATTTGGATGTTACAGGAGATAATGAATTGTGAAGGAAGCTGTCCATGACAAACAGGTAAGTAATGCGTGCCTGCGATTAAAACTAAAAAAAGCAAGGCATCTGATCATCCAGAATACACTAGTTTGGCACATTTAGCACCACAGTGCTTCATTGCACGGATCAAAAACCAGACACAGACATAGGTTACAGAGAAAAGAACGCATATTCCTTACACAGGTTGGTATAACTCTTCAAATTTGACCGGTACTTTGCATTGTTGCCATGTCAATCTACTGGTTCAAACGAGTTCTGGGAAAAGAACAAGAGGAGATCTGTCAGATGAGGAAACTGTCAAAATAATGACTCCATGGTCTCTCTTCTTATAAGGGCTAAGTCTAAATTTCAAAGCAGGTGCCCTCTTGGATATGCTCTGCATTTCTGATTGCCTAATTAGCCAAATGAGGGCTCCCTGTCACACAGACCAGTTCCTTTTGTGCCCTGTTCTTGTGTGAGTAGGATGTGGGCATGCTCTTTTGCATTTCTTGATTCACTGATTATTTAAAACTGTTGTTGTTACATTTCCAAGCCTTAAACTGTACTTCATGTGAACAAGCTTATCTGTTTTCATGTAGTATGGGTCCACATCTCAATCAATACCCATTGACGTTCTCCTTCGTCAATGTCAATATGTAATACCACAGACGCATTTTTTAACAAGAGTAAATATTTGTCACGCTTACTGAAAGGCACACACCAGTACACTGTTCTGCCTGAAAAATCACTCATTTCAAATGCCTAAAAAGTACTTTCCTTCTTTTGTCTTACTATTTTATTTTCTTTTCCAATTTGGATCACTCTGTTTTGGTGCCCACAGTGTGAGAATGTTCTATTACTCCCTGGCTTCTTTCTGTAGTCTTGCAGCCAGTTTTCTTCTCAGAAAAGGGAAGCATCAGCTGTAAAAACATATGCATATCAAGTAGCTAGGTAGCCTTACCATTTCGGTATGTTACAAAAGGATTTATAGGTTGCATTCTTTAAATGCATCAGGTCCTTGAAGAGTTTGCATAAGGCTCAGAAGAGAGGTAGCTCATGCTGCAGTCTACCTCAAGATATCTTGTAGCAGAGACGTATTTGCCTTCACAAATCTGCCTTATTCTCTGTAGGCAAAGCAATATCATGCTAAAAAGTTGGAGTTTAACTCTGAGCAATCTAGAAAAATAAAAAGAACTGGTAAGATAGCACTTGTTAATAACCATCATAAAGTGGCCTGATCACATGGAAATAAAGGGAAAGCAAATATGCTGTACAGGATGTGACTGATATATTAAATAAGTTTCTGAGTGTGTACTGAATTTGTAGTATGTCTTTCTATATCTGACAATATTAATATCAGAAGGGACAGTTGTGATATAAAATAATGTAAATCAGTCCTGTTTCTTTGCCATGTGCATTTCCCATGTGAACTGATTTAATTGCGCCTCAAATTCTGACATCATGAGACCACCTGTATGCCTGGGCACAATGGAATGTCAAATAGGGGAGTACTAAAACTAGCTGAATACAGAGAATAAGTGAAAGACCTGATGGAAACAGGAAAGGTAATGTTTGAACAAGTGATCAAATATAGAATTAGTGATTCTTTGCAATATCGTAAAAGAAGTAAGAAATTAGAGGAACCAAAAAATAAATGGAAGGCTTAACTAAAGTAAAAAAGGAATGAGGTGTGTAGGTAAGGTCAAAAAGTTGAGTAAAGAGAAGGTGTGGAAATGCACAAACTAAATTATATCAAATTATACTTTGAAAAGGTTAAGTCACGGTGAAATATCTTCTCAGTAATAGTTTGTTCAGTGTGGCCTATCTTAGGTTTCCAAAAAAAGGGAACTGAATCACTGTCTCACTGTACTACTGCTAGAATCCAGTCCCTTTTCTGAGTAATGTTAATTTATTGATTTGTTTTCTTCTTAAAAACTGTCTTGAAGAGTGGAATTTTGAGGTTTTGATAGATAAAACCAGAAAAGCAGCTGACTTTTTTTTCCCCATTACATATAATAAGATATGCCAAAAAGGTCACAGAAATCTGAAGTTCTTTTCTGTAGCTACTCCTTTTTCAGGATATTACTGAAATCGTAAAAATTTTAAAAATTCTTTGGAAAAGAACCAAGATCATGTGAATGGCAATGGAGTTTTCTTACTAAAGTTTTTATATTTATTTATTCATTCCATTAAAAATGACACCTCACAGTATATTAATTTTCAGTGTGAGTGTGTTTCATTATACCTCAAAGGCCTAACTTGATATGTAGCAATGGGACATGACTAAGACTATTGGCTCCTGTTACTGTGAAAATGAGACTACTTCAGAGGAGAGAGCTTTGTTTAAACAGTCTAGGAATAGTTTCAGTTTATGTTGCCTTCTTTGCTGCCTTTGGCAAATAGCAGATTTCAGGTATTAATCTTTGTAAATGAATGCAAGCCAAAAATAACATATTTTAAATGTAACATAAGTCATGACTGGCAACTTTAAAATTTATAAATGAGAACACTGAAAAATTAGATGCTCACTGCAAGTGTTTCTGAGGCCGGTAGATTTAGATCAAATGCAAGCTGCATACAAACTATTGTTGCCACCCATGTCTACTTTCACATCTACTAAGGCAGATGTTTCAGTGACAAAGAGGAGTTAAAACCATGTAATTCAAATGAAATAACAGTTTGACATAATGAGTCATTTCTAGTTATCAGGTGAGACTCTAACACTGTTTTACTGAACGTGATATAGTGATCTTGTTTTCAAAAAATATTAATTTGCCTGTATCCAGTATTATTGAATGGTACTTGAAAGTTACCTAATCTGAAAATAACTGAATTTCTGAATTTACTGTTGTCATATATCCAAAATTTACTTTGCTGCCTATTCTGTGATGACTGTGTACTTGCTCAGAGAAACTAAAAACATTTACAGAATATTTTTCATCAATGGGCAAAAAAACTGACTAAGTGAGCATTGTAAAGTGACTTATTCAACTACTGGAAAGCAGACTTCATGCAGTAACACTAACATCCTACATATTGCTTGGATATAGTTTGGCATCATTGAAAATTACCAGGGACTGAAACAAAAACCTGCAAGGTCTATGAAAAATTTTAAGATTGCAGATGTCATATACTTCTGTATGCATGTTTAAGTAACTTTGATTGAAACTCCTTCCTTAGATCAGTATGGTGGGGATTCTCATTCCTAGTGTCAGTGCAATTTTCTCATCAGCTTCCCAGAAGTCAGCTTCACCTAATGTACCACTTTGGCATTGAACAGCATTAACGGGGCAAATATCTCCTTGTAATCTTTTCTAGTCCGTATTTCTGTGCATTTATATTCAAACTTTCCTCATTTAGATTTTTATGTTCCTTAGACCTCTGGGTGTCCTGGAGAAGGATCCATCTTCACATTGCAATGCAGTCTTCATCTCTTGGGCAATCTACAGATTGAACATTGTATTAAAAAGTAAGTATCTAGAGGTTTTATTCTCTGCATTGCTTTCATTTATGGAATATCACATACATCGTGACACATAGCTAAATTTGGTTATTTCAGCAGAGATGAATTACTTCCTCAGTGTTATAAGAAATGCAAAAAGCTGAAAAACACATTTTCTTCCTTTGTCATTTAAGTGGTTTTATGACCAAACCTCTCTCTGTTAGAATAACCGTAATTTTGTGGTGAAACAAAGCTATAGGGGAATTTTTCATCTCTCTTAGCACCATACTGTGATTAAATTACAGTCTGTTAGTGCTGATGGGGGGTAAGGTGTGGTGGCCGGTGAACATACATTACAAGGGACAGAGAGTTTTCAGTAAGACAAGTCCCTAGTACCACAAGAACCACATCATGTTAGGGTGACCAAAAAGGCTTCTCCCAGGATGCATTGTTCTGTTACGTTAATCTATCCCAGTTTGGATTCCCCGGTTGGCTGTCAGCCTCTACCCCTCGTCACTCACCCAGAGCTTCCCCATTGGTCCCCGTTCCCTAGTCCCGCCTTTTCCCTGCCCCCGGATTGTTACAGTGGGGATTCTGTAACACGATGTATCAAACAAGGACCGATTCATGATAGATGTTTCAGAGATGTTGTTTCCTCCAGCCGCATGGCCGGACCTCTGCTGAGGAACTGTTACAGTCATAGGGCCCGAGGGTCCTTGCCCGCGCAGGGAAACACAAACAAACCAATGGGGAACGAGGCTGAGCAGGGGCTAGGGAAACCCCGTGCCCCTCTCCTAGGGTTATGTGGCAGGGGGGAGGAACCCCAATACTTCACCTGTTTATTTTTAACAAAAAGAGATTTGGAACTTTACACTGAAAACAAGGACAGTTTCAAAACAAAACAAGCTACCCTCCTGAGTCTTTGAATGTCCAAACAGATTCTCTGGAACATCTTAAGGCTGACAGAAGGGAGACAGGACTCTCTGAGCATGCTTTGTGGGGAAACT
>NW_008238983.1:5542798-5552990 GCF_000691975.1 Corvus brachyrhynchos | reverse complement strand
AACTCCACGCTGCTTGGAGAGTGGCCCCGTTTCGGCTCGGTGCTGCGCTGCGCGGTTTCTCGTGTCGCTGTGGAAACCGCCGCTTCTCGCTCTACAAAGCTCTCCGAGCCGTGTGCTCAGAGCGGGCTTCCACGCCGACCCCCGGTTCCTGGCTGCTCGTGGGGGTCGCCTCTCTGCTGCACACGGCCCATGGAACCTATGGCGTCTGCAGTGTCGCTCCCTCACTTGAGATCGAGTGGCCGGGGACCCCGAGACAGGGATGGGGTCTGTGATAAGGTGCACGCTCCCGAGGGGATCGGGCGCATCCAGCACAGGCACCTCTGCTGGCACGGCTGCAGTCACATGCTCCTGGGATGGCAGCCGCGTGGTCAGCCACGGGATTATGGCCATCCTCTGCTTTAGGGGTAATGAGATCATACAAATGCTCCAGAAGAGCTTCACTGATTACAATGGATCCACAGACCTTTAAATTCTAGATACATTTCTTTCTGTGGTTCAGAGAGCCGCATTTCCCACAATTCTTCCATAGTCCAGAGAGAATACCCAAACCAAGGTGAGAAGAGAGAGATCTAGAGTGGTTTTTACGCACGAATTTTCTGTCCTTAGCGATCGGGGATCTCTCTGCTTGCAATTCTCTACCGTTTGTTACAGTGGGGATTCTGTAACACGATGTATCAAACAAGGACCGATTCATGATAGATGTTTCAGAGATGTTTATTTCTCCAGCCTCATGGCTGGAGCTCTGCTGAGGAACTGTTACAGTCACGGGACCGGAGGGTCCTTGCCCGTGCAGGGTAAAACAAACCAACCAATGGGGAACAAGGCTGGCCAGGGGCTAGGGAAACCCCATGCCCCTCTCCTAGGGTTATGTGGCAGGGGGGACGAACCCCAGCACCGGATAAAACTCTGAGTTTCGGGATCATGTTCGTATTTGCCTCTGCAACCTTTGACAGTGTAGCAGCAGTAAATGCTCCTGCTGGAACGCACGCAAATGCCCTTCTTTACTCTTTGCTACTGACTATAATATTGAACCCACCTGTGCCTCTGCGGGTGCACGTGGGACCCCACGGAGCTGGGCAGGGACAGTATTAGTAAGGGAGAGAGCAAATACATTGAATGGGGGGCAGCATTCCTCCTGTGGAAATATACAACCTAAAAAAAAGTTATATAATCTTTGTCAGAGATTTCTGTATGAGAGTGATGGAACACTGAAATAACTGAAGACCTATTCTGAAAAATTTGACGTAGGTCAATGTTTGTAATATATAGGCACTTTTAGTTTTTGTCCAATAGAATATTAGTATTAGAGTTGTGGTCATGTTTCTGTCATTCTAAAGTAGCCTTTTAGAAACTCAATATTTCATTATTTGTTATTAGAAATTTACATAATAATATCTTTTCTCCTATTAAGCATGTTAAAAATGACTTCCTGTTAACACAATAAGAAACTATTTCAGTTTGAAAATGTTAGCATTTTTAAAATGTGTGAGGTTTTGAATAAGCTTTTAATTATGGTTTTGAAAGCTTTTGATTTTTTTTTAATAGGTTTTGCAATATTCTATTGTGAAAATGTCATGTTTTAATCCCAGCCATCAACTAAGTATTACACAGCCTCTAATTCTCCCTACCCTCACCCTGGTGGGGAGGAAAATAGCAGGAAAAAAGTAAATCTCATGGGTTGAGATTTACTTTTCAGTTTAATAATTGAAACTTCATAAAATATAATAACAACAACAAAAAAAGAAAAAATGAAAATAATATTAATAATAATAATAACTAAAACAATAAAAATAATAATTGTAATGAAATTGAGAGAGAGAGAGAAATAAACCTCAAAAAATAAGGAATGCAGAGTACAATTGCTCACTACCACTGATCTATGCCCAGCCCATCCCCAAGCATAAATCAGCAGGTTCTGGCCATCTCTCCCCAGTTTTTATACTGGGCATGATGTTCTGTGGTATGGAATATCCCTTTGGTCAGTTCAGTTCAGCTGTCCTGGCCATGCTGCCTCCCAGCTTCTGGTGCACCTGCTTGCTGGCAGAGCCTGAGACACTGAGAAGTCCTTGACTTAAGGTAAGGAGGGCTCAGCAACAACTGAAACATGAGTTGTTATCAACATTGCTTTCACACTAAATCCAAAACACAGCACTGCCTCAGCTATTAAGAAGATAATTAATTATATCCCAGTGGAAAACCAGAGAAAATCTTTTCAAAACAATTGCAGACATTCATTGAAGCTTGCTGGCTAGTTCATGTCTCTTCTACATGATTAGAGTTCATTAAAGCAAGAATTCTGTTGGTCACAGAATCTCAATCATCCCATTTGTAGCTCAAGTTAATGTGAACTAGGTTTTGTCCCCAAAACCAGCTTAGTGTAGGTGATTTACGCTTTCTAGACAACTCCATAACTTATATTGGGCAACTTTTCATAACTCAAAAAAAAAAAAAAAGGTTGAAGGAAGATAATTGTCTTGGAAGCGGGAAGAGTGAAACTACAAATCTGTTCATGACATTTAAACTAGGAGTACAATGCAAAAAAAAAAGGTTGAGGACATATCGTTTTATAATCACTCAAAATTGTTTTGCCCAGAAAGAACCTCTGTGAACTGGCTGGTGAAATATATAAGCTCCATATAATCTGCAATTTAATGCTGTACTAAGCAGAAGCTAATGGTTCTTGCTGAGATACAAACTATAGCAGTTGCAAGTGTAGAGCCTGGAAGGGCTTGTTTATACACCTAGGCAGAAAGCTTTGTTGAAACTATTTCAGAATTTAGGATTTTTCTGGCTCTGCAATTTTGTGAAATACTCAGGAAAGATCAAGAACCGAGCTATACTACATTTCTAGGATTCCTTGTGACCATGCTTTAAATTAAATTACAAAAGAATGAAAATGGTAAAGGAAACAACTGATATACTTAGTTACAAGTGAAGGTTATCAACAGTAATATAGTCAAAAGTTAACAAGAGCCTAATGGATGTTTTTTAATTATTATTTTAAAAAAACTGCTTATAATAAACCCTCTTGAAGGCAGTGTTAATGAATTGCATTTACCCAGTGGTCTATTCAGAGCAATTTGTATATTATAATATGTGCATTTCTGTAGTTCATACAGAATACAGAATGAGTCCTAGCCAAGCTGCATTCCCACAATACTGTATATAATAGCTCTGTTCATTTTTCTGCTTTGACATTTGCTGCAATGCACTACCTGCCTGAGCTGTAGTGTCATCATCATTCAGCCTGCTGAATTTAGGGAGGAATCAAACATCTTGAAATGTCTACAGTAACATGTATTACAGAAAGAGATTTACAACTTTTTGTTTCATTAGAAGCTATTCAAGCAGCAGAATCCTTTAGCCTACTGGAGATGAGTGCTCATGCCACTAACAAATGCAGAAGTTAGTCTAACCCTTTAATACCTCAAAATACTTCCTTTTTGATTTCTGTACAAAAATTGTTTAAAGCAAAAATCCTCAGCAATCTTGTTCTACTAGTTTAAGGAGCTAATGCCATAATGCATGAATGCTAGGAGGACACTGAAGACTGCGTCTGTTCCAAGTATAGGGATTGGCTCTGAAGAGAATTGTAGGATTTGGAATTTTGAGTCATTTGTACTTGTCTCCTTTTGTGGTCATATAACTACACTGGTTGCACAGATCTCTCTGACAACTTCAAAAAGGAAATATGCATATATGTTTTCACTGGTTTCTTAAAAGGCTACATCACTGCTGATCTTCATGTCAGTAATGCCATTGGCTCATGGAAGTAAAATTAATGTTGTTATTTCTGTTGGGAGGTTATTTTTCCTCTCATTTTTATGACTTCAAAATTATATGTGTGCAGGATGCATCCAAGAAGGCTTTTCACTATTCACACCCTCTCATTTTTATGACTTCAAAATTATATGTGTGGCAGGATGCATCCAAGAAGGCTTTAGAAACTATTCACACTGTGGTTAGCTTCAGTACGCTCCTTGTTTCATAATGTACATGTAGTTTGTTTTGGCATAGGTGCAGTCACTTATTTTCATAAATTCTGTGTAGCAGCATAACCACCAAATACTCTTTTGAGCTCAAATGATCACAGAGTTTGTTTAATTTATATGTCAGTCTATATAATCTGACTGGCACTATTAGCCTCTTTTGATTGTGTATTTTTATGGTCCCATAATGTACTACATCACAGTCTAATTGCATTTAATCCTTTAATGACAATGCTTAGAACTGCCTGTCATAAGCATGAGCTTTTTATAATTGTAGCTATTCTAAATCCATCATAAAATAAAATAATATTTAGAAATTATTAGTGATTCTGAAATAACAGATCAGGCCATCAGCTGTACAGAACACAAAATTCTGGGATCATCTATGTTCTTAAGTGAGATCGAGCAATAAAAATGTCAGAATAATGTGAATTTCGTGCCATGGTAGTTAGGACCCTGTTAAGCACGCCATAATTCTAAAATACCAGGCATCAATGTTATAAGTAGACATTTGTAACAGAAGAGAAATTTGTTAAATTGGTATGAATGGAGAAAGAAGGGGGATGTCTAGTTGTACAATCACCAGATGGACAAAATTTCAAGAATGTTTGGATTTTGATGGTACCTGGATAAGCAGAACTGGATAGCTCTTGTAACATGTTATTATCGTAATTTTTAATATTTACTAGACCACAGGATAAATGTCTTGGTTCCGTAGGCCAGACTACTTGGACTCAACTGTTTTGGTGGTTGATGGTGGTGTGAGAGCATGAATGTAAGTGAATAAAACTGTTTTGTGCTAAGACAAACTCATGTTCCCCTCCTGTGGGGTCTTACATAGAGTTTTGCTACATCTGTTAGCTTCACAGTATTTCTATGTGTATAAAATGACCTATGCCTCTTAGATTTTCTGCATTTAAATTTCTTTTCAAATGAGAAGGTCTCCATATCTGCGGAAGGCTCTCATGAACAACTGGAAAGTTGTGTGAATGTATTGAATAGAGAATGTTAAATAATTATAGTTCTATATTATTAGAACTGTTGGGGATTAAACTAATTTTAGTCTATAATAATCCTAAACATTTTGAGTCTGTAGTTTATTACAAGCCTGCATTTGATGTAGCTGGATACAGGCTCCACATGAAATACTTCACCCTTATGTGGGTGCTGAGTTTTTGGCTTGTCTTTGTACCCATCCATCTGTTAGACTGTCTGTATGCTTGGTCACCAGGTGATAAAGAAATTAAGGTGTTGTCATATGTTCATGAGGATCCCCTTGGTGGCAAGCAGTCCTAAATGAGGAGCATGTTTGTGACTAATGAAGGCATTCTGCTGCCAAAATCTTGTTGTTCTTCCCAGCTCATACTCTCTCACTGATGTATCATTCCTGAGAAAAGACCACAAAGGAGAAATATGTTGCAAATATTCCTTTTGAGAGAACCGTATGATTTCTAAAGTCTTTTGAGGCTTTGCACTTTCCTACAACTTCCCTAGCAGAATTTTAAGTTTCAGCTGTGCTTAAATCACAGGGCCTTGTCACATTTATCAGATTTAGAGTTTTAAATGTTCATTTCTGTTAACTGTGTATTTATGTTGTGAAGTTAATGTGCAGATGAAGAGTTGAGAGTGCATGTTATTCGGTGTAGCGGAAAATGAAGTTTTTAATTATTTTTACTAAGCTTGTGCTTGTAACAGTCATGGAGGAGTGTATTATTTTACATACTCTTGTCATGAAATGAGTGTCAGTTTCCTAGGAAGATAACATAGCTCCACAAAAACCAGCAGAAATGGGACCATTTTATAAAATGTTAATATTAGAAATAATTGTTTCTAGATGAGATGCAATTGAATCATACAGTGATACATCATTAATGGCTAAATAATACACTTTGAAATTTAATTTATTTGTCCTTGTCTCTTTGTTTCTGTTTTGATAGAGATGCTCTATGGCAGTCCTTGAATGCTGATATCAGAGAAGACTTCATATTTGTGACATTTGATCGAAAAGAAAAAGTTTTTTGATTTAAATTAATGAGTCAATGTTTTATTGGACTAACATGATTCAAGGTTGAGAACAGGTGTAAGATAGCAAGAGAAAGATTCCTAGCTGGTCACAGAACTCTGGTGGTGGTGTGAGTATGCCAGATGTACTCTCATTCTCCCTTTCTTTCTTAAACTCACTATTAAGGTGCTATACGTAAAAATTTCCCTCCTTCCAAAGTACAGAGCAAGTGTACCTTCATGTACTTGAGTATAGAAGTCTCCCTGTTTTCTGCCATAGGGTATGCAGAAACTACATGCTTAATATTAGACAACCTCTTTAGAAAAAAATACTATCCAGATGTGTCACTCACTTCTACACATATCTAGAGATGATGACACAGGATCATCACAGGCTTGGAAGCTGTGTAGAGACAAAGATACATGGCTACTTGATAGTCTAATCCTTGCCTCCTGTTATCTACAGCAATTTGAAGAGTTGGTAATCAAAACAATGTCTACACTGTTTCCATTGAGAAATTTTTATTCAGATAAATGTCAGAAAAAAATTTAAATGAGCAGCTCTAAAAATAAAACCACAGTCACATAAATTAAATGAATACCACTTGTAGATATTTTCAAAATGCTAAGTTTTAAAACTCTGTCAAATTATTTCCTTTATATAAAAGTATGCCTTTGTTTTTTCTCAGGAGAAGGGGGTGGAGGGCGTGGGAGGGGGGAAAAAATGAAACAACAAAACAAACAAGAAAACCCAAATACTTTTCCATTATAATGGCTTTCTAGACTGCATGAAAAGTCCCAAGTGATGCAAAATTTATAAGATTAATGTATTTTAAAAAACGAAAAGCTAAGACCACCAAAATCAGTCAGATCGATTGTTGCATAATTTGAATAAAATTTTGGATAATTCTCTGATGAGTTTAAAGAAATTAACTAAAAGAGAAACTATAATTGTAAGATGAAACAGGAGATTTCTAGTAGAAAAAAAAGTGTTCAAGTTGTAAAGACAGTTGAAATGGGATTACAAACGCTCAGCTTGAAAATGACAAAAATTAATGTCATTATATTCCATCTGTTGGCTAAGAACTTCAGTAGCAGAGAATGCTTTAGAAGGCTATATGAAAACTTCCAGTTCAGAAAACTTTGGTGAATGAGATCAAGAGAAACCCTTGTACTTGCATGTATATATTTTATTTCTTTTGCATTTATATTTTCAAAATTTGGTTCTCATGTCCAAGATTTATTATGTATAAGCTTTTCCTTAAAGCAAATCTTATACTTAACTGAACTCAGAATGGTAGAACATTTAGGTCACAATACCAAAATAGATACAGAAACTCGAAAAAGTCTCTTAGTTAAGTGTCAGGACCCAGAGTACACCATGACATACTAACTTCCTGAGTAGCCTCCCTTGGATCTACCCTTCACATCCTGCGTGTGGGTCCAGAACCCCATTTCAGGGCAGGCCAGATGGCCCTTCCTTGTCAGAGCCATGCTGGAGGTGTGCTTTCTCAAGTTCTGTCCTTGGATGAGTAGTTTCCAGTCATGTTTCCAGTGATGTTTCTGGCCTCATCTCCTGACTAGATTCACTAGGGGGACTCTGGACCCAGCCGAGTGTTTCAATTTGTCTGGGACAGACAGTGCAGCCTGTCACCTGCACCTTGCTCTGCCCACAGCTTGCAGATGTTGTGCTATTGTGTCCTGGCTGGTGAGTTGGGATCACTCACGGCTTCCACCTCATCCTCCCATGGGAATGGGTCCCACTCACCGACATTTAAGTTCTAATTAATATGTCAGCATTTTTAGCATTAAAAAGTGTGCAACATTTTGAGTATGTTGTTTAGTTATTGAAGATTTTAATATAATGAACCATACAGCAATTGTGTTCTGATTTGTTTTGTTTTTTTTTTTAAACATAACCTACTGGAAGTTCTATTTGTCAAAAAAATGCTAAAATGCCAGAGTTTTCTCTTTTTAATTATGGGCTGAGAACTTCAATATCAGAGAAGGCTTTTAATCCACAGTGATATTAAGACCAGATGTTTGAAAAAGAATTGGGAATGAGATCATCAGCTGCCAACATGGGTTTACAAAGAAATTTGTCAAAGTCTCTGAAAGGGTTTTTGGAAAAGTTTTCAAAAATAAATCTCAGGGAGAGAGAAGAATTTAGTCTATATTTTGTAGAAGAATCATTAAAGTATCACTTGGCCTAATCTAAACCATAAAAAGAATGAGTATTAAGTTTAGGATACAGTCTTTGGTCAAAAGTTTACTAGAAGAAAGAATCTAGAGTGTTGTAATTAGCCATATGAAGCTGTCTTCTGCAAATGTGAGCACTGGAAGTAGCTTTACTGAACAAATTTATTCAAATAATGATTTTTGAACCTAGTGTAAGCTGTCATAAATACTCACAGAAAGTATTATGAACAGACTGCAAGGTAACATACATCAAAGTTCTGTAAAGGAGCAAATATAGAATAAAACTATTTCAAAGTTGAAAGCCATTTATGTTTGCAGCATCCAAGAACAAGTTAAAAGAGTGGAAAAAAAGGAAGTAAAAATATTTTCTGAGAGATTAGATGCACATAGAACATAATGTGTTATGAGAAGGTAGTTTGTGTCAAGTGCAGAAAATACAGCTAAAGGAATTGAGTTGAACTTTAGTGAACAGCAGTCTTCAAGATTGTTATTTATGGATTTTGTTGCTCATCTAGGTGTATGGCCTGTGGGACAAGAGGCAGAATAAGTGAAAAATGTGTAGATTGAGAGAAGATAGAGCTATAGTAACTTAATTTGGAGGAAAAAAAAAGAGAGAAATTTCTGTAATCTTAAGTGTCTGTACATTGTCAGGTATATAAAATTATTTTTATTGTGAGGTCTATAAATTTATATTCAGAAAATTATTTACTTTGTACTGAGCATCAGGGATAGTAGACTGGAAGCTAACCTGTGCCCTTATTCTGTCCAGATTGCAAAGGAGAGTAGATAGAGGCCAAAAGGCAATTTGCCTTCCCTGTGTTCTGTTTCAGGACTAATAGTTTTTACAGAAATGTGAAGGACCAAGTGATGTGCATTTTTTTCCAGAGAAAACTGATGGAAGTATTTTGGGCATACTATGTGTGTTTAAACTTTCACTAAGTAAAAGGAAGAGTTTAAGGAGATTAGCATTCTTTTTATTTGGAGTTTTCAGTTTACCTACAGCTCAAACTTACCCACATAGAACTTCACCATTTTTCTTGCATTTATTTGTGACTGTGGAACTCCTCTTGATGGCAAGAGTGTAAGAATTAACAACAAGTGTTTTCAACAATTTGAGTTAATACATTAACAGCTAGGTAAAAATAGGCAGTGATTAAGTGCATCAATATCAGTTTTGTTTGTTGATGCATTAAGACGAAATGCATTATATAAAAGGTTAAATTCTGAATATTCAGTATCTCTTCACTGCCTTCTGAAGTGAAAATAATAAAATGAACCTTACACATTTTGCTGGCATAGATTAATACTGACAATAATGATAAGAGGGAAAAAAAATTGAACTGTATTACCTGGAGAAATTTTTTCAGTCAGTGAAATGACTCACTTTTATACTTCCTTTGGTCAATTACACAACACTAGGAAGATCTAAAAGGGACAAGGCATCAAAGGATAACCAAACTCATACAAAGGACTATTTTAAAAGCTTCGATCAACTAAAATGGATTTTTTTTTTTCCATTAGAAAGGGGGATTAATGCTTTAAGGTGTTTTTAAATCTTGTGTTTAATGTAAGATAAAGGATGTATTCATATTGAAGTAGGACAGGGCATTATGGATTTTATACCACAATTCTGTACTCTTCGGATGTTACTGGATTGGCTGGACCATATAAATTCAACTTCAAATTTTACAGGATATGGAAGGAGAGGTGTCAGAGACTGAAAATAGTTAACGCCTCAAACATTGATATAAAATTTTGCTCATTATAAAGAAGCTACAACCAAAGAAGCCTCCCTGAAGACTGGGACTTTGGACTGAAAGTCAAACTGTTGATTAGATAAAGGGAAATGCATTGTTCAGTCATCTCAGGCTGAGGGAAAGGTTTGCATCCACAAAAGGCCAAAGCCACTACCTGCAACTATCCCCGGCTGAGTTTGAGGTGGGGGGAGAACACAGCTCACAGAAGCCAGGTTTACACAGACTCCCCCCAACCGAAGGGGGAGG
>NW_008238983.1:5535863-5542696 GCF_000691975.1 Corvus brachyrhynchos | reverse complement strand
GACAGGGCTGGACATGCCCACCCAGCCTGAGCATGTACACCCGTGGGACTCTGTGCCTTCTGGGGGACCTTCACCACCGAGAGAGCAGCTGGAGAGGATCAAAGAACATCGCTGGGATCCACGGAGTGGTGATATTTTCCTTATTCTGTCCCTGTCACTCTTTCTGTCCCTCCCACCTATTTTCTACTTCTTTCTTTTTTTTTCCTTCTTTCTTTCTTTCTTTCTTTCTTTCTTTTCTTTCTTTCTTTCTTTCTTTCTTTCTTTCTTTCTTTCTTTCTTCTCTCTCTCTCTTTCTCATATTTACCATCAAATAAAACCCTTACTATTGTCACTGGCATATGGTCTCGTTTGCACCTTAATTTGGGCAGAGGCATTTCTAAGAACCTTAAAACTGGATCATAACAAAAGGGTACAAATTGAATATACCAGAGATATCATGTCAGATTTCCCTCTTCTACTGTTTCTTCTGGTTTTGTCCAAGCTATATTAAGGAGATGCAATCCCATAATTATAAAATATCTGGTATAATGTCAAATGAAAAGTACTGGATTAAATGAGGAATTAATACTTAATTGCTGTATGAGTCCCAGATTGAAGAACTGGCTATATGAGACAACAAGGGTTTGCATCTAAATGGAAAATAGTGGGGAAAGTTCTTACTAAATGTGTTTTTAAAAATTACTCCTTGGGGAGTGTAATTTCTGTTTAAAATCTTTGCAGTAGGAAAAGCAGAAGCGGACTAAAGATACCTGCAGGCACAAGGGTGAGAAGTTTTAAGGAAGCAGGGAGATTATAGTATCAGCTAGGAAGAGCTAAGGAACCTGAATGATTATGATAGTACAAGAGGCATAAAACTGAGCATTATAGCACTTCGAGAGGAATAACAATAGTATTGACTGCAGAATGGGACCTTGAGGTGTTTGCTAAGGAGGGAAGCATCTGGGTTCTTGTGTACCACATCATAGGTCTAGGTCATTAATATGATAATGTCATGAAAAGAGTAAGAATCATCAAATCATATAACATCCTGATTTGGAAGGACCCACAAGGATCATTGAGTGCTGCGGTGCCATTGCCAGCTAGCACGCTGTCCTGGGCACTGGGCAATCTTCTGCCTGTCTCGAAGGCGAGGACGGAGGCCCATCACGGCGCAGGAGGGCAGGTGAAGCTCCAGGTCGGGTTCACCTTGACCACCAATGGCGAAGGTGCGTGAAGGAGGCAGGAAAAAAGCGGAGGGACTTCTTTGTGGGTGAATGGGTTTATTGAAAAACACAAGAAAAACCACGGAGAAGCCAAAGAAATGGGGCTGTCATGGGGTTTTATACCCCTACAGAATGGGCATGGAAAACACACGGTAACCAATAACACCTCAGTTAGGGGATGCTACAGAGGTGGGGTAGCAAATGGGAGAAGAAGTAGGTGGGGGGGTGTAACAAGGGGCCAATCAGCTACCAGAGAACATAAAACTCTCTGGAAAGACAACCAAATATGAGAAATAAGGGGAGGGGAGGGCAGTGGCCAATGGTAAGGCACAGATATTTTTCACAGCCTTTTGGGTGCTGCCTGTGAGGCTTTTGGGCTGTGGAGGCACCAAACCAATGGATCTTTTGGTCCATTTGATCCAGCTGACCCTGGGGTTGGTCATGGTTCACCGCAACAATTGAGTCCAACTCATGGCCCTGCACCTCCCTAAAAATCACACCACGTGCCTGAGAGCATTGTCCAAACACTTGAATTCTGTCAGGTTTTGTGCTGCGAACATTTCCCTGGGGAACCTGTTTAATGTACTTGACCACCCTTTGAATGAAGAACTTCTTCCTAGTATCCCACCTTCCCTGACAGCTTCATGACATTTCTATCACAAGTCATCAGAGACAACAGCACTCGCCCCTCTGCTTCCCTACGTAAGGAAGCTGTGACAACGAGGTCTTCCCTCAGTGTCCTCTGCAAGAATGAAGCCCTAGTTTATGTAAAACATTTACATAGAATACAAGGAAGTATTAATAAAAGAAGGCACTAGAATATCTTGGTGTGAAATAGCATGAAGGATTTTTGTGACCTGAACTCTTGAGGTTCACAGAACATGAGTGTGTGTACATATATGTATATGTGTATGTAAGAATAAAAATTCTACTGGATAAAGCCAGTGATCTTGTTGCCCCATGTTCTGGCTTGTGTCAGCAGAATGAAATTAAAAATGCTTGTTTAGTTAACACACCAGACTGTGACATATCATACCAGTAATGCATCAGACTATGAGAACACCTCCATCATTAAATCACTGGTGAAGGGTAAGAGAGTGGAATGTCAGAGAGGAAAACTGCTTAACCAGAGGAAAAGAGTAGCATGCAAATATGTAGGACTGGCATGGACACTGCAGAGAAAGATAGAATGTATTTGATTAACAGTTTGCTTCCCTTCTAATGGAACTTTCTGCTAAGAACTTGGAGGTACATGGTGCTTGCATAAGGACTATGCAATGAATGAATTTGGTAGATTGATTCAGTGTGTTTTCTTTTGCCGTGGTGTCAATGCATATGTGCATAAGTCTAGGGAAGAGCAGACAGGATTTAAATAGAGGCTTGGATCTAAAATTCTAGTTCACACAGCCATCCAGGCCCCCTCTAGACAGAATGCAGGAGCAGGGAGAGTCTGTTAAAAGGGGGTTTTTTTGACTTGTGCTCAGACAAATTATAACAGGACAATGTAAAAAAACCCAAACAAAATGAAGCAGCAGCTCAAAGACAGATTGTCTGAGATGGAATATTAATGTTTTGAAGACAGTAGAAGTACACTAGATATGCAAGTGAGGAAAAGAGGATATATGTAAGCATAGATTGTGCTAGAAGGAGTCAGACCACATAATTAATACCTGTACTGTTCATTAATATGTGAACAACACATAGCTTCAACTGTGCTTTTTACCTTAAAACATAAGACAAAACAGTGGCTTTATTCAGCATATGAATCTCACTCAAAGTATTTTATTTTGTATAAAAAGAACATGAATGGGTTACAGCATAAGAAAAAAAAATGTTGATGTTGTTGAAGGGAAAGTTTTAAACCTACTTCTGCATGAAAGTATTGTGTCTTACATTTTTAATCACTCCATCCTTCTGTGAACTAAAATTCTGCCTCCTTTCCTTATTATATTCTAAAACCCAACATTACACAGAAGTGCAATTTGCAAGCAAAGAAATTGAGATAGTTGCTTCAGGCCTTTGTTTTTCATTAGCTGAAAGATCATAAATTGTCAGTGTGACAATTGCCTCTGCCTGCTTTGCTATGCTCAGCTCCTTGTCCCTCCCAGAAGCAGCCTGCCCTTGTATCCTGATATTTTATGCCTGATGATATATGGCTCCTTATATTTTACGCTGAGGAAAACTACATATGAGCTTATACAGAGTGATTCCTTTATGATCCAGAGAAGGAAATGAGCCTTCCTTAATAGCTGGTTAGTCTTAATAGAACTAAGGAAGTTACTGGTAAATACAAAACACCTTAATTTTGTTGGAGACTGGAATGCTGCAGGCTCAAGAAGACCTGAACTTACGTAATACAGCAGTGTGAGGAGATTCAGTTTCAGGAAAAAGGATCTTATCAGAGTTGAGTTACCACCATAAAATCATTCATGCAACTTATAAATCAAGGGAATACTAAGGCCTACATGTCCTACTGCTGGGATCACAGAACCAGCCCTAGGCAAGACTTGGCTTTCTGATACATCAACAGAGGGGATTTCAGAGTGATGTGTAGGATACTCCGAGTCTCTTTGAAAGAAACAAACAAAAATTCCTTAGGTTTTTACTAATTAAGTAGTTGCTTTGCAGCTTTACATGAAATATGGGAAAAGATCAGGCAAATTAATATAATTGTCCAATGTGACATGTAGAGATGTTAGAAGGGAAACAAAATAGCAGAGTGACATCTAAAAGGCTTAAGGGAGTTTGTAAGATACAGTGACCTGATTGATAAAAGCAGAATCAAACTCGTGATATTTAAAAAGAAAAAAAAGGAAAAAAGACTGATTTCTGTTAACTATATTTCAATTGATGCTGACAGTTGACACCATTGATTTTAATGACAGATCAATTTGAATAAGATAAAACCTGGAAAATTATTTTTAGAACCTTGCAAGAATAAAAGAAATCTCGCATAACTGCATATATAAATACAGAAGACTTTAAGAAAATGGAAAAAAATTACTTAGTATAAACCTTAATAATCTAAAGTAAAGAAATAGAGAAAAAAATAAAAGTATTAGGTTAAAGATGCATGCAGAGAACTATGATGACCAGGGAAGTAAATACAATTGCTTAATACTTTACTTCCCTGTTCTTAATATCCAATAATGAAATAACCTAAATGTGCAAAATGACAGTTAATATATATTTATAATTGGAATAAAATAATCATTCAGTTTCTGCAATCATTCTTCTATAAATGAATTGTAAAAATATTTGATTTCAATTTAAAAAGCTGGATATTTTTCATGAAAATAAAGTCTTTATATATAGTAGGAACAGGAAATATTTCCCATAACCACTCTTTTTGAGAAACTATTGGGAGGTCTGTTCAGTTTGGGACTACCAAATACTTAATTTAATATTTTGGTGATTCAGTAGTAAAAATAAACATTATGTTAATGGCATTCAGAGACCAAATTAAATTTACGATGCTGAAATTATGGTAAATAGTTTTAAAAATGAAAGGATATTTTCTGTGGAAAAAAATGAGCGTAAACCATAGTTTTTAAGAGGCTGTGGTAATATAGACAGTAGATTGAACAAGAGATGCAATGAAATAAGGTCAGCACAATGACCAGTATCATTGGCTCTGCTTTACTGGATAACTACTCAGCTGAAACAATACTTATGCTCCCGTTAGGACAGGAATTGTAGCATGTGATTAGTATTTTTTGAGTAGTCTATTAGATACTGTGTTAAATAATATAATTGTACTATGGTCTTTGATATGCTAAGTTGTTGGAATCATTATTAAACACTATATAGAAAATGTAAAATTAGTACCTACTCCCAATTTCTTGAAAACTATGCTTGCCCTTACAAGTTTTGCATATGCTGCGGTTGCTTGAGTTACAATCAGAATCCTCATGAGACAGCTTAGACTACAAAATATCAGGAAATGTAGTGTTCATAATACCCCAGAGGTTAAACACTGGAATAATCTTAGGAATAGCTTTGATTGGAAGGTTTAAAAGTTGCAGCAATGTCATTTAATAAAACATTTCCATCTCATCTATAGAAACATCCACAGTGATGTTGTTCTGGAAACATTGCTTCTCCTTTTTTTATAGAAGTCTCTGTATCTGATAGCAACAGTGTTACCTTTTTGTACAAAAATCATACTTCCAATAGAAATATTGCTGGCACAGTGTATTAGATGGCTACTGGTTCTACCAGAAGGAACACTTAGCAAATCTAATTACTCTCTTTACACAGAACTTTCTGTAATTAAATGAACACAGCCTTTCTTCCAGTTTAAGCAACACTAGAAATGTGCTTGTTTGTTAAGAATTTGGATAAGGACATATAGTCCAGAATAACTGTTCATACTGTGTGAGATTCAGAACATTTAAGAGTTCCCACCTACACCCCGAGATCCTGAAACCAAGAAATTACATGGAATCCAGGAAAAAATTCTCACTTCTGAGCACCTTTGTAGGTTTTCCAGATAACCACTTTCATACTGTAAGAAAATTAATTTCAGGAGCTTTTCTCCCATCTTTAGAATTCTTCTGTTTGTACTTCAGGACATGGTTAAAGGTCAAGTGAGAGAGTATCTTTTTTTCGCTCAACTAAGAAAATTGCATTGGATCTGACTGAAATAGAGTTAATTTTCACCACAGCAGCCCTCACTGTGCTGTGCTCTGCATTGGTAGCTGAAAAGGTGTTGATAACACACCAGTGCTTTGGTTGCTGCTGAGCAGAGCTAGGACACCATCAGAGCAGTCTCTCCAACATTCCACCCCCCATTAGTAGCCTGGAGGTGGGCAGGGGACAGAACCAGGCCAGGTGACCCAAATTAATGAAATGCATATTCCATACCATGTGACATCAACTCAGATATAAAAAGCTAAGGAAAAGAAGAGGAAGAGGGGCCATTCATTATTTACAATGTTTGCCTTCCAGAGCAAATACTATGTGTACTGGAGCTGTGCTTCCCAGGAAGCGTCTGGACATCACTTCCTAGTGGGAAGTGAAAAATAAAACCTTTGGGTTTTTTTCTTTGGTCATGCTTTAGTAAACTGCCTTATCTGAAGTTACGAGACTTTTTCATTTTATTTTCTCTCCCCTGTCCAGCTGAGAAGGGAGAGTGATTGAGCTGCTTTGTTGGCACCTGGTCTCCAGATAAGGTCAACCTACCACAAGTGTGCAGTTAGTTACTCGAGATTAGTATTGCAGTCATAAAGCTAGATTTTATGCTCTTCCATTACTAAGTACATGTTCCTAAAATTAATCTGTTCATGTAGATTAGCTAAGAGCATTGGAGGTCAAAGTAATTTCACAGAGATTACATCTTCCAAGATTTTGTTTCACCCAGCTCAATATGAATGTGTTGTTAGCTTCTTGTATTGTGTCATATGATAGTTCACTTTGTAAATCAGTATTCATTTTCCACATATTTTTTTCAGAAGTATGCTTTTTCTTTTTTTTTTTTTTTTTTTCTTTTTTTTTAATGAAAGGGCATTTCCATGTTTGGGAAATAGTAATTACACAAAGAATTTTTTCATAAACTTTAATGATAAAATTTTAAATGTCCCCTTCCATATCATTTGGCATAGCAATTATCTAAAAGTTATTTTCCTGCTG
>NW_008238983.1:5436334-5535833 GCF_000691975.1 Corvus brachyrhynchos | reverse complement strand
TGAATTGAACCTTTGCATTCCCAAGATAAAGTTCTCATATGGGAACTCAAAGTGGTTATTTCTGACAACATTTTGAAATAATACTGTACTTCATGTCTATTGACTCCTAAAGGACTACTATTTATATTGTTTTGTAATCTTCTAGAAATTGTGTTACTGTAGCTTAGTCATCATATCTGTAATGCAGTTAAAACATTGTCTAATACAATAATTAATAACTAAAGTCTCTTCACCTTCATTATATAAATATAAAGTTAATGTGAGTGACGACTTTATTTATTCTCTATTCTGTCTAGATTACTGACACATTCCTGTTGAGGTTCTGGCTCCTGGTCTTGTATTCTTCTAGTTTACCTGGTCTCACAAATTGGAAGGGCAAATCTGGTCTCATCTAGGTACTGTATATTTGTCTTTTGTAGTCTCTTGATATGTAATCCACTGAATTGGAACTTTGCTATCTCAGGCAATCTAAATCTCTGCCTGTAATTTATCATGAGTCAGGCAATGCTAGAATTCACACGAAAGTTACAAAGCAGTTATCTGCTCTTCATTTCTTCTGCAAAACAGCTTCAGACTTTGAATTATTTGAATTGTCATCCCCTTTTTTGCTGTTCATCAGAGGATCATATACATTTTCCTAGAAGTGTTCTACCTCAGTCCAGAGTGCACTTCTTGGAAGTGCAGAGTAACGGAATAAGAACCAGCAAACACAAGTTGCAGCAAGGGAAATTCCTGTTAGATATAGAGAGAATTCTTTCAATGAAGGTAATCAAATGTATTTAATAGGTTGTTAGGAAAAATTGGCCTGTTTGTCCATGGAGATGGACCTGACTGAACAAGGCCATGGACAACCAAGCTAGAAATTAAATTAGATGGCTTCCAGTGGTCCCTTCCAATCTAAATTATTCTGTAATTCCACTGAATGTTAAAAAAAGTTGCTTAAATCCAGATTTGATATAGGGACATAATATTTACTTCCCTTGTTTTGGACTCCATCCTGCTTCATTTAAGCAGACTTCTTCTCCTTGACCAAGAATATACTGAAAACCTTTCTTCACAAAAATACCTGGGGTTAATTAGCATAGGTATGGAGTAGCCACATCTTCCACTGAGAATGAGACCTGTGAATGACCAATAATTCTAAAAAAATCTATCATTTTTAAATTTGGAATTCAGTCTTTATGGCATTCAGATAAAGTATTTTAAACTAAGTGCAATAAGACCCCGTCTGTGAAGTGTGAACAATAATCTCTTCTTGCTTATTGGATGTGTTGTGAATATTAAAGTCCTTAAATTGTTGTCTAGATAGAACAATAAGCAATAATATAGAAAATTCCAATTGTACTCTTGGTCCTGCATTAGTATGGAAAATAGTAAGATCTAGTTGTCCATATTGAATGATGTAAATACAAAATAAAATTGAAGACCTGCTTGTCCCCTAAGCAATTTTAATCCTGTAGATGGAATCAAGGAAAAGGCAAGAGAGGTAAAAATGCTACTTGAAATACTATATAACTTGTTTACCTAGTATGGAAAATCGAAATCTGAATTCTTCACTATGTGTTCTTAAACATAATGTGAGCATAGAAATTTTCCAGTGCAAAAAGTATTTCTAAAAGATTAAATTAAGATGCTATTACAAAATAGTATGTGGTTTCTTTGGGCTGGCCGAATTGGGATTGCCATTATTTTGTATAAAAAAGTGAGGATAAAACGTTTGTTTTACACACTTTTGTAGATGGCTAAAGAATGTATTGTTTTGTAAACAGAATGGAGTGAAATGTGGATTCCAGGAAGTGGAGAATCATTCTGGTTTTAACTGAGTTTGTGGGCAGTATAGGCAGTTGTAGGCACAGACAAAGTCACTATTACCTACTTCTAACCTGCTATCGAGAATAAATGTGCTGCAGTTAAAATAAAATACTCAGAAATGGAAACACAAACCAGATGAACAATTTTACACATTTTAAGGAAAAAAACATTTTTCTAACAGCAGTGTTAGAACAGGGTATATTTTAAAACCTGGTTTCATTGATCTGGTTAATATGCTTTGGTGGATAAACCCACTAAAAATTACATAATATTTGTTGCAGTTTCAAGGTGCATATATGTATAGTTTCATGAGCAAATATAGGCATTAAGAGTACACACTGATGTCATTTGTTTATTTTGCAAAAAGCAATCCTTAAAACACCTACCAGTTCAATTTCAGTGTTACCTAATGTGAAGTGTTTGGATTATTTTAACAGATCACACAGAGTAATGAGACAGCTCTTTGTAACAGTTTTGGTTTCAATTTATATTTGGGTTTATGCTTGCATGTAAATTTTTGACACAACAGATAAATACTCTTTTTTGTGATTTCAAACTCAGATTGAAACCTCTGTATTTGTGGTAATCAACATTTAGCTGAATATGCAGTTCTCCATCTTCCTTCTGCCCTCTGCATGTTCTTATCTAATCTTGCGTGAACTGATTCAAAGTATTTTGAACTTTACAAGAAATATTCTACATTACTTGATATATGTAGATTTGTCTTAACTGTTAATATGACCATTCAGAAGGTCAAAATTATATATTCCTATCTGCAAAGGTACTAATGCAATTAAACAGATCTGCTTGACATTTTAAAATGTTAACTGGTGTACATTATTTTCCAGTGTAATGAATTAACCTGCCAATAAATATAAGTAGATTTTTTTGTTTGTTTGTTTAAGTGTGAATAGGACTGCATTTTCTTAGAATCATAGAATACCAGGCTGGAAGGGAACCTCAAGGATCATGTGGTCCAACCTTTCTTGGCAAGAGCATGATCCAGACAAGATGGCCCAGCACCTTGTCCAGCTTGATCTTAGAAATGTTCTCCATTGAGGAATCCACCACTTCCCTGGGAAGATTATTCCAATGGCTCATTGTCTCATTGTGAAAAATTTTCCTTTTTTTGTCTAATAGGAGTCACCTCAGGAGTAACTTGTACCTGTGACTCCTTGTAAAGGGGGAGTCTCCATCTCCTCTGTAGCCACCCTTTAAACACTGGAACATGGCAATAAAGGCTCTCCTAAACCTTTTTTTTCCCAGGCTGTACAAATCAGGTTCTTGCAACCTTTCCTTATATGGCAGGCTTCCCAGTCCTTTGATCATCTCTATTACCCTTCTCTGGACCCTCTCCAGCCTGCCCACATCTCTTTTGCATAGCAGGTACCAAAACTGAACACAATATTCCAGGTGTAGTGTCCTGACAGGGGAACTAATAGAGTTATAGGCAAATTTATTCACACATATGCCCTTGTTCTAAGGTCATTAATAGCTCAGTCTAAGTATCTACTACTTATGACAATGTCACTGCTATGTTCTCAAAATTTACATATTTTGCATAAGTGTATAAGGATGGATCATTCCCAGAATATTCCCAGTAAATATATATTCCACTTTAATATTCTGCTTTCTCTCCATTGCAGAACCAGCTCTTGCGTTATTCTCTCTTAGATTAATTTTAGTATTTGCCCCACTTTTACCTTTCCATCCTTTCTTATTTTTTTACTGTTAAAATAGTTTATTGAAATCTATTTTGTAACACCTTGGCATTTTAGTTTTCTAGTAAAAAAGCTGGTTCCAAAGCCTACATCTACTGTGTCTCAATTATGCCTGTATTTCCTTCTCTGTTTCCCCAGTGATAGGTTTTTTTGGGGTTTTTTTTTTATATATAGAGGAGAGCACATATTTTTTCTCATTGTTTATTAATTTTCCCAGTGATCGCTTTTTCCCTCTCCTCTTTAATTTCTTACATCCTCATGCCCCTTTATTACTGTCATGTTTTTGTATTTTGCCTTGCTTTTAGATTACCTTTTAAATGATCATGTCATGTAAGTATCAGTTTCTCCAAATTTCTCCAAATGTGAGTTGTTATGTGGCTGGGTTTTTTTCTTTTGTTTTTTTTTTTAATATAAATTGATTTTTTACCAAACTTTTGCAAGAAATTTTAGTCAGCATAGTACTTACAGGCATTTAATTCACAAATAAATTTGCTTTAGTAATCATGTCATGAATCAAAGTAAACCTTTCATTCAGTAAATAATGTTTTATAAATTCTGTGTAAGTCCTTTACTACAATTATATGTTTATGTATTTTTTCCCAATTTTGATGTAGTGCGCCATCTTACAATGAAAGCTTTGTTACATGTAAGGAATGCACCTCATCCTGTAATTGAGTTTCTCATTTGAAATGCCTGAAGACAATATGCTTTGTCCAGCATTTCATACAACTAAAGCTGCAATTATTTGCAATTATTATTAAATGCAAAGATTCATAAACTTTGTTGTATTATAAAAAAATGTACCTGTGTGTCCCTATCACCAAATCTAAGAAAGGCTGAATTCCTTGTTTTGCATACACTCCTGGACAGTGAAGACAGTATATTATTTTCCATCTCTTAACATTTCCACATTTCATATTTACTTCTGACTGTCAAACCAAATGAAATTTGCTATGATAAATGTTTTAACTTCTATCTTCATAAGTCAGTTCCAAATCTCTGACCAGTTTCCTTATTGAGCCCTGGAGACTTATAGCAATTATTGCTATCATATTTTTTTCTTGTCAGTTTGATCTATCCTCCCAGTTTGGGCAGACTCTGCCTTTCTAGTCATTTAGTACAACAGATATCTCTGAATTGAAGCACTACATTAGATTTTTTTATTTGAATTGTTTCTTTCATCAGAACTGTGCATTGGGCTAAACTGTATCTTTTACAAACAGCTTCCTGTTAAGAGCAGCGTCTAGAAACAGCTCACGTCACAAGGGCACCATGATTTTTCGAGTTCACACACAGGCTACCCACTCCAACTTACTGAGAATGCAACAGAATTTTCTGGTCAGACCAGAAAAACAGTTTCCCAAGTACTTTGTCTGCACATAGCCAAGCTTCCCCCAGTCCCAACTGCTGTGAGGGTAGGGAACACAAAAAAGGAAGAACTGCAATATTTCAATGCAACATGGACTTGCTGACAGTGAAGAAAACAAGGTGTAAAAATGTGTCAGGAAATACATAAAATTGCTCCAAACAGACCCAGAGTGAGGAGGAGGAAACCACCAACATGGTAAGCAAAACTTATCCTCTCAGAAAAGGACGAAGGAAATACTGTGATTTTGCTTTACTTTCCTCCTCACCCCCAACAGTCCAGACTGAAGACATCAAGCTTAGGGCCTGGCTGGAGAGCAGAATAGTGACTATAACATTAAAAAGAGGCAGCTACTTGGAAATGTGAGTAGTTAAAACTATGTTACTAATATTTGTATTGATATTTTTTAATAGAGTAGCATTCTTTTCTTTCAGTTTTTCTTTTTCTGTAATTAGATCTGGACTTCTGTAATTCACTGATCAGTTAGGATTTCACTTATAATAACTAAATCTTGACTTTACAAAAGTTATGTGGGGATAGGCTTTTTTTTTTTTTTTTCAAATAGCAGTCTATTAACAGAGTTTTGAGTGTAAGTCTTCATATTAGTTACTTATTAAAGAACACTTTCAGATTCGAGCAACCTGAATCACATTCTGAAAAATTCAGTTGCAGGATACTGACTTGGTGGGGATAATCTTCTTGTTCAAGAAAAAAGTGTGATTCCCATTTCTCAACCTGAAGCTTTTTTCCAGGTCTCTACCAGCTCTTTGTACTGTAAATGGCTTAGATTCATGATAGACCAGGATCATTATCCATTCTTGCTTCTGGCCTTTGGTTTTCACATGGCACCGAATGTATTTAATGAGCAGGTGTTCAGTGACATTCCTAGCTGCAGTGACAGCAAACTGTAACCTTCAGCCTGTCACTTCAGACCTCATTTGGCACAACACAGTAGTATGATCTTGATTCAATTTTATTATGAACTCTGTTGCTAAGAAATGAGAAAGGATGTGAGCTAAAGCCATGTATGACAATAAAAGGGACAACAAAGACAGAAATGAAATTGTTGAGATGGTGACAGTTAGCAGCTCAAGGATTCAAGAAAAAATAAGAATCTGTGAGATACCGAGGAAAAGGCAGTCAGCCTGCAGATAACAATTTGGTAAGAATGGGATCTGCCCATTCTGAGAAGAGGTGGAGACCACCTTTTCCTCATTTTGTGGGACTGGCTGGCCACCAGGGACACTAAATATAACCTGGTAGCAGATTTTTGCCGCATGATGTGAAAAATGCCTGAACAAATTGATACCCTGGTAAAGGTTCTGATTCCTAACTGTCAGATCTGTGTCTCGGTAACTGACTGGTAAAGGATGGGTCTTGTGTTTTTTCTCCAAACAGTTAATTCCATGAACAAGACCACAGGAATGCTGGGTTCTCTGGCATCTAGCATGCTCAGCAGATAGAAGTGCTTAAAGGACTACTGAAGTCTACAGCAGCAAGGATTTTGATCAGACTCACCTACTCTCTGTACACCAGCCACCATGCACTGACAAAATACCCTTTTGTTTCTTGTTCACATGACAGCATGTTGTCTCATCTCCCGTTGCTGCAGGAAGTTGACGTTCAAATCTGGTTCTACGTAGACATTATCTATTTAAATGTTTGCTCCTTAGAGTAATGAATTTGTGCATAAATCTATACACTGGAAGAAAAGACCTAAAGAGTGTACAGAAAATATGTCCTTGCATGGAATCTCCTCCAGTCACAAGCTAATCTTCCATTCATCCATACTTGGGCAGGCAGCACTGTTAGAATATGTAGCCCAAGGTGTCTGTACTGTGATGTCTTGGCAATCGTATGCTGGTAGTACTCAGAAGCTCAGGCTGGTCAGGGACATGTGTCCTGCCTTTCCTCCAGACATTGCAGTTTCAAGTACTCATGAGAGTTAGTACTACTGTTGTCTGTTACTGCAGCAGTGCAGTAACAGACAAATAAGGTGTGTCCTTATTTTTCAACTAAAGAGCCACTCTTTAGAACTGGTGTGTGGGCCACATCATCCATCACCCAAATCTCGCTCCTGAGCAGCACAAATCAGCTATTGCCGACTGCAATAAATGATCCATGGAAAAACGTCCTGACACCAATAGATGAGGATATCACTGAAATCACACTCTTCACATCAGAGCCCATAAAGGACCATTATGCATTCTGGCTCTAAAATCCATTTGGAATGAATAGATGCTTTGAATACTTATTGATAATGATTGATAATGAATAGGAACTATCCACTGGCAACATGTATGGATGTTGAAAATCAGTCTAGTAAGTATTTTGAAGCATGGAAATGGTCTGATTTTCAGTTTCTTAAACACTGACAAGACAGCAGTGTCTAAATCCATAACAGAAAAATATTAAGTGCATTTATTTGTGGCACCAGCAAAATACTTCACTAGAATTTCAGTGATCATCTTCCAAGTGCCAGGATGTTGATGTTTCCTATGGTTAGACAGTACTTCTTCCTGCTTAGAAAGGAACCCTTTTTAATAGCAAAAATCTGTTTACCACGTTGATCTAGCAAAGCGAATGAAAGACATTTCTACTAGGAATTTCTCTTGGTTTGAGTTCCTCAGGATCAAGTTCTTCCCTTCCAGATTAAAGAAACCTGGCTTTTCTGTTGGTTCAGTAAGCAGTATTTCAACCCTGTTTTTCCAATACAATGGAATACTATTCTGTTTTCTTCATCAAAAATGTCTGATTTAAGGCTAACTAGGATTCACACTTTGGGACCCTCTTCCTTAGCAGCACTTGCATATCCTTCCTGATGAGCATAGGCTTGGCATTTATGGCTACTTTTTTTCTGTCATACTATTCTCTGTATACAGTATTTCTGCATTTATTATTCCTGTGAGACATCTTTTGTAAGATTCAGACTTACTGGTGATTACCTTCAAAATGTTTTACATAACATCATCCTTTTTTGAGTTCTATCAAACCAGGAAATTGACTTTACTGCTTCCCCCACCTCTAAATCTGCTTTTTCTAAGTTATGCTGTGGCATGTTGGATGCTTGCAATTCACTATATTACTCTATGGTACATTGAATAGTAATTATATGAATAGGGGTTGCAATTTAATTATAACTATTCAGTTTTATTTCAGAACCCTTGGGGGAAATAAGTAAACAGAAAAAATGCAAGATTTCAATTAGAATTTGAAGCTTCTTGAATATTCTCAGTGAATGATTTTATTCTCTTAATCTGAAGGTCAAGTTAATCATCTATGCCTGATTTTTAACAAAAATATTATATACTTTATAACTGTAATAAACTGTAATATTTTCAGATATTTGGTCATTAGCTAGTCATTAGCATTTGTCCTGTCAGGATAACTTAAGTAATTGTCATCAAAGTTGTGTTTGTTATTGTCAATGATATATCCTGGAAGTACTGTTTAGAACCTCTATCACTTCATTGCTGGTACCCTTGTCTGTACATTCAGTACAATTTAATTCTTAGGGAAATAAGGGTCCTCTCAGATTTTAAGTTTTAACCTAACAGAAAAAAGTTGATACTTTTCATCTCAGTTTTGCATAGTCAGTGTGTTCAAATAGTGATTGAGTGCCTCTTAACTCATTTATTTATTTGTTCATGTTCAGCAGTGCTGCGGATTAAGCAGGGGTCTGATGAAAGCTTGATTTAAAAAAATTTATTTTTAAACCTTGAAAATATAAACACAGCTGGGACCTACATGTTTTTCAGTAACAAGAGGAAAGAAAGGCAGTTAGGAAAAGAGTTCAGAAATGTATTTTGTTGGTTTCAAATATTTAATGTTAGTAAATCTGGTTAATAGTGTGTTATAAAAAACTGTTACCAGACTGTAAGCTTAATATGTGTTATTGGTGCAAACATGAGTGTATATCATCATATTTTCTCTATATACTTATTTTTACTTTCTTTCCTATAAGTATACAGTTTTTAATATTTTTTGTGGGGAAAATTAGTATGCAGCATTGCCCTTAGGAGAAGCATAGCAAAAACTCAGCATCACTTGAAGGGGAAACTGAATATTTTAGGCATGACCTTGCCATATATTTCAGTCTGAATTCAGGGCAGGATATGGAATGTTTCCTACATGCACCTGTGTGCTTCCCCCTGCATCTGACCATGGGGACAGCAAAGCTTGATGTCTCATGTGTACGGCAAGGCTCAAGTAAAGCATTCTCTCTAAGGAACTATGAGTTAGCAGGAGTTTCTCCATGTGCTTTATAAGTGATGCTCTGGCCAGGGGATCATCTGCTTTATGTGTCTTCTGAGGATGAAGCAATTCATTCTGGTTTGAATTTCATTTGTGGAAAAGCACTTGATTAAACTAAGGTTTTTCAACCTTGTTTGTCATGATTTTACAGACTGAATATTTGTTTCTGAAAATGTTCATTTCTAAATTGAAATCTTAGGCTTGCTTTTTTTCCATTCTCCCTCTGTTCTCCCTCCAGCTTTACTTATTTTGCATATGAGTATTTGTTTCTAGCTGTTAGCTGTGCAGGGCTATATTCCAGACTTTAGAGAATTTTTCTTCTCAAAACTTTACAGTTTTATCTGCAGCAGTGACAGGAAGCCTGGTTGTAAGGCTGGGATACAAGATGGAGATACAAGAGAACTGAATGTGTTATGTGCTCTGACATAGTTTTCTGTGGGATCTGGAGAAAACCTCTGTAATTCCTTGTTTCTTCCTTCCTTATCTTTAAGATAACCATAGCTTATATGCAACGGTTTGAAAGTGGCAATCACTTCCATAGAGCTAAATCTGTCTCTGACTTGGTAACAATGTGAAAAACCATATTATAAATTAGAAATCCTTACTCAGGTGCAGAGATATGAACACATTTATACAAGTTTGGCTGTTGAATAACAGTATGTGCTATTTTAATAAATGAAGACTAAAATCAGCAAGACTAATCTAGAGTTCCGTAATGTCTCTTGAAGAAAATTACTTTGGGAGTTAGAAGATATTTCAGAAAAATACAAACACTGCAAGGTTTTTATCAAGGTTATTTCAGAAGAAATTTAATCACTAATCTGGACATATATTAGATCTCTTCTTTTTTCCTCTAATGCTTAAAGAAATGGAATGACATTATATGCAACTAAAAATATATTGATTGAGCTTGTTAAGTACAGTGTAGGGATATTGCGCTTTCTGTGCTATTTGATCAACAAAGCCTAGTTGCATTCAAAGTCTGAACACTCTAAATTGCATTTATTCATGAAAACTTTGTGCAATTTTTCCACTGATATTAAGTAAAAGTCTACAAAATTTAAAAAAGATAATATTTTATATTTAAGCAGAGAGTGGTGATTACTGAGCCGAACAAAGAACTTCCAGCTGAAGTTTGAATTGGATTTGGATTTCTAATCTGCTAGGACAGTGAAAATGAAAAAAAAATCATTTAGCATACTCTTTCACGACAACAACTTTTATTTAGCTGACTTTTTTATTTATAAAGACAGAACTAAAGAAAATTTTTCAGGAAATCTGGGGGAATGTGGAAAAAACTCCCCAACCTGGGTGTGCAAGTATAACAGTCTGTTATAAATGATTTTAAAAATAAATTTAAAAATAAATGCAATACTCCCAGCAAGACCCTAAAAAAGTTCCCATGCTGTCTTCAGCAACAGAAATTCTTCATATAGAATCTGTTCTTTACATCATAATATGTCTAATTGTTCACAACGTAATGAAATGGATATGATTAAGAAATCTCATCAAAACTTACGCAGACTTTATTTTTAAGAAACTCTGCAAGGGCCTCTATAATTATTTGTTTGATTACTTTTTTGTGTTCCTACACAATAGATAATCACTCACTGCTGTTAAGAGCATATGTGTTTTGGATCGTTTTATTCATGAACACAGCAGCCAGCAGCATCACTTTTAAGTTATGTATTGTAAGCAAAGTGTGCATTTGTAGAAGAAGGAGACAAATTGTTTCAGCTGTGAAATGCTGGCTAATAGCATGGCTGTTGACAATATGACAGAATAGGGAGAACTTTTTTGCTTACTTGTACTTATTTCTTGAAATATGGAGTGTTAGCCTGAGACCCTTCATATGTAGGTAAAGATATGCAGCAATAAGTTTTTCTCATTCAAAGGGTGGATTAGGATATAGTGGAAGAGAAAGAAGTATTGGGTTTGCTAGATGAAAACCAAAAGTTTTTCATGGTGCATGACCAAATCTGGGGGAAAAAGTGTGAATTTTTTACTTGAAATAAGACCTTGAACTTGTTTCAAATATCCATTTCATTTTTTTGCCCTTAAAAACTTAAATGATGTCAAACATAAAAAAAAATCAGGATAGATTTTTTTTGAAAAAATATATTAGCAAAATATCCTAACTGGAGTGTTTTCAGTTTTTCATTGAAATAGAATTAATCAAAAATCATGTAGTGAACTTTTCATATAGGTATGAAACTTCACATTTAACTACTATTGTATTTACCAAACCTTACTGAAAAAGGACTTTTTCTCAGCAAGTGTATGTCGTTTAGTGAGAATAAAACAAAACAAAACAAAAAAATGGACAGGTCCACAGTTCTAGAAACTCTGTTCTTTCTTACAGAAAATGTCACATGAAAATCTGACTCAAAAGCAAAAAGTGGTTGTAAGTTATGAGGTGGGCCTTCCAAAAACTTAGAGGTATAGGAAGGGTGATTCCCAATAGTTTGCAATTTGCTGCCAGTTGTGATCCAAGTTTTTCTCCAGTTGCTCAGCCTCCCAAGGGTGCTGTAGCTGAAGGAAAATTCATGCTAGGAGGTTAGAGGGGTCTTTAGGCTATCTGCACTAAGAATGCTTCTGGAAGTGGTTGCACCAAAACTGTTTGCAGCTGTCTATTGGCAAATCAATATTTTATAAAGCAAGCAAGCCCAGGAGACTCAAGATGCACTGGTGAGAGAGCTGCAGGTGATATTCAGCCCATTCACATTGGAGATTATGTGATTTGAGCATGTAATATGAGAAAGGCTTGATTTTACTTCTGTGTTGTGACACTGCATTTCAGTGAGAGAAAACGAGTTTCTATTTGTATTCTTGTGACCCATGGCATTTTATTCTGTAATGCTACCATATCTAGAGTCCATCAGTAGAATAATTTTAATCTTTTCTTTTAATCTTCTACATTTTCTGTAACTTTTTTCAAAATAATATGCAATCCAGATCATCTAAAAGTTAGAAGCATAACAAGTTGTGTTTCTAATACTATTGAAAATACTTATTTTCTCTTATATTACACAAGAGATGATAAATAATCTCTGCTATACTGTGCAGGTTTATTGTGAAACGGTGAGTGTTGCTGAATTGTGCACTTTACCACAGCTTGAAATTACATAGGGACCTTGTACAGTAGCTACATATTACTACCTACTTTGTAGCAGCTAAAACTGTACATGATTTATTCGTAATATAGCGAACTATATATAGAAGTACTTACCAGCTGGGGAAAGGGGGGGGAGGTTCAGGAAACAAATGCTACAGGATGTAAAATAATTCCCAAAGGTCTGCTTTCCTAGTCTTGGAGTTTTTACTTACCTTATAGACTTCAGTGAAAACCTTGGAGGTACTCTGTTGCAAACGCTTTTATCAGAAAAGAAGACAGATAACCTGTCAACTGGACAGCATCAAACTGACAAGTGAAGTACAGCCATGTCCTTGGTCACTAAAACAGTGTAAAAATCAAGAGGTATTTTCAGAGTGTGCCATGGAAAAATACCCATAAATTGAAGATTTCAGTAAAGCATTCTACTGTGTTTTAAAATCCCTGAAAATATAAAAAATTCTCGTTTTCATGATGTCTATTTACATTTTAAAATGTGAATGTAGCTAGTAGAAATTTACAGAAGAACATATCTTTTCAAATCAGCAAATTATAAAACTGTGCAGAAAGAACTCTCATTCTGTCCATATCTGTACTGAGATAATTGAGTATTTCTATAGTAGAAGATTGTCACAATTTAAGTTTTATCAATACAACTATTTATCAGCAACAAGATAATTATATCATCAATAAATCTGAACACAGTCTTGCCATGAAAAAATTATAATCAAATCAAATGTTCCAGTAATAAAAAAAAAAGTAGTTTTTTTCAAAGTGATTGAACTGGATGATATTAGTACAAGATGTCATATATTAACCATTTTGCAAGGAGATTATTTTTCTAACTACTTCATTGAAATTTTATCTCAATTTTAAAGAAGGATTCAAATTATACCTTTTTTTTCTGGAAAGCAATAGAGTGAGGAGAGACTCAAATGAGAAACAGGAAATAATAGGTAGCATCAGGAGCGAAATCTACAATCACAGAAAAGTAAATGCAATTCAGATAATTAAAAGGTAAGAGAAAAAGAACTAAGAAAATGAGGTATGAAAACACTTAAATTGCCAAGCAAGTTTCTTCTTTTTGTATTATCTTTCCTCATTTTGGGCATTCATTAAGAAAGCAGGTTTCCCAAACCTGGTGAGTTGGAATGAATTATTCTTAGTTTTGATCAAATGCTTTGGATTCTGTGCAGTCCCCAGTACAGTACAAAGCAGAATTTCACTTGTTACAAGCTTCCAGTTAGTGTAAAAACCATTACCATCATCCTCTGATTTAATCATTCACCTTTAATTTATGCATCTAGCAGTGCAACCATCCAGACCTTAATGTGGAAGTGTTGAAAGCCTTGTTACTGTCAAGACAGTTGGCACCCATGGCTTTCCCCCTTGTCTACAATTCATTCGACAAGTTGTTTTATTGTAGAAGCATAATATGACCTTTTAAGGAAGGCACTTGATGACCAGGACACCTGTAGTACCATTCTCTTAAGTTCTCATAGCACTCAGTGTTGTTTTGGAAAGGCATATTTTTCAGTGCTTGGCTTTTGAAGGGGTGTAAGCAGGAATTCAGATTCTTTGGAGACTGGAAATGCCTCTATTATACAAAAGGCCCATACAATAGAAATGTACTTAATTTTATTTAAGAACTAGGGCTTTTGATGTTGAAGGCTGATTAGCTTCTATATGAATTTGTGAACATTGTAAAGTCAGCCACACTGAAAGAGACCATTGTTCTGTGAAGATTTATCTATTGTGGATGAAATAATAGAAATTCTGTATCCTTAAGCAAAGATGCAACAGGCCTGAAATTCTCAGTTATAAAGGCCTTTCCATAATAAAAAGCATGAGGAGTTTATATTCAATGTCCCTGCAGATTCAATCAGAGATCACTGTATCTCTGCTCAGTTTTAAAAAGGAAAACTGCATGAAAACAAGATAGGCAAAACATCCCTACAATGTCAATGAATAGCTAGTCCAATATAATATTCCATGAAAATCCCAAGTACAAACACAATGACTCATTGTGTTGCTAGTCACCTAATGTGCAATTTATTACCAGCAGCTACAGAATATATTACATACGTGAAAATAAAATCTGCTACAAATAATAGTATGGTTAGATAAGGTCTGATCCAGTTTATGCACCATGCAGGGGACTGAAAATCATGTTATTTCTTGAGTTCTGGAGGTCCTTCCTGAGTGAATATAGATCAAAACCTTTAAATACTCTCTCCACTCTGCTTACCCCATGAAGACTTTTTATAAGCTAATGGGTGCTTTCTAAACTACTTGAGACTGGAGACCTGTGGTGTTTTCGACGCTGAAGGACTGTGTGAATAACACCACATCCCCCAGGCTATGTGAAGTACATTGCAGCCTGTGGTGTGCTGCAGAAGACTTTCGTGAATCTGTCTAAAATGAAACTTTGGTTGTGAGACAAGGGCCAACTGTGATGAATTGCATAAAGTCTTACAAGATTCAGTGACCAGCTAATGATGTGGAATTCAATGTAGATAAATTTAAAGTGATACTGATGGTAAAAGGGTTAGACAAACCTTAAAATGCCATTTAAAATAGATTCACAATCATTGTAGCCAGATGGTAGATTTAAATTACAAAGGAGTGAGCCTCAAAAATGTTAACTTGCTTATCACTGGCAGTCACAAAAGAATTGTTAGGGGTTATTAGGAAGGCAATAGAGGTCACAGCAAATAAAATCATCAAGCCATTGTATAATTTGATGCTTTTCTGAAGGATGTATGCTTTGTACAGTGTTCCTTTAGCTTGAGGGAAAAGAATGATACAAAATGAGAAAATTTAGGGAAGTACATTAGTGGTAATCAAAGATATAGAAAATGTTTACATAGGAGTAATAAGTAGGCTAGACTAGACTAGGCTACTCTTTTCAAGACTCTTCAGTCTTGAAAAATTATGTCTCAGAAAGGATATGACCAAGAGGTTTATTGAGTTTCCGTATGAGTTTCCATATGCCCTCTCTCTTCTGATACAAGAACTATAATAATTTTAAACTAATAGGGGTCACATTCACAGTAAACAAAACAGCTCTTCTTGTATTAGTTAGTCTGGCAATGGAACTGGTAGCCACAGGAAATTGGGGCTCCTAAAAATATACAAAGATTTGGGGCAAGACCAAAACAATTGCAATTTTTTCCCTAATGTGGTTTTTGAGTGATTTTAAAACAAGCTAAGCATATATAACTCATTTGCTATTCAGAGTGCTTTGAGTACTGAACTCTTATTTGAAATGTACAGTTAATTTTCTAAATAGGATTTGAAGTGGGCATTGAGAACAAACCTTTGCAAATTGTTTGCTTTTGCAAATTATTTATTATAAACTTCTGCAAATTATTAGAACACTCCAAGGTAGCCAAGCAATTTTTTTTTCCCCTCTGCAAGTTTCTCCTTCAAAGAACACATGCAGAAAAGCCTATGCAATTATCTGGCTGAATTTTGCATCCTTTAACAGTTCTGGTAATATAAATTTAAATATAGAGCAGAAACCATTGTTATTACCTATTTCAATTGCCTAGTAAATGTAGTGAAATATTTCAATTTGGGCTTCTCTTGGAAAAAAAAAAAAAGTGCTGAGGTCTGCATTTTCCATTTTGTGTGTATTGAAGTCTTTCTTGATAATCCTTCTCAAACACAGTAAGATTGCAAAAAACTGTGAATAAGACGAACTCTGATGAAAAGTGAATAAAATAAACCTTGTTTGCAAACTTTTGAAGTTCAGCATATAGAAGGAAGCAGGAAATAAAGCCCAAATGGAACCAAATAAAAAGGAAGAGTCAGGGAAGTACGGATTTACCAGAGAAAGAAGTTTTGCTAATTTATTTAATCCAAATCCTTATTTTCCTCTGTTCATTCCAAAATGCAGTCGTTGCTACCTTTGATGTGAAAAATCTGGTTGCTAATTAACATGTACTCTAAGACATTACAGCATTTTTCATTTTAAAACAAGAGGCTCTTTTAAATTACACAATGGTTTAGAAAGTCATTATGAAGCACTGGTAATTCAGAATAATGTAATGATTTTAATAATTTTTAGATTTAAATAAAATTATTCCTTCAAACATACTGTTTTGTTTAGTAAATTCTGCTGGTAGAGGTCTAAAAATATATTTTTTGCTTTCTCCATCATTAATGCTTCTGTATTTTATCCTCAGAGTTTAATAAGAATTTCTTCTAATCAAAAATTATTAAAAAAATACGTTTGAGGTAAAGTGAAATCCTGAATTTTGAGACTGTTTTTCATTTCTGTTAAGATGACAGTGTGGCAGAAGTAGTGATTGCTGTTCTGACTAATGAGTCATGCTCTCTGTTCTAAAGGCTATGATTTAAAATTACCACAAATTATTTTATTAAAGCCATATTCAGAGTTGTACGTATCTATAATAACATTACGTTCAGAGAAGAGTCTTTTTAACACTTTTTTCATTAATAATATCAGTGCAAACATTGAGTTGTAACACAGTAATAACCTTTTCCCTGAAAGTCTAAATTCAAGAGTTTTTTTTAATAAAGATTTTTAATACACTTCCCTTTCTTGCCTCTCATTAGTGCCACGGGTAAGTTATCCAGCAATATACAAATTTAAAAAGTATTAAAAGCTGTTGGGCTTTTGGTAGGAGCTTTTTTTGTTTGTTTGTTTTGGCTTGGAGATTTTTGTTTGGTTGTTTGGTTCTTTGGTTTGTTGGTGTTTTTTTGTGCAGCAGAGAACAGAACTGAGAAGGCAGAAATATAAAAAAAAGAAGTTAAATACTACAGGCATTTTTTAATGTTACAGTGTGAAATTATTTTTGCAGGCATTTAGTTTAATAATTATTGCTACTTGATTAAAGTACTGTGGAATAAATCAAAGAAAAATATTTAATTAGCAGGAGTAGATGTAATCGTATAAAACACTGTTTCTGAAACAGATGATTGGTAAATTTCATGTGACATCTACTTTTACAGTTCAGTATAAGATCCAAGGTGAAAGAGCAGAATTTCTTGGGAAGTGAAATTTTTTATGTCCAGCCTGATTGATAGTGAAAATACTAAAGACGCAAATTCTATGAGACCATCCAATTTCCCCAAAGGGTGGAAACTAGACTGTCACTTGTCTCTCCTGTTTAGCCTTTGATTATAGGTGTGATTAAAGCTATAATGCAGTATTAAGATATAAAAACTTTTATTTATATTAAGAAAGGAGCACGAGGTATTTATCCAGTATCTTCTGCCTGTTTATGTCCTCACCTATTTTGAGATAGGCCAGTCAGAATATGGTTTGATTTAATTTTGCACATTTGGTTGTGCCAAAGTAGACTGCTCCTGTGCTAATATTGTGGTGGGGTCCTGGAGCAGTTTTATTGCTTTCTTAGATTTGTTCTTCCCAGAAGCTTCTGTGTTGACATTTCAGGTGCCAGTCAGGTCTACTGAGTATTAAGGTGTTTTGTTATTTGCTCTGCTGGGCAGGGGTGGGAGCTGCTGCTGCTAAGTCTGGGGGAAGGTATTGCATGTGTGAATGGATGCGCAGGGGTGGATTGTGCTTTCATGTTAATTTAGTTCTTGGTGCTGTCATCCTTTGAAGTGGAAAGCGTGCTTGATGCCTGGTTGAGGTGACTTGTGAAGCTGAATACCCCTTTTTCTCAGTTACTGAGCTTTGGGAATTGGTGTGGTACTAGCCTATAACAGATATTGCTTGAATTTTTGTGCACGTCAAGCATTTGTTCCTGGAAATACAAATTTAGGATTTGTATGAAGGATTTGTTCCAGTCATATTAGCCTGTCCTTAAAACTGGAACTTAAGTTTCACTCTGTGGTGGGTTGACCTTGGCTGGATTTCAGATGTCCAACAAGCTGCTCTATTCTCTCCCCTCCTCACTGGTCACAGGGAGGAAAATATGATGAAAATCGCGTGGAATGAGATAAAGACAGGGAGAGATCTCATCACCATCATGGGCAAAACAGACTTGACTCAGACAAATTAATTTAATTTATTGCAAATCAAATGACAGTAGGAAAATGATAAATAAACCCAAATCTTAAAACACCTTCCCCCCGCCCCCCCTCCCCCCACCTTCCTAAGCTTAACTTTACTCCAGATTTTCTCTATGTCCTTGCCAGATAGTGGTGCAGGTGGATGGGAAACGGGTGTTTTATCCAGTCCACCTGTTGTGTGTCCCATTTTTCCTCCTCATACTCTTCTCCTTCACCCACATGGTCACAAGTCCTACCAGAAAAGCTGCTCCATCAGAAATTCCTCTCCCCTCAGGTCCACAGGTCTTTCCAGAAGCCTGCTCCAGCCTTGGTTTCCCATAGGGTTGCAGTCTCCCCTCTCCAGCTGCAAATGCTGTTGTGCAGTTTTTCCCCCTTTCCGAAATACTTTATCCCAGAGCTGCTACCACCTCACTGATGGGTGTGGTCTTGGCCAGCACCAGGTCCATCTTGGAGCTGGCTGGCATTGGCCCTCTCAGAAATGTAGGAAGCTTCTGGCAGCTTCTAAGAGAAGCCAGCCCTGACGCCCCCCTACTACCAAAACCTGGCTACTCAAACCTAATACACATTCCCAGCGCCTACTTATTCTTGCTTATTTGAGAGATTTTTGGCAGTTTTTGGATAAAGGATTGATAGTGGTGGAAGCAAAATGAATGAGGACACTGTCCTTTTGTGCCTTGCAGGGTTCTGTTTGGTTTTCTTTTACCCTGTGACTTAACACAAAGCTTGTAAAATATATATGAGTGAGGACATGTATTTTCCCAGTGATCTCACCTTCTAGCACTCTGGAGAGCATCTTGGATAAATCAAGATTGAACAGTGAGGCTTTTTTTTTGGTATCTGATACCTGTGGAACATTTGCCTATTTAATTTTTTAAAATGTGTTTGTCAGTTAAGTGTTTATGCAGCAAGAATGTGTGATATTCTTTCACTCATTTTTTGTTGATTTCAAGGATCACAAGGTCATTGTAAACATTATTGCTAATGCATATATATCATGATGGATATCTTTGCATGTAGTAACTCTGTAAGAATTTCTTTTATTTTAAATCAAGATAGTGTCCAAATTTAAAATAAAAGTGACATGACCTTTGAAGGGTAGTGGAGATATTTTATTTTGACACTATAGTTGATATATCCTTAGGGTTGTATTAAGTTCCATAACAGATATTTGAATGTTTTTCTTCATATTTCACACAATTATTAATTTCTCATGGGTATTTTGGTAAGTTTTAATAGTGGTATTCAAAAGTAGCTAACTCTATATCAGGATTGGTTTTCGCACTTTAATGCACAAGGTTAGGCAATACTACACTCCCATTTTTCTCTCAGAAGATAGATTGAGTTATAATTGTTGGTTTACAGGTACAGGACACAGACAATTTAGAAGAACCAATCTCTTCAATTAGAGATGTATGTGTTGAAGAAGCAAGCATACATTTTAACCAGTAAGTGATGAAGAATGTGTCCTGGGTTGCAGTGTATTCTATTACCATCCCCATCAGCTGTTGAAATCAGGTGGGGCAGTGTTTCCTTGCCTCCTCCCCCCAGACTATCTTTCTGTTAATTGCCCATCATTGTCCTGCCGCCTGACTCAGAGATAACTCCCTCCGGACCATCTTCTGTTAATGAGCCTAATCAACACTTTGCCTCATGACTCATTACCCCATTGTGAGATGCTCCACCCAGAGGGAGGAACCAAGCATCCCATCGTGGATATAATCTGAGGCTGAACACCAGAGACACCGGCTTCCCACTGGATTTCCAGAGGACAGGAGCTACACAGCCACCACTGGACTTCCTGAGGAAGAGCAGACTGTTTTACTACAGGATCACTGCTTCAGAGGACTGCAGCCACCATTCTACCAGACTGCTACCACCACCCTGCCTAACAGGGTGTCAGGTTGTACCTTGACTCTGTCAGTTTGACAGTGTTTTCTTTTACCTTTTTTTTTTCCCTTTTCTTTAATTTCCATTAAATTGTTATTCTGACTTAGTGCCTCCCACTGGTTTGTTTTCAAACTAGTACAGAATGTTTTTTTTACTCAAAGATATTTCCCCAGTAAAACTGCAGATTTAATGGGGATAGGGAAGGAAGTCTGGTCAGTGTGAGCAGGAGGCATCTGTGCTGTCCTTCTATGGGCAGTAAGACTGGTTCATCTGACAAGGTTTTCAGTGGAGGCTGAACCCCATTTGTTCATGTATGAGCTCCTTGTTGCCTTGTTCCCTTTTGTCACTGAAGTAAGTCTTGGAAGCTGCCTGCTGGGACTGAGGTATGGTGTGTCTGAGGTGATACAGTGTTATGATATTAACCCTCAGGTTATCTGACTTTGTTCTATGGAGGCTGTGGAATAGTCTCTATGTCTTACTGAAAGGAATCCTTTCTTTATTCTGGTTAATCTAGTTGATAACAGTGATTGTTCAGGTCCCTGCAAGAGACTTCCGCATGGATTTGTAAAAGGGAAACTCCTTTTTAATCTTGGTGTGAGGGAGAAATAGCAGTCTCAGGAGCATCTTCCTCATAATGTATATCTGCCTCATTTCACCCAGCAGGTCCATACCAGCTTTCTCTGAGCTGGAAACAGCAACAGCAACTTCATGATGATCACCACTGGTATCTTTCTCTATGGCTTTAATAAATTTAAAGTTTATCCATTCAACTTATGGTAGAAGGAATGGACATCTATCAGATATTTAGCTTGTATTTAATTATTTTCATTAATTTCTGCAGATTATTGTCTGTAGAATATAGATTAGTAATTATATAATGAAGTGATAAAACTACACATTCCTCTATACAAAATAATATTTCTTCCTCTGGTTTAAAGAATTCTTTCTGTATTTTTAGCACATAGAAACTTTTATGTAACACTTTTCAAACCTTTATGTAATATTGTTTGATTTAGGATGCCTATCATTTTTGCTTTACTGAATAGTGAATGATTACTTTGTAGTTCACTGACTCTTTCGGGAAAGTCTCTTTCATTTAGTGTGCTAAAAGATGATCACTACGGTACAAACAAAATATAAATGGATTAGGTTCCAGGTCTTGTGCATGTAACAGCTTTGATGATATTATAAGTTCCTTCTCAATTTAGATCTGATGTAGCTCTTTAAAAAATCATTAAAAATCAAAGTGGACTAGTGTGTCCCCTTTCACATCAGCACTGGCTACAGTGCTGTGCAAACCAGCTCTCTTATGCCTGATGCAGCAGTAACTGCACATCATGCCACCCCTGCAGTCCTGTTTGTTTCCCTTATCCTATGTATTGTGTTCTTCCTTAGGTATTGCTGCTTTAACACTTTCATTTAAAAGCTTTATAAGATTGAAAAAGTTAATTTTGTAGTGTTTCTTTTTTTTGCTGTTATTAAGGGGGACCAGTAAAAAAACAGTAAAATGTAAATAATTTATGCATTCTGATGTACAAGTTCCTTGAGGGTTAAAAGAGCTTCAGCATTTTCACTATAGCACTGTGACAATGAATCATTAATAATGCCCAGTTTGCCAAAGTCCCAGGCGTGCAGCTTCCAAAAGCAACAGATACAAAACCAGCAGTATTTTTTTTCTCATTCATCAATTTTGTAAAGTCAAATTGGCTTTCTGGAATCCCCACAGCAATTTGCAAATGATGTATTAAATCAAATATTCCTACCTGCACAGAGCACAGGGAAAAGAAAAAAGAAATAGCTTTCCTACCAGTGCTCTGACATGCTATTTCAGTGATATTTCATATCCAGTCAGACACTGCCAAAAATATTTCCTGACACTGGGAAAAACTACCATTTACAAAAATCTTTGTCATACTTTTCTTCTTCAACTTTCCTGTTTGTTCTATCAGAATTATTAACCTTGATAGCTTTGTCTTTTAGAAAACATATTTGTTCATGCAAGTTCATCAAGACAGTTTTCAGAAATTTTGAAGTGATTTTCTGTTCTTTTTCTCACTGATCATGGCTTGGGGAAGTGTATGAACTGGATGATCACTCAAAGTACATTGCTCTACTCCATGATTCATTAAGATTACCTGTGCATTTTTTCTCCACTGTTTTGCTTGCACTGTATTTAATTCCCTAGATATTTTTCTTTTGTCTCTGTAAGCAGAAAAAAAAACCAAACCAAACCCTTTTTCAGTGTTAACTTGTTTCTATTGTTCTTTTTAATTTTAATAGCAAAATTGCAGTTTTTCTTTCCATTTGACATGGAATACTCACTACAAAAGAGGTTAAAATTGGTCCACTGTCTTAGATTATATAAAACTCTACATTTTATGAATCTTTTTTTAGTTAAAAAAATGATTCTCTTTTGCTCACTAGGATCAAAGTGACCTAGTAGACTTAAATAGGTGATATGTTAATTAACATATGATAGGCCTCCAGAATTTATTATCTGCTTAGATGCTGTTAATAAAGACTCTTTGTTTTGTACTCAGATATGAAAACAAACAAACAAAAAAAATATAACAGGAAAAGAATATGGTAAATGCTGTGTCATCATCATAGAATCACACAATAGTTTGGCTTGGAAGAGACTTTTACATGTGGAATGCTACCAAATGAAACATGTTTTTCCATTTGAGGTTTTAAAGAAATTCTTTTACAACATGGTAAGGCCCTTATCTTTAAGTTTCTGTGCACCAATTCCCTGAGAACTATGAACGCCTTTGAAAAGATGTGTCAATGTAATGTACCAATGAAATGAGGCAATTCCTACATCTCACAAAATTGTAAAAGTCATTGGACATCAGTGGGTGTCTTCTCTCTTTCCAAACAATTGGGAAGTACTGTCTATCGGTTAGTGGGATCAATGACCTACTAAAGCAGATACTCCTTCCAGTCACCAGCTGTATACATCCATGCCAGAAACACAGTGAATTACTGTGCAGATCTCCACACAAGCATGGCTATATTATTGTAGTACCTTTGATACCTGAGGAAGGATGTCTTAAATTTTCTCAGGTAGTTCTTCATAGCACTTCATCATGCAGTGTAGTAGGAAAAAAAGGGACTCTCATGATTTTCTTCTGAGAAAGAAGAAAATGTCAACCCTGTCAACCCTTTAGTATCTTTATATTTTTTACTTTTGTGTTAAGCATTGAGGGAGATAAAACATCTTCAGGAAGGAAAATTGCCCTTGTTTCTCCTTCTTTTTCTTCAAGGTTAAAGATATTTATCTGCACGCCCTCAGATTGTAATGGCAGAACTGTGTATTATCAGGATTTTATGATTTTGTAGCAAAAACTTCAAAACCTGAAAAAGAATTAATAGCTTTAACTAAGAAACCCTATCATTATTGATGGGATTTGCTATGCACACTATCCTTTAGAAATAAAGCATAATTAGTTGCCCTGATGCCTGATAAGGTGTAATGCTATATTAAACATATTTTAGGGCAATTCTGCTCTTTCCTGACTGGATACTTGGTGTCTGAAGGAAAAAATCATGCAAGCTCAGCCATCTTCTGAGCATAAGCAGCTGTACAGTCTCTCTTCTCTGCCAGGCTTCCTGTTTGCATGCAGCTGTTGGAACATAATGTGTGTGAGTGCTTTTGGCAAATGGTGCAATTTTTAAATGGGAAAACCAACTAAAAATGTTTGCAGGTCAAACTTTGGTTAGGAGCTATTTAAAAATGCCTTGTGACAGATATTTATGCCCTATTTCCCCAAACTCTTCTTTTCTACTTTTGTTGATACTCTGATTATCCATGCCCATGCAAAAGTAGGTATCCCTTTAACCTGAACCCCTAAATGGATATTCAGTTTGAACTCAGTCAACCATAGTGCAATTTAGTTTATCTTCTTGGTAGTAAACTTCCCCTTCCACTGTGTGTATCAGTAATGGTCTTTAATTAAGGTAAGATTCCATATACCTTTCCACTGCCAACCATTCTGTCATTCTCATTCATCCCAAACCCACAATGCCTGTTTGACCACTCCCTGCACTAAGAAAACTGCAAACAAAACTGTAAAAATAATGCTTGTGTGGTCTCTATAAATTCTTTTCAGATCACCTATTATACTAAAAAGTCCTGACTCACTCTGCATTATCAAACTCTTCTCTCTAACCTTTATGGGCCAAGATACAGAGAAACCTGCTGAGAATTAATCCACTAAAATTCAATTATTACTTTACGTGGCATGCATAGCCATAGGAAAAAAGTTCAGGATTTGACTGTCTTTAGCATGGATTGAATGGGTTTAGGAAACATACTGTTATCATGAGGAAATTTATTTGCCACAGATAAGGAAATTAGCTCCTGCTGTGATCTTCATGAAGAAGTAACCTTAAAAAGCTATAGATAGATGAATTTTTATAAAATTCCTCATAGATGAACCTTGTGGACCTCTCAGGGAAAGCAAAGAAAATAAAAAAGGACACTATGCCACAATGGCTTGAAATTGCATATAGAGCTAGGTTCAGCTTGATTAGATTATCTGCTTTGTAATACATTCGATCCTGTGTTATCTATCTGCTTTCTATCTCTATACAGATAGACATTTCTCTTATATACTTACCCACATCTGTTCCATGACTTCTTTTATCTGGCAAGCCCTTTCAGGTAAGGAACTTTAGTGTCTATATGCATATTATATAGTAAAATAGGAATCCATTGTGTTTGAATAAGAAAAAATTAAAGGTTCAAAAAGTATACTATGTCAATCCCACACTCATTAGAAAGCGTATCTAGTAAAACAGTAATTTTTTTCCTGTGGATGTGGGGGGATTTCTTGTTTCATTTCATTAATGCAATGGTACAGAGAAGAAATTTTCACATGGCAGTTATAATATGAACTTTGAATAGTCAATGTTGATTTTTTTGACTACAATTTAAGAGCAAAAAGGAGCATTAGCTAAAGTTCAGAAAAGGGCATTATTATAAGAGAAAAAAGGCTGTTGTGGGTCAGACCAAAGATTCATCTGTCCTATTAACCTATGCCCATCAGAGCTTATGGATCAAATGTATAAAAATAAAAGGGTCTTCATTTGAACTATTTTCAATTTTGAGCTGGTTTTGTCTCACAGGACATTCTGAACCAAATGTGGTTTCAGAGTGTTTTGCTTCCATGCAATGTTACAGTTTACCCCGGAGGCTCGGTAAACTCAGCATTCGCAACATCTTGTGGCACTCTTGCTTTGCCTGAGAAACTGCCTGCTTTGTTATGAAACTGGCTTATACTAGTTTCATTTTATGCCCCCAGTTCTTATATTGAAAGAGACAGTGTGCAATTTCTGCATGTCTACTGTGTCTATGTCAATTTGATTTTATAGTCCTCTGTTATCTGTATCTCTCTTTTGCAGAGACGAGTCTTTTGAAGATGCCAAGCCAGGCTGTTGCTTTTCATGTGGGAATAGTCCAATGCCACTGAATGTTCTTACCGACATGCTCTGGACCTTTTTCTGTCTTACCAGATCTTACTTTGAAGGACTTAAAAAGCAGCACAATAACATTTCTGTTTCATTCTCTATGCCTTTCCTAATAATTTCTGTTTGAGTTTTTGACTGCTACTGAGTACTGAGCACTGAGCTGCTGATTTTACGGAGCTATGATAATCCCACAGTGCCCACCTAGTCAGCTCAGGGCTCATCATTTCATATGTACATCACTTACATATGCACATTTCCCTCGTGCTTCACTTTACATTTACCTATTCATTTGTACTTCGGCTGCTGGTCTCTCTGTTCCAGGTGAGCTTACTTGTCATGTTACAACAGAGCAGAGAAATCATGAACCAGGATAGCTTGTTTGTTCTTTTTCTCTCCTGACAGAGAAAATCCTTTCTTAGGATTTGAAAATGTTGATTTAAATGTTAAATTTTTGCCTGTAAACAGACAATGAGCCCATTCATATAAATAACTGGTGCTGAAACTTGAAAGTTGTTATTTCTGGAAACACAGGCTTCAGACACCTCGCGTAGTGTTTCTTACATCAATCCTTTCCTGTCCTTGGCAAATCCACAGAGCAATATCTTGTACCATCCACAGCCACTACCTGGCTTTTGTATGTATATTCCAGATAAGCAATATACACTTGGGTCACTCTGCATCTGATTAATTGTCTGTCAATTACAGATGTTTTTCCACCTTACTATGGTGTTTATATGTAGAATTAATGTTTTCAGTAAGATTTAATCAATTATTTATTTCGTGGTACTTTATTTTATCCTTTTGCCTATTTTTCATTCTCTTCTATTCTTTTGGAACAGTTTGCCACTAATATTATGCAAGGAATTCTTGCCAGTTTCACTGAGAGTTTAATCACTGACATTCTAGCAATTCTTTTACAAATTGGTGTTATTAGTAAAAATTATTTAGATAATAATTATTATCTTAATAGCTCACCATCACTGCCTTTTAAGCTGATATTTACAGCTTTCCCCGAAGGCATAGAAAGGTCTTAGTGGCGTTTACCATACCATTAAATTTCTCAATTGCCATAATAGTGTGTGTGTTGTACAATGCCTTCAGGGAGAAGAAAAGAGTGATTTATCTAGGTCAGGCCTTGTAGTCATTGATTGATTTTTAGCTTGAGTATTAGAAAAATTGCATTTGTTTGAGGAAGTAGGTGTTTAGGTGTCTGATTCAAAAGTCTCTGATTGGAAAACACATCTATTATAACAACTGTGCTCATCTCATGTAAGTTGTTCACAAGCTATTTATTTTATCTATTGAAATTTAAAAAATGTATACCACAACTCTAAATATTATGTGCAATTATTCATTTTCTCCCATTTAAGTTAAGAAATTACTTTGAAAATTTTCTCTTTAGAGCTCTGAATCTTCAGCTTTCATTTTTTTGCACAGCCTTGGAGTTGACCAGAACTCCTTTTCATCTAGCAGTGTGCACACAAAATTTTAAAATAAGGAAAATAGTTTTATTTGCACAATGTTCTGTCTGTTGTATTTTAAAATTTTCATCAAACTTATTCCTTCCCATAATATAATTACAGAACAATTTAGGCTGGAAAGGACTCAAGAGTTCTCTAGTCCGACTTCCCATGCAAAGCTGGGCCTGCCACAAGGACATACGAGAATGCTCAGGACTTTATACAATAGAGTCTTGAAAACCTCCAAGGACAGAGACTACACAGCCTCCCTGGGCAATCCACTCCACTTTCCTCAGGTGAAATTTTTTCTCTTATGTGCACACCTTACCAGCCATGATCCGTGTGCTTCTGTCAAGTGCTGCTTTTAAGAAGCAACCTCCATTTACTCAGTAACCAGCACACAGGTATGGACAGGCTACTTTTTCAAGAAAGGCAAGTAGTTCAACCTTATTGCATGTCTGCTCTTGCTTCAGCCAACTGAGAATGCCCTATAGAATAATACAGCCATGTTTTCTCTTGCCCAGCTTTTCCTGTTTTAATAGAGCACTTGAAGCTCTAGTTCTGTTTGATATCACTTGCGAGTACCAGCTCTAGGTGAGCCTTGGCTTTCCTCACACTGTCCTTGCTTGTCAAACTTACTATAGTTCTCCCTTGTAGCTTGTTCCTGCTTCCCCAACCTGTGGACTGTTTTTGCTTTGAAATACAGTCATAAGTTCCTTGTTAAAATGATCTGCGCGTCTGTTTCTTTTCCTGATTGTTGTGAGGGATGATTCCTGAACTAAGAGATTGGTCTTAAAGACCTGTCAGCTTTTACAAGCTCCTTTCCCGTCCAAAGCTGCCTCTCTTTGGGTCACTCATACAAATTTCTTGATTAAGCCAAATTCTTCACTTCCAGAGCCCTGAATTTGTAGCGTGCTACTTGCTACCTTCACTTCCTTCCCTGGGGGATCTTGAGCTTTTCCATTTCATGATCACTACAGCCAAAGCTGCCACTGAATTTTTATGTTCCAAATCAGTCTCTCCCTGTTAGTGCATATCAGATCCATTGTGCATTTGCCCTATTAATTGCTTGTATCAAGGGATTATCCCTGACACCTCCCCAACTCAGCTGCTTGTCTCCAGCTCTGTTGCCATTCCAATAGATTGCGGGAAGATGAAAATTCATCCTAAGAATCTGTCTCTATGATTTAGAGATCTTCTTAAATTGTTTGAAAAAGACATTTTATGCTGATGGGTGGTCTGTATCTATCTCCTACCACAACAGCACCCATACTGGCATTTCCTTTGATCCTGACCTAATTCTTCTTTGAAACTGATCCTTATAAAGAAGGGTAGAAAGAGTCTTTGAAAAAAACAGAATCAGTAGACTGACTAATTATCATTTGTATTAATTTGAGAATCAATACTTAAAGACTAACCACATACATTAACAGTTTGTAGAGCTTTTGCACAATTTACAGTATATATTAATAGTAGATCTAAAACTTTTAATAGCATGTTTTTATCTGTTTACTAAGTGAAACTCATATACCCATATAGCCTGTACCTAACTTGGTTTTGGAAGAAATTCTGAAAAATCTGGTCTAAGCATCTGCCTTAAACTATAGGCATGTTTAAGTATTTTATTCCTTGTATGCTTTCTTGCCTCTCTGTCACAAGCACCTTTCTTTTCCAACAGCCTTCTTTGCATTTGTCGTCCATGAGTCCTCTTAAAAATTCACAGAAAGAGACACTGAACACAATTTGGAATTGTTATTGTAGTAGGATGACTCCTTCTGTGTCCTTTTCCTACATATTTGAAAAGATGTTAAGGAACTATTGGGTTTGGTAGTCAAATAACAGTGACTCATTAACACACAGTGGCATAACTGAATTTTTTAATTAATAACAGTGAAATGCTTCTGATTGTCTGCAGTTATTCGAAGATAGCCTGAAAAAAGAACTGTGTTGAGTTTTCATGTTGCTGCTTATGCAAAATTGTACTTCATTTGGTTCTCAGTACTGTCAAATCATCTAATTCACACAATACAGTACTCATCATGCCTTGCTATTTCTATTTGAATTTGTCATCACTTTGTTATAATTCACATTTTAGCTCATCTTTTCTTGACAGTCTTTCTAAAATTGAAGAGGACATTTATTTACAGTGGTATTCTCTTCCATACATGGAGGGAGAGAAGAATTAGCAGTAGCAATAGTTTTCCTCTATATAATAGAAGAAGCAAATTTATTTAGAGATCATGGGTTTATTTAGAGCAGTGAATTAACATTTTTTCCATGCAGTGTCATATAAACTTACTTTTCTGTAATTCTCCTTTTTATATTTGCAGATAATTGCTATGTGAAAAATGAACACATAATAGAGAATTGTTAAATGAGTAATCTCACTTTAAATGTATTTATTCTATTATCTACTGTGTATCTGAGAGGCCTACACTATATTGTGGTGTATACCCTGGCATGCTAGAAATCCATTGGCACAGAGTTCTTGCACAATCCATTTATTTATCTTCACCATTATTTTTAGAAGATCTTGGTGTTTCATAAATGTGTAAGCTTTCTGTTTTATGCGAAGAACTTGATTGCCCAACCACCTTGAGATTTAGTCATTCCATAGCTGAGGAGATGAGAGTTGTAAACCTTCCTCTTGAAACAGCCTGAAACTGCAAGTTTCAGGAACAGTAGAAAATAGAGGTCTGAAACTGAGCTGTTTTTAACAGTCTCAACAGAATTGTAATGCTGAAAAACACACAGATGCATGTAATTAACTATTTCCTTGATTGTTTTTTTAAATGGACCTTTACTGTCAAAATACGTTGAGTGAACTTGAGTGGTTTTGTGTGGCACTCACCAAGAGGATTTTATAACAAAAGATGGGTCTATGTGAAAATTACCTTCTTACACTTTGGAGGCGAGATGAACAGATTTTCAGGTAAGATCAGAGGTAGCCAGCAAAGTTGGTTTTTATGTCTGATGGTCTTTTGACTTCTTTCTTCAGCTGTGCTGGTAGAAAGGAGTATTATTATACTGTCAGTGTTGTGTATTGCTCCCTTCACTTGTGCTCTCCAACACTTTCGCGGTCCTTACGGTTTTGGCAAACAGACTTGCAGGTACCTCTGTTGGAGTGTTTGAGCCCAAGGGCTGGATTTCAAATATTTTCCTCTGTACACAGCCATACCAGAAGTTGCAGTTACATCAGCATTGTCATCTCAGTAACACTATTTAACTTTCTACAGATGAGGTTATGTTAGAAATATATAAAAATGCATCAAGTTAACAATTTAGGCTCACTGAGGAAAGGAATACTGTTGTGAACCCGGACCTGGTATGCTGAAGTGAAGTATTGGTCAGTACAGGCAGTATAAATTAAAGGACACCTACAGCAAAAACAAAGTAAAATTTGGCCAGGAGAGACAAGAAGTCTTAAGGGGTGAAGTCCTGTTGGACATAGTGGAATTTTGCTGGAAAAGGAGGCAATGCATTTATAAAGAAAAATCTGAAACTGACATTATGATGTTTCGAGTTACCAACATTATTAAGGAGTCTTAATTATGACAGTTTAATATTTCCATGAGATATTAAGCCTGTGGCTTTTTCTCTGCTGAATCTTCTGATGTTTCTTGTACAGAAAAACTTTTTGTCAAGAAATAGAGAAATGTTATTTTAATGAATATACAAGGTCACAATATTATTGCAAAATTCCTTTTCATAAGGAGAGCTGCTTTTTCTGAAAGAACAACTTTTTGGTGTTCTGGGATTTTTTTTTTTGAGAACCCAGCTGGGCCTTCACATGTGTGGCTGTTTTGCAAATTAGCTACATTAAAAATGTGATAGCATTTTTAACAAACCAGGAAATTTAAAATTAATCCAATATACCAAAATGCATGTAATAAGAAAAACAAAAGATATTTCATCTTCTTCCTAATATCCTCTGATACATTTTATATTTGCTTTACAAAAGCAAGATTGAGGCTAAAATAACTGTTCCTATTTCTGTTAATTTTGCTAGAAGTAATGACTGCATAGTAATTAGATGCAAGACTACAAGATATGATCTGCACTTCATTTTAGAAAAAAGTCCAAGCATTTTTTGGTTTGGTTGTTTTTTTTAATATAAGACTATAATTTTTTTGATCACTAGCAATTTTTCAGTTATGTGATTATTTGAGGGCATTTAATATATTGTTTCTCAATCACCAGTAGCATTGTGTTCAGAAACAAGAGTGTTAGTTTCTTAATTAAAATTGTCTGATTCTTTCTGGGTCCCATATACCAAAGCAGTGCTAAAGAACTGATCTGTCCTTGACCCTCACCACTTGCACATCCAGATGATGGGAAGGGGTAATTTCACCTGTGAGGCTAAAGAAAAAAGTTGTTGTGAAATGGGGATATTTTTCATTGTTCTTGTTGTTTTGTTGCTGTAGTTGTTTCTCCCAAACCCCCTTTCTTCCTGCTGCTACAGAAAGAGAATTATTGCTGGCTATCATACTCTACATATGGATTCTGACTATGTTGTTTAGGGAGTGGAAGAGGCTTAGAAAGACATTCCAGACTACAAAGATTTACCAACGTTCTGAATATTTTTAGCTTTTTATCTTGAGCAGATAAGCACAATAAAAGCTACAAGAATTTAGATTTCTTTATTTCAGAGGAGGGTTTCCTGTGGTTTGGGTTTATTGGGCTTTTGTACCCTTTTGTATTTTAGATATGGTGTTGTAAAAAGCTATATATTTAAAAATGGCCTACACACTGGTTGTTAATGCTCAACGGTATTTGAGCAACTCTAGAGATAACTTCTTTTCCCTAGAGTAATAACATGTTCTCTGGTTCCTCTTTCCTTTGGCAAAAGGTGCTTAGACTATGAATGATAACTGAAAGAAACTGAAAACAGCTATTTCTTCCTTCTGAATACTAGGATAATTGGCTCAGTCACTCTTTTTACTTTTCATATTGCATCTTATAACATATTTAGTAAACTAGGAGGCATCAAAAAGACAGTCATTTCAGTCACGTCAATCTATACTGTATTTTCACACCGTGAATGAGAGTGACACAATCTTTTTAGAATTTGCTTTTTATTTAAACTCTTTCATTCAATTGAAACTTATGATAATGCCTTATACTTTTGAAGTGTTTTATTTATTGATGTACTTTGGATAAATATTCTCTTTTCATGCACAGCATTACTGTTTCTCCAATCTTAACACGGACATTATATACACCTTTAGAAGCCAATGGAAAAGTCTTGGGATTTTGTGCAAGATTTTGTTCTTTGATATAACTGCTCTTCAGGTTTTAATGGTTGCGTTTCGGGATTTGAATTGGGGTTGTTTTTTGCTGGGTTTTTTTTTGCATTTTCTTGCAGCTCCTGTCTTCAGTAGATCTTAACAAATATCTTTATTTTGCTATAGAACTAATTTTTTCCTTTTTTTCTTTTTTCCTATTTTTCCCTTCACTTTGCTTCTGTGCAATTTCGAAACACAGAAAGGACACAGATATATTCAGTCATTATAAGTTATTATACTTGTCTTGAACGTGATCATGAAAACATAAAATAAATCCATTCCATTTTCTTGCTTGTTTGATTTTGCTATGTAAAGAGAAGATATTTATGTTTTATTCTTCTTTTGGTTTTAGTGTACTACTGCAAAGATTAAAATAAAATAAATTAAACCCCTTACCAACAACTTTCTGAAGTTCTAGTTCCAGTTATTCATGAAATCAATGAGGTTACAGCTTCTGAATATGTCAAACTTCATCTTGAATTTTGCTTTTAATTTTATCTGAAAGGGTAATGTGGTGGAAGTGTGCTGTGTTTTTGTCTTTTCACATTTATTAAATCTGGATAGCTTATGCCTTTTAAGTATAGCATTAGCCTTGTGATGCAATGAAATACTTGAATAAAAATAGTCTTTTATAAAAGAAAAATTAAAGGGAGCACTTATTAAACTAACTGTAACACATCATGAAGTTTCTATAGCAAAGCTTTGGATGGTTGGATCCACAGCTCTGTATTAGACTGAGATATGCAAAAGGCTTATTCTTACTCCATTCTCAATGTGCTTGGTTCTTTTGTTAGGTTTCTGTAGGACAGCATCTTTTATAGGGGAGGATATGGAATAGTGACAGCTCAATGAAACAAGTTTTTTATTTCCTGAATAATCTCTGGATTATCCTGGATTCATTAGGACACTGGGAAGGTAATCTGTGGGGAGGATTGAACGTCTGACCTTCAAGAGGTATCCTCTTTCATTTGACACCAGCAAGGAACAGCAGTCTAGGAGAGAAAAGCATAAACTCATATAAATCTACCTTTGTTGAACTGACATATGGGAATCATAGGATGGTTTGGATTGGAAGGGACCTTAAATATCACTTAGTTCCAAAGCCTCTGCCATGGGCTGGGACACTTGCTGCTAGACCAGGCCCCATCCAACACATCTAAGGGAGGGAGCATCCACAACTGCTTTGGGCAATCTGTATCAGTGCCCAACCAACCTTAAAATAAATATTGTCTTCTTAATGTTTAATCCAAATCTCTCAGTTTAAGCCATTCCCCTTGATCTTGTCACTACATGTCCTTATAAATGTGGGAATGTGGGAGGCTGTTTTGAAGCAGCCTGAGCAGCTTCTGTAGGAGTGTTTAGGGCAAGGTTTGATAAGTAGGGTATTACATACTCTACTTGAAATTATTGAAATAACAGAAGCAGGAATATTACTCTCCTTGGTGTGTGGAGACATCCCATTCATCTTTGGCATTTTGTCAAAGCATACATTAGCTAGAGACACAAAGTAAGTTGTGAACGTGTTACATCCAGGGTTCTGCATATCTACATGTAAAGACATTTTAATGTATATTTTAAAATTTTAAAAAATTGCCAAAACAGCCTCAGAAAAATTCTCTTTTTTCTGTGTTTGTAGTTAATTCGATTTAATAGAGTACAACAAATAGCATGTGTGTGTGAGTTGATTAATTACTGCTTGTTAAGTGTTTTGCACATATTTGCATGTTGTAAGTAGGCTAAAGATACTCCTTTCAGGAAGTAGAAAATATAGAAAAGCAAAATCAAGTTAGAAAAAACAATTTAGGATTTGAAAAATGCTTGGTCATGTCAGTGAGCAATGAATGAGTTTGAACTACCCCTTCCAATGACTTCAGAAGTTTGCTTGTGGAGTTTTCACAAATTTCTGTAAGCCAACAACTAAGAAGTTACTTGAACATTTTTTTAGTATGGATATGGAAATCATATATAAGGTAAAAGGAACACAAATCAAATTATGCCTCTGGCAGAAATTGAGTAATTGCTTAAACAATGATGAAACAGGGTCTTACACCATGTTGCATTAGGCTCTGTTAAAGAATCTTGAATACTGAAGAGTTGTGTAGTAAACCTGTACATAATAGCATAGATGATCTTGGCGACAATCTTCATTGTAGTTCTATCCTTGTGTGTTGCTCACTGCATGCTGCTCTTATGTTCCTCGAATTTGCAGCAATTTAGCAACACTTACTTATTGCTGCTGATGTAACTCAGTTTTGGATATTGAAAATCTATTTGTGGAGATCATAGCCTTCTCCTTTGGATTACAGCTGATAATGTATTAAGTATTACAAGTTTCTGAAGTCAATCTGACCTAAGAAGTGTTTTTCCATTGTTTTTTTTTGTTTGGTTGGTTTTTTTTTGAAAAAAGGAATTTAGTATTTCTGACTTTTTTTACCCCTGCTTATAAATTGCATGATGTGGGAGAAGTAAATGAATAGGCATATTGCTGTCAAAGGGAAAATGTTGCATATTCTGTGATGGAGTCATCAAACCTGAATATGTAACCTTTCTGCTAACCTCGCTTTCAATGATAATTGTCTGACATATAGGTGAATCACACTTAAAATAGAATTAATGAGCATTTCCATTGAGGGTGCGTGCAATCTACTACATTATTAAGGAGCATCTGTGTTCTTTCAATTATGGTAATTTCACTGTTTTAAATAGTGTTTTACATTTCCTGATGGGAATGTAACTATATCCAGCATATGCTTATTAAGCCGCTTAACAAACACAGTTGTATTAATGAAATCCAAGGTGTGTCGTTTCCTCCGGTATTCTCAAAACCTGCAAAATATAAGTTCCAAATACAGGAGCAGAATCCCAGATACAGTGCACACTATTCAGGACAAGTCAAGTTCAACTACTTGGAAGTCTACATGAGTGGTTTTCATCCTGTATTTCACAACATACTTTCAAGGGATTCACAAACAGTAGCTAAGGATGAGTATATATATGTGTATATATATATATATATAGTTGATCTTTGTACGTGAAATTTTCAAAGGACTCTAGATAGTCATTAAAATCGTTACAAAACTATGTATCTTTTGGCTTGTAGTTATATTTATTAGAGGTGAGCAGTAGTTATTCCAGTATTTTGAGGGACAAATGGTTTTCCTTGATATAGAAGAACTGGGAAAGTTCCTCAATAACTTGAAAGCCAACAGTGCTTTAGAAAAAAAGTTAAGGGATCTGTCCCAGGAAGCCTGGGCCTATGATAAAGTCTATTTTTAAGTTGTACTCACAGGACAGAAATTTATGCCTTGCAAATGCCATCTGGAGCTCAGTAGTGTTGGAGACTGAAAAGGAGGATGTAGTCTCTGGAGTAAAGGAAATAACCCAGCTTTTTATATGATACTTAGAGACTGTGAGGAAGATCTGCTTAGCAAGAACTGAAAATGAAGAAAGGTCATTGGGTGTGCATGAGACAAAGGCTGAGGCAAAAAAGATTAGTAATAAAAGAAAACCTGGGAACTCTAATATCTGAAAGACAGATTTATCTAGAAATATATAATGTTTGGGGATTGGGCCAATCTTTGTGTGTCTCCGTCTGATACAAGGACCTGAATTACGTCAAAGTATATCATCAGTGGTCTGATGAGCTAATCCAAGAGTTTACAGGAGATATTTTTACTAATTTCGGTGTTTGCAGCATGATTACTATTAGTGTGGTAATATCTTCCATGGCTTCTCAGTTAGAGGTGCAGCTGTAACCAGGAGGAGACCAGCCATAACTGCAGAGCCAGGACTGTGCTATGGTCCAGCAGGGAGCTACATGTCCTAAAGATCAGGGAAGGCAAAGATGAAGTGCTTTGTTTTGTAGTTTCTTTGATATTTAGAAATGTTTCAAAAGACTCTTCAGGTATGGTTCATTTATTTTCTAGTAAGTCATCCTATTGGTAGTTAAATGGATCCTAACAGCTTATTACAGAAGGGTATTAATATCACTGACAGCTGGGACAAAAATATATTAGGGCCAGGCAAACTACATTGTCGGTACTTTTTGTTTGGTTTTTTGTTCGTTCTAGTGTTTTGTGGGGTTTGGTTTTTGTTTGTTTGTTGGACATGCATTCCTGAATGGTACAAATTTGCTTTCAAATATCCCATAGAGTGGTTATTAAAAAAAATAAATTGTAACACTCAAGGAGGGAACCTGCAATAAAGAGTCACAGAAATATGTGAAAATCTAGGCAGTTATTCTGTGTCTCCTTGTGAAACTCTATTGCTTTGAAAAATGTATATCCCAAATAATTTGTTTCTAAATTATGAAAAGAATAAACACAGTGATTTTATTTGTCAAATATCTTACCAGAAAAATTGAAGTGCCTCAGCAACTATTACATAGTCTGGACAGCTTAACATCTTACTTGAAGAAGCAGTGTTCATTTCTTAGATAATTGCTGCAATTGACAGAACCTGCAGGACCCAAAAATTTTATTAAGTTGTCGTTGAAAGAAGACTCAAAGTTTCTTCTTTTTTTTATGTCTTCAGAGATACAAACCACCTTTCTTCTTGATATTCACAGTTCAGTTTTAAATTCTATGAGAATGCAATTAAGTTGTAGAGATAAACAGTTCACTTCAGACTGATGGGTATGATAAGAAATGTTAAAGTGGCTCTTAAAGCCAAACAAGTGAAAGAAAGTGTTCTCTTTGGTAAAGAGCCACAGGTTCCTATCACAGTAGTCTATATCATGAAGGATGTTAATATAGTCCCTCTGCTCTTCAATGAACCTGAAATATTAATTTCACTTTCAAGAATACACTAAATCTTGTTCCTTTTATCCTGAGCTTCATAAGGCTAAATATGACTTCATAATATATATCAAAAGATTTTTAACTTTGTTAGATTTATTTAATCCAAGGTGGATTTTAGTTTCTACTGATGCACTGAGTAGTCAGAGCATAGTACAACAGCTATTTATTTAACATAAAAAGATCTAGTGACATTCACAAAATTATAGGAAATGTACTTATAGGTATAATATGACACTAAACTTTTTAAAATCATTTGGCTTTGTCTATGAGCAAAAGGATTCGGTATATAATGTGTCAGTTCCTGCTGTTTTCATTTGATGTAAATCCAAGGAAATAATATAGAGTTCTTGTGTATGATAGAAACCTAACTTTACCAGACCTCCCTCATTATTCAGTCAGACTAAAAACTTCATCACAGAGCATCAAGAAGTTTCCTTTAAATAAAAAATCCAAACTCTACTGCTGTTCGTGTGGGTATTTTTTTGGTAGCTTTAAATATTCACACCATATAGGGAAAATATGAGATACCATGAAGAAGCCTTTTCAGTCTATTGAATAAGAACCTGTGCATAGTTTTAGGCCATATTTTTCTCTGATTTAATTAATTCAAAATAATTATGACACCAAAGTCACCTGAACATAAAAGTGAATTAAAATGAATACAGTCTTTTTCTTGTGATACACTTGAAATAACTTGGTAATCTTCTGTTGGAGATATTTCTTTGTTCACAGTTCATTTGAACAAGGTTATCAAGCAGCTTTGAAGTGTATAGTTGACTGTACGCAAATTTAAAAAATACATTTATTAGAGAAAATTTTTGACTTTTACAATGTGGATAAAATTTTTCTGTAACTAAAAACTGGGAATAAACTGGTTACCACATTTAATTCAGAAGTATTTTTCTACATTCTGATCAACTGTTTAGTTTAAGTAGATGCAGTACTCTGAGTGCATGATGCAACAAACTTTAATCCAAAATTCTTTAAATAGCCTGGTAGTGCAGGAATGGTTTTCAACATGCATTTCTACAGATAAAAGTCTCACTCACTGTATTTGGATGACATGAAAATAGACTTAGCCTTTGTAGCCTCATCTAACAAATATTCAAACTGATAGCAAGCCCTCAGTACACATTGGATTTTTCCTTCAAAGGAAAGGAAATAGCTGCTAATTGTTTTAAGTTAGATTTATAATAGTCATTGATATAGAGGAAGGAAGACCATCTCAGGTAGTTCAGCAATGGCTCATGATAACTAGTCTTGCTGTAAACATACTCCTGATATCCAAGTATATGCTTAATAAAACCCTTCCCTCCTTTTCTGATTGCATTGTTATGTCATCATAATGTTGGTGCTGTGGTTGTCTCTATCATGGAAAAACAGCTAAGACTATTGTCCTAGATATGGGAGGAGAAGGGTTTTTAAATGAAGAGATCAAATGTCTAAGTTAGAAAAGCTGGTGGAAAGACTTGCTGAGAAATACTGTCAGGGTGAAAACATCTGTAAAATGTGATGAATGGGTGAGTGAAGTGCTGTAGCTAAACTTGGAATGGAAATGTAGATACTATCTCAAAAAAAGAAGAGAGGAAAATTAAAGGTCTTTCTTAAGTGGATGATGCTGTTGGAATATGACATCTTCCTCTGAACATTAAAAGTAATATTTACATAATTTTGCTAATGCTTTCTAAAGTTTGCCTAATCTTCATTTCTCTCGTAAAAATGTTCCCTTTTTTTTTGATTCTTTGTCTTCTTGTAGTCATAAGAAATAGTATTAGCCAGGTTCCTGATTTAGTAAATGTCCTTAGCGACTACTGTGAGGTGAATGGCAAAGCATTTTTGTCCTAAGACAAAAATGTTAATAAGTTTGACATGTTAGATGTTCATTGGTTTACAAGTATTCAAACATTCTATCTTTCTCATCCTTCTCTCAGGTATTTATTCTTGGAATGCTGTGAAAAGGATGAAAGCAGAGCAAAGCAGCGTGCTGTCTCTAACTAGCAAGTTAACAATCCTGATGAAATTCAGGATCAAAAATTCTTTTCAGAATAAGGAATAGGAAATTGTTTAACATTCAAGTTGTGTTTGCATTAATTATAGCTGTTTAAGTTTGATATAGATATAACTAGGTTCTTGCAGAGGAAACCAAATAGAGCCTTGGTCTCCTGGATTAATATTTAACAATATAAGTGTGGTATATGGTTAATGAAAAGTAAGAACCAAATACATTGCTTAGAATTTTTCATGGACCACTGGACATATGTAATCTTATAACCTGCAAGACAACATAATTTATTATTTCTATTTTACAGCTGATTAAATTAAAACAATGGGAAGTGACATTAGCGTTGTTATATGAATTGCTTCACCCATGGAGTACTGGAAGTAATAAATCCCTGTTATTAGTGATAAAATGCTGAAGTTTTTTATAATCACAAAAGTAGCACTACTCAAGGATAGTTTATCACTACAAATATTATCTTACCATACAGTAATATAAAAAGAAAGGGATGAAAAATTAGAGATAGTTGTTCAGAATGCTGAGGAGCTAAAAATACGTTTAGTTGTCTTGTTGTTCTTTTCTTCAAAGTGGCATGGTGAATATGAAATGGAAAGCTGTTATGAGCAAGTCCACAAGGCTAAAACAAACCTACATTAGAACAATTGAAAAGGGGAGACAAACTTTCTCAACATTTCCAGAGCCACGAGCTTTGAATTTGGCTCAAAATAATTCATCAATTATTCATCAATTTTTGTTACAGAGCTCATATGTAACTCATAATCCAATATGGAATCATGGAATATTTTGAGCTGAAAGGAATCCATAGAGATCATAGAGTCCGACTCCTGGCCCTGGACAGGACAACCTCAAAAATCATACCATGTGCCTGACAACGTTGTCCAAATGCTTCTTGAACTCCATCAGGCTTGGTGCTCTGACCTCTGCAGATTAAGGCATTGTAGAGAGCTGGCCCTAAAATGGAGCCCTGTGGAACCCCACTAGTGGCCAACCTGATGTAACCCCATTTACTATAATATTTTGTCCAGAGGGATACTGTGAGAGACAGTACAGAAAACCTTACTGGAATCCAAAAGAAGTTTTATCTTAACTTTTTCTAAATATAATCTTTGTAATTTTTATCTTATTTTTGAAAGCTATCTTAGTGACTTTAACAACATTAAGACGAGGTTCTTTTTAGGAGATGAAATACAATACCTAAACCAAACTCTTCAAAGAGGAATTTAAAAAATTTTTCTTCATATGTTGTGAAAGTACTATGCTGTTCTAAGGTATGAATGATTTTGTATATTCCTGTATCATAAAAAAAAGCCCTACACCAACTAAACAAAACCAAACCAAAAGCATCCAAATGATTCTCTTAACATCAGGAAGATAAGATTTTCATGTTTGAATTTTTTTTTTAGCTACAGCAATTTCATATATTGTGTATGTTCAGAAACTCATGCATGCCATCTGGTAGGCAGTCCATACTGAAAATTTGACTCAATTTTTTTGGAAGCAAATACTGTAGGACTATTTACATCATAGCATTCATATCAGGAAAGAAAATTAGTTTAATAAAAAGGAAGAGTCAGTATGGGAAGGAAATTGGGCAGGAAATTTTGATGACTAATTGAGGAACTAAGATATGAAGAAGGTGAAAGTCTTTGCTGTTAATGACTACATACTGGAGAATTGAAAAATAAGGAGATGGTACATTTCCGACAAAATAATGCTGCTCTTCAATACCATTAAGATTGTTTTGAAATGATGTCAAGATTGTTTCCACTAAATCTAGGTATGCATGACAAATGCATCTTTGTCATACATACTTAGATTTACAGGAAATAATCTCCAATCCAGTGATAGCTTTCCTTTTCTTGTTTGATCAATGTTGTTAATCTTTGCAGCATTTTTTTGAATATGTACTAAATCTTTTGAAGCCTACATTGTAAACTGATTGCAATGTTTCATCACACCCAGTCACATTTGGAAATCTCTAAATGCTGTATTGTGTCTGATGGTTGTTTAAGTGTCAGCTCAGACGCTGCTAAAAGAAACATGGTTTTCTGTAGTTTTATGTTTTGAAATTTGTTCTTTCAACACACCTTTGCCTGTGATATCTGGTAATCCATGTTCCAATTATTTAAATTTTAGTGATTTCAGTGCACAGTGAGAGCACTAACTAAAGTAGTACACTGGAAACTTTGGCTGTTATTTCCTTATTTTTCAGCTTTTGATAGGTATTAATATGTATTTCATGATTAATCAAGCTTTTACTCAACACTCAAAATGCTTTTCAAGTTTAAATGGATGTAAGAAGCAGTAAACCTCAGCATCCAAAATTTCAACAGAACTCTAGAGTGGAAATAGATCCACCAGCAACATTTATCTTGAGTTCTTCCATATATTATAAGTCATGAAATTGTTCTTGAAAATTTGTGGTAATGACTGGACTCTTACAACAGATACAGCTCCATGAAGTCCAAGAGAGACTTCTTTTCTGTGCATCAAGTCCTGTATCCCTTAGTATCTAATACATAATTTTCTAATGACAGTGCAGTTGACAAGTTGCATGAGAAGAGCATATCAAAGGAGTTAAAATTAGAAGTGGAAGCCATGAAAGTTTTCTCAAGTGTGGGAATGACTGAAATCAGATCATCAATTGGTCTTTTCTTTCTACTAGCAGTCAATTCTGTAAAGCAAGTCTGCACTGAGGGTGGAAGGGAAAACTAAGGATTCTCTGGAGGCCACACTCCACCTTCTCTGCTTCTGTGATCATATCCATCACAGCAGCATGTTCTCTGTGGAGAAAATGGCATATGCTATGTGATCATTTTACTCCTATGAAGGAATATAGGTGTGATTTTTGTTTTTCTTTTCTTCACAGAACTGTTATTGGCCTTTTAAGAACCTGACATATCCAGATGATTAAATATGCTTGATATCATAAGGAAGGAGGGAAGTTACTTTCCTAGGACAAATGGAGAATGTTTGGTTTAATTCCAAACCATGTCATGTTTTGGTTCATTTGTATGAAGTGTAGCTCAAACTTGAAACTAAAGCCTCAGAAGCAGGTGAAAGTGAACTGATATGGGAACATATCAGTTATTCTTCTGCCTAAACATATAAATTTCCATAAAATAAAAACCTATGAGCAACATGGATCCAAAAACGTTTGTTAAAATTCTTTGTTTTCTTGAGCACTTTGAGCTTCAGCATTTCTTTCTTCTGTTTTCCTCTTTCAGTCGTAGACTGAAGAAGTAAAAAAGAATGGGGTCTATTTTAAACTAAGATAGGAAGAAACTAACTCTATATAATATTATTTCAAATAGTATTATTGTAATTGTGCCAGTTGCTATGCAACTAAAAAATAACTATTCATGTCAGTGAAAGCTATTCATCCTGGAAAATTAGTGTTAGTTTTCTGATTTGAATTATTGCTTAAAATGGATTATCATATTGTGAAAAAGAACAACCTTCATGTTATTTTTTGTCTCACCAGAAAACCTAGGAGCCTATAATACAGTGCCATAGACTAGACCATTTATTGCATTTATTTTGTATTTACTGTAAAGCAGTAGTATCTTGGAAGACAGAGATTTGATTTAAGGCAGGAGATTAACAAGAAGAATATAACTGTTAGCAGATATTTTATGCTGCATTGATATTTCTGTCTTGTAATTGACGTCATTACATTGCAAATTTCTTTAAAAGAACAACTCAGAGCTTTATCCCTTGCTCCTGTGAATATAAGATGTTTTTTGATGCTATTACCAAATACAAAAATATTTCTATTTAAAAATGTAGGTTATTCTCCTTTCTTTCTCTCTAATGTTACAGGCTTTGGTTGTTGTAAATTAAGTTTGTTTCACTAAATTCAAAAATCAGGGAAAGAAACAACAGGAGAAGAAATCTTTCCAGAGTTTTCTCTCAAGTCAAATATTGTTTCACTTAAACTGAAATGAAATTGATTTAAGATACCAGCTCTGTTACATGGTAGTCTCTTGTGATGTGTATCAAAGAACATAGTGGTTATAATATCATATATCATCTTCAAATGCATTAATACCTAACACACTAGGAAGCATAGTGCTGACATGTTTTGCAGGCTGTATTCCCTGTTTCATCAGAGAAATATCATTCCCCTTTGCACCAATCCAACTAACTGGTAGGGAATACCTTCTATAAACTCTAGTGAAATAGTCTATATTGCTTCATAACTTTTTTTTTTTTTTTTTTTTTTCCAAAACACTTGAAGGGAAGTTTTCAGTTCCTGTTTTCAGGAGACAGCTGAATGAAGCCTAGGAATGCACATCCCTTAGTTTATCTAAAAGGACATTTTGAACTTCGGCACTTTCCCTTTGTTAGATTTAAGGCTGGGTACTTTCAAGGTATCTGACACCTTCTCTATCCCATGTAGGCACCTAAAGGAGGCAGCAGAGCTTCCTGTGCTGCTGGTGATGAATAAGGCAGTTTTCTGGCTTGAGGATCTGAAGTATCCTACAGAGGATCTGACATTCCTTCACTATAAAGGAACTCCAGTATTCCCGTCAGATGCCATATAGCAAAAGCTATCTTAATTTATTTAATTATGAAATATTGAAAATGGCAGCCTCTTACTGAATTAATCTCTTATTGTAAGATACTGGTAATGTCCTACTATTAATTAGTGATGGAGAAATGTAAATAAAAATATTTTTATTGCCATTAAATATGATCTGATTCTCCAGTTAGCCCTGGAATTAGCAAATAATTTTTGTTCTTTTATTCACATGTTAGAAGGATGTAAAGAATGAAGTGTAAAGGGGTTTAGTGATTTGCATTTTAATGGATTAATAACTGCATCTCTGAACATTTTTGACTGTAAAATAGTCTAGTGATTACCAGACTTCTACATGTATTGTATATGAACTAGGGATACATATGCTAAATAGCAAAATTGAGTATTTATGGAGCGCTGTTTGTCTATAAATATAGAAAACCTGTTTTTATCACTGAAGATATTTGTTAAAATTCAGAGGTGAATAAATGAATATTAGCTTATATAATGATGTTTTCTAATTTTTTTTTTTTTTTTTTTTTTTTAATTATGCTGAGGACCTGACCCAGGCTGAGTCTGACTCTCTCAGAAATCCCATCTTTTTTTACAGCAAGCCATATAGGGCCTAGTACTTGTAAGGTCTTGCACAACCCTGTCTTTCTCATATGAGGTACAAGTAGTGCTACCAGGTAGGTGGCTGTGCTGGACGAGGCCCAGGTTACCAAGTTGCCCAGTGCAGGGTGTGCATCCATAGGGATTATGCTCGTGTCTATGTTTCATTATAACCATATTAAATTCAGATCTGCCTTTTCTCCTGCCCAGGTGCTGATGTGAATGGATGATAAGTTTGGCCTCCAGCCTGGACTAAGAACTTTTCCTTCAAAGCAGTGCAAATGAATCCACTGAAATTCTTCTTTAATTTATCCTGATTTTTGTTGTTTGGTTTTTGTTTTCTCTGGTTTGTTTTTCTCCCCCTTTCTTTAGTGATACTTAATTTAGCCATATAATTTGTATTTATGTTGTATCTTTTCATAGGGAAGACTGTGTTTAGTAGTTAATCTTAAGGTTCATTATTAACTCAGCATAGGATGATGCTTACAGAAAAACTGAATTTAAATAATGAGCTCCGACTTTTATAGGTGAAACAAGAAGATTCCTATTTTCTTTTTGCTTGATTCTTAGGTATAGTGTTGGTGGTCTCCAATAATTTTGGGTTATACGTCATGGAAAGGTCCATCTATCTGATTTATTTTTAATGTTGATTTACTGTTGAATTAAACAAAAAATTGTTCATTTCTTTGTTATATATAAAAATGTTAGAGCATTTACTCTGGAGTGATATTTTGAAGTAAAGGTTAAGTTGTCAGCGGTGTCAGTACAAGAAAGACTTCGTGAAAAATGTTTGAGTTAAAATATTTTAGATAGTCTTAATCTACTCATTCACATTGCTTTTTAATATGGTCATGTAACTTATTTTTGCATATTTTTATTTCTATCCAAAAAAAGTATTTTTATTTCTAACAAAACTTTGCATCTATCAACCTGAGAAATTTTGATGCTAATAACAATCCATTAGTGATTTATACAGAGATGTTAGTGATTAATGTTGACAGAGGTAAAAATGAAATCTAAGTGATTTTCTGTACATACACTAGTCTCTGTAATAAAAGAAATGTATCATACATTTTGTCAGAAACCAGTAAAGTTTGGATAAACTGTGTGTTGTTTATTGAGAGTTTTCTGTTAGTTTGGGGTGGGTGTTAGGGTTTCCCTCAGAAGACATGCTGGCAAACTTCTAGCTTAAATGATAGGCAAGATTTTTAAGATTTTTTTCATTGTTTCTTTAGGAAAAGAAAAAATAATGGTGAAGAATTTTCTTTCTCCTTTCCTCACCTTGTTATGTTTTCTGCAATAAAAAGCAGTGATTTTTTTCCTGCAGTCTGGTATACAGAAGAAATAACATACAGCGGTAAACAAAGCCATTATTTGTATTTTCAAAATGGTTTCAGTATGCTATCCACTGCTTTTTTCATCCCACTAATTTAAGAGACTCTCAGGGAAGCACTTCCTTATTTTCAGTAAGCAACATCGTTCTTTTCATTGTGCGTGTGCTTGTGTGTGCCCATATGCATGCAGAGGAGAAACTAGTTAGTGGTCTGACCTTGATTTTGCTAATTCTTCAACAGAGCTTTTCAACTTCATGGCCTAAGCTTGCTTACAGATTTGTTCTGTGAAGGCGTGTGGTTGGTTTGTTTTGTTTTTTTTTTTTTTTTCTAATTTTGTAGCGCTTATTAAATAAAGGTTCTGTTAATTGTTTATCAGCAGCTCTCCAGGCTGGCAGCTTTCCAGCTCAGCAACTTTAGCAAAACTGTGTGACCATTAAGTCTTTGTACTGCGCTGTTAAAATGGTATGGGTGAGAAATAATAAGTGTCCATTAATCACCTAAACTTGTGCATTAGTGCATCCTTCTGCTGTGGTGACCTATCTCAACTGGAGAAGATGTAAAGGTGACCAATAGCATTGTCATTGACACTTGCAATTCATGTGGTGAGTTGATCCTGTAAGCTGTTCCTTAAATTCCTGGTGAACTTAGTGGATCTTAATCTGTCAGTATTAGATCCTTTTTATCCTACCTTAAATATTTAAGCAATGCAAACTTCTGTCATCAAAGTGCACACTTCTGTGACTGAGCAGGCATGAGATGTATCTGTAATTCTCCTGACAAATTTTCTGAAACTTAAATTATATTCTGGTCTTGGAGAAAGAACTTGGTTCTTTCCATGGTTTTGTCCCCATTATGAGAAACGTAAGTATAAAAAACCCCCTTCATTCTCTTCCTGTAAAATAGTTATAGCTGGCACATTTTTATTCAGGTTTTCAATTTAAGATTTAGCAAATCATGGTGTCCTCCATCAACTGGGAAAACTGTTGGGGTGGGAAAATCTTGCTGCTAGACTTTACGTGCTGTTTTGGGGATCTCAAGTGCAGTCTGTGCATGTGTGTGATGAAGTAGCGTGACTATCTGTGTTATCTTGAAAAACAGCCACAGACAGCAGCATATGATTGGTAACAATTTGACTAGGGCGTCCTTGCAGAGAATAAATGTCAGCATCTAATACAGTGCATTTCTTCTACTTCTTTTCCAAACACAGTATCTGATGTAGATATATCTGTTTTAGAGACAATTTAAGAGATTAATTAAACTTCACCTTTGTGTCCTTCTGCTGTTCATGCATCTTGTTTAAGTGGACATAAACATCCTTTTGCTGTTCTGGACTTTTTATTCCCAAGAGACAAAACCCAGTCCATTACCCTATAGAATAACTCAGAGTGGAATAGTCTTTTGAGGTTCTGTTCATGAAGCAAACTCAAAGTTTATTTTCTTACATTCTACAACACACAAGGTTAATGTCTTATATTCATGTTAAATCTAGGTAGTACACCAAACATTTTGTATTATATACATACTTTTTGAAGGAAAAAAGGAATATAAAATCTGTTTAAATTTATAGTGGCTGTAGCAGAACATGCACAACTAGAAATATTAGAAATACTGTTACATCATTCAAGTACCAAAAGGGTAGGATATGCACAAAGCACTACTTACAAGATCTAGTGATCTAGGAAGCAGAAATGCCTGACTTGAACTTCCCACATATGCATTTAGCTTTTACTAAATTCTGTGCTGTATGATAACTTTTTGCAGTTATACTAATGAATACTAATGCTAATGCTAATGCATACTAATCCTAATACTAATAATATAATGAAAAAAATACTCCCCCCCCAAAAAAAAAAACCCAAAAAACAAAACAAAAACCAACAGAACAAAAATGCAGGTGAAGAACAACTCTATTTTCCCTAATATTCCCTAAATATTTGCATAGTCTGAGTCTTGGTATATGCAAAACCCCTTGACAAACTACATTTTCTTTTTCCTGCCTTATCTCAAATTGAGCTTCTGATATGGTGTGTAGCGAGCATATGTTATAGAAAACTTGTGAGCCAGATGCCTAACACTTTAGGCATTCCCATAAACAGCTTTTAATGCATTCAAATGGGACTGTTTAAAACATGTTCTTCTCTTTCTCATGTTTTAGTTGTTTTGAGCTGAACTAGATGATGTTAAGGTGAGAAATAATTATGAGCCCAATCTCATGGGGCACTCAGAGTACTTAATTTGCACTGACTTCAGGCCATATTGCTGGGAAAAAAAGCCAAAGCAGCAAAATCTAATGAGATCTGAATACACTAATTAAACATCCTAAGCCAAAGGGTTGGTATTTATAAACAACTGTTGTATTTGACACTGTTCTATTTTATTATTGTTTTTTCTGAGTATTTCTCTATATTCCTGTGTGGCTTTCAAGTCATCTTTTTTGTTCAGTGCTGTCAATAACGCTTTTTGAGGGGAAAAAGCTTGGGATGTTTTTGCCCTTTTTCATGGGTAATGAAACAATTAACCTGTGCTGCAACAACCTTCAAACTTTTTAAGATGTTTTCTTTTCTTATCAGGTCTAGTAATTCACTTCTATAGAACCTTGATCTATGTGCTTGATATTTTCAATAAAATGGCAAGTCCATGTGGAAACAGATGCAGTGAAGCATCCAGTCATGAACTTGACCTTTTTTTTATTCTTCTGGTTTGATAACATTTTTACGATACGTGAAATCATTTTTAACTTAGCCAAAGTGACATTTTTACTTTTTCCATGTACAAACAAATGTAGAAATGTAATTTCATTGTGCCTTACTTTTATTCTCCCATTGAACTGGCTAGACCTTTTCAAATAGCTTTTTGGATTATCAAAAGAAAACAAACATTGGTTTCTTCATTGCTGTACAGTATTTCTGCGCTCTTACATAGTTGTTGGTGGTTCCATAATTTGGGAAGTTACGCAAAAATGTGGCTATAACCAGCCAGCTCTTTCTCCCAACACCATAGTTACAATGCAAAAAGTAATACTGCATTGTATTATGAAATATTTATAAAGCATATTTTGGAATGTACTAAACGTATTTTTGACAAAAAAATACAGAAAAGTATGATATTATACCAGCCATCTGCTACTAAATTTATTTTGTTTGTTTTTCATTTTTGAGTTGCTCCTCTGGAAGCACCTTCAAACACATTTTTCAAAGTCTGAAAACAGCTGAGGTATGCAGGAATCTCTGGAGGACACTTCATCTGATTCTTGCCCCTGCTCCAAGGCAGGGTCAACTAGAGTCACTTGAACTTTTTCTGGTTAGGTTTTTAATATCTCTAAGGATGGTCATGCCATAAATTCTCTGGGCAACCTGTTCCAGTAGTTGATCATCATAATGACAAAAGGTGTTTCTTTTTATTCCTATGTTTTTACATGCAGTTCTCTGTTATTTCAGTTTGTGTCTCTTACCTCTTGTCCTTTCACTGGGTACTAATGAGACAAATCAGTCTCTCTCCATTCTGCAGTGTATAAATACATAGAGATACCTTCTCTTTCAGATACTAATCAGTCTTAGATCTCTCAGCCTCTCCCTGTGTGATAGATACTCCAAGACTTTAATCAACTTCATGGCCTTAAGTCATGCCATAGAAAAGAAAGCTCTTTCTATGGCACAGATGCAAAAATGCATACTTCCTAGAGGACAATATATCTCATATACGTATTTTGTTCATTTATGTTCCTGCACTATCTACAGAAATGTGTTACTTCTAGTGCTGTTTAGAGTAAGAAATCTGGATCTGGAGTCTCTTTATGGAATACCTAAGTGTTGTAGATTCAGTTCTTATTCCTTGTAAATAATCATAATCTGTCATGCAAAGAAATCCTATCATGTGCATGGACAGGGGTTAAAGAATTATGCCCAAAGTGCTACCAGTGTTCCCTTTGGGCTTAGGACATCCATCAGAAACAGTTTTGCATTTTTGTTGGTGAGCCAGCAAAACTCAGTTCTAAATGCTTTAATCAGCAGGGTTAAAACAGTCAAATTGCCAGTGATCGTCACAGCTCCTTCTGCAGACTTTTGCAGTGAATATAAAATATTGATTCAGGGACTGTGTGATTTTCTTTTGTTGCAAACTTTTGTAAATACTTACGAGAGTAATTGCCAATGCAGTAATAAATCTGAATATCAGACAACTATCTTTTTTTCAGAAACTTTTAGAAGTTTTATCATTCATTACTGTTACTGCATTGGATCATATGGTCCTACCCCCTAGCAACTATAAATTCTATGTTGCAGTAGAAATTTCACCATCAGAATATTAACCCTTCTCCTAAAATTTCTCAAAGGATGCAAAAGTAAATAGAAATATTGACATTAACACTTTACATCTCACAGGATTTGACTTTAGAGGGTATCAATTGACATGTAAATTTTACCTCTACTATTTGGAGTTTGTACATTCTTGCACTGAATAAAATCAGAATTTTAGGTTTTACATGGAGCTAGTGGTATAATAAGAACTGTCTTGGCTTTAGTATTTGTCAGTGTTTTATTTCAGTGAAGATATCTAATTTATTGAAAAGTTGCTGCTGTTGAGTACTTTCATGTTCAAGATGTTTGCAGAAGCTGTATATTGGTTTATAGCAAAAATGAATAAATATTCAAATAACAGATTAAAATCTACAAAGGTGAGGAGAGAAATGTGCTGTACTTTTTCTAACATGTCTTTTTTATTATTATGTTTTTCTCTTTAGTCTCTGCTTTTCAAGTAGGTGACAGCTACTTTCCACCATAATCTCATTCTTTTATTTCTTTGATTTTTTTTTCAACTTCAGTGTGTGTCTTTAATTCTAGAGAAAAAGACACTTAGTGTAGATTTTTAGTCAAATAAATCAGTGATATATCTGGCCACAGCTCTCTAGAGCAACTTCTATTAATTTTCTAATAAATTAGCATTTCACGTATGTTCTAACAGACTTATATCTTTTTAAATAGATGTTAGACAGTTACAGATGTCACTCACAGCTCCTCATGTTTCTGGAAGATGAAACACCAGAGTAAGCTGTGGTCTTATGAGAATTTCCTTTTTAGGATTAGTTTTTGGCACTCCACCTTGAAACAGGGAAAATGGATTTTTACACCTCTTACAAAAGGGTAATGAGGCTTGGGATGAACCTTAAACTTAGGGCTACTAGGTGCTGTGTTTGGAGTTATTTCATTTGATATCATACAGATCACTCACTCATCATTTGAAAGAGCATATAACAAGTCACATTCTAAAATTATTTCCTTTTCCTTTTCAATAACTCCTTTCAGGATTATTTCCATATCCCCTTTGAGATATGGCAGCATATGTCCTCTCCACCTAAAATATATTTACCCAGTATATTCTAGGCCTACACTGCACAAGGTGTCTGGAGTTAGTCTGAAAGAATATTACATTCAACCATAATTTGTATTACACAAGTTCTCAGAGTTATCCAGCTCTTCTAGCATAGTCTGACCCTTTTACCACCTATAATTTCATTTAATCACATTTATTTTCAGCTGACCAACTGAAAAGAGTATGCTGTGGCTGTTTTTAACGAGATCCAGATTTCTAAAACATGGACAAAAATAATCAGAAATGTGAAATTTGATCTGGTTCTCTCTCAAATAATTTTGAGTTATTGAACTTCTCTGGAAACCTCCAAATTTAGTAAAAATAAAATGCATTAAGGCCAACATTGTCAAATTTAAATATAATTTAGACATTTTAGCAGGCGAGTATGCAAGAACTTTTATAAGCAAGCTAATTTCAGAGATTTTGATCTTTCTTTTTTAGTTTTAAGGGGTCTGAAGGATTTGGATATGACAGTACTAAATTCACTGCTTAGAATTCACTGCTGCTTCTTTTTTTTTGTTCTTCCAGATCATCATATTTCTAAAAACATTTTAAAGACCAATGTCTTAACTGCCATATTGAATCTTCCTCTTAAAGAGAAAAATAAACCCTCACTTCTTTCTTGTACAGATCCTGAACAATATAAAAATCCATGTTTTGATTGCACTTCTGATGAAGAAAGTCCAAGGCTTAAAGTGAATATTACCTACCCAGTTTGCCACTTCAGAGGGTAGCATTGCATTTTAAAAGAAATTATACATAAGATTCAGCAAACACCTAAACATGTTTAGGAATAGTATGAGCCTATGCCATGTATTGGAGACAAAAACCATTAGGAAAATCACAAATAAACATGTCCTCAAAAGATTGCTTGTCCAGTTGAAATTACTTAGTGCTTAAATTTTGCAGGGAAATAGTCTAAATAGTCTAGAAAACGGTAGAGCATTGGGGAGCTTGTGGATTATCTGGTCTGTGGCAACATGAAGGTAGGGCCTGTGTTTCTGAACCATATTCTGTCTTGGGCTTGCAGTACCAGAGAATCCACAAAACTCCAGGTAACTAGCTCCAAGGATTTATTGTAACCTGTAAAAACAAAAAGAAATTGATGTGATTTTATGTAATGATGTCTCCCTAGCTTTCTAACACCGTGTCTCATTATGTCCAGTTATTTGGTCCTCTATTAAATTAATCTTGTGCAAATTTGGGTTGGAAAAACACCTTTACTGAAATGAACAGATTTTTATTTTTATCTTACCAAAGACTGACTATTTCAAATCATTAATAATTCTTCCATCTTGCTTCTGAAAGTAATCCCGTGTTTTCTTAGCACCTTTCAAATAAAGATCCTAGAAATTCTCTATGTAGTAATTGATGAAATTGGACATAAACTTTTACTTGAGATTCTGACATTTATAGGTGAAGATATTACACTTTGCTTTTAAACTTGATGTTCTGTTTAAAGCTAATATTGAGTTATTCTGAACATCCATGAGGTTATTCTGAATTAATACCTAAAATATGTGGAGTTGGAACCATCATTGGTGAGACATCCATATTATGTGATCACTGAGCTGTGTACCCCTACTATTTTAATTAATCTTTATAAGTCTGCAGTTTGAATTCTTGGTGTTGATTAAAGTATCCTTATTAGCCATTGCTAGTAAACACTAACCTAAAGTTTGGAAAACAATTTTCAACAGGAGATTTTTATCCTGCAAGAATGAGACTTTTATAGGTAAATTCCAAAACATTACATAATTATACATATAATGCTTACCCAAAAATTCAAACAAAAAAAAAAACTTGGAGATTAAACTCCTCTGCAGACATGCACAATATCCAATACAATTCTATTCACCAAGGAATTTACTCTCCTAAAGTTGTAGTATCAGTGCACCTGTTAGAATGGGAATGCATTCATATGGCAGTACCCCAAACCAGACCGTGTAAATGATTGCAATAATAAGGAAATTATCTTGGCTTTGGAAATTGTTAATCATGTCGTTGCTCATAGATTGTCCACTTCAGGGCTGTAATTAACACCTGTAATTTCTCGTGATGAATATTTATTTATAGAGGAATTATTAACTTTTATATTTTGCATAGGAAATAACTGTGATGGTAACTTGATCACTTAGAATTGAATTCTGGAAATAGCTTCTCAAATAAGTGAGAGCAGAAACTTATTAACAAAAGAACTGTAGTCCCATCTGTATGGGTTTGTTTGTTTACTTGCACTTGAATAAAGGAGTCTTCAACCCCAAATTTAGAGTTGGATACTTGTCATCTAAGATGCTTTTTCTATGACTTTTCTTGGTTGAATTGTGTATCTTCCCCCCTCTACTCTTGCAGCAACTACAATAACCACAGGCAGTGACTTTGAAGTAAGAAAACAAAGCAGGAAGAGGCAATCCTTTTCTATAATGGTTACTTGCAGGAGGTGTGTAGCTGTGATAATTCACTTGATTCATGTAACTGTTGTGTGACTTCAAGACAGAGTGGTAAAGACTTGCAAATCATGACAGGGACACAGTGATCTCACTTGAAAAACCCACCACCTTGGAAGCCATGAATCCCAAACCCCCCAAATTCTGAGTGTCATTAGGTATCTTTAAGCAACTCCAACTATAATAAGATTTACAAATTGCAGAGCACAATTGGATTTAAATATTATAAACAGATATTTCAGTAGTACAGGTCTGGATAGTTAAAAAGGGAGACTTTTTTCTTATTTTTAACTCCATTTTTCTTTGTACAGACTGCAGTAGGATAAGATTTGGAGCAAGTTATGAGGGATATCCTGGCTACAGAACTTGCCACAGTGTTACAACTTACTGTGGTGTTGCATATTTGTACTGCACCAGAAACCAGCAAAAATAATAGAGATTAGAACAGCCAAAATGCCCATGAGCAATATAGTAAATCCAAAAAATTATTTAGTTGCTTTTCTGTTCTTTAAATTTGTTTTACTAACTTGTCCTTTCAAGTTATGAAAAGATGCTTTAGAATAGATGTAGGAGAGGAAACTGATGATGTTAAAACAAGGAAAAGAAGGAACGAAGTAAAAGTAGGAGGAAATTCCATCAGAAATACTGTGGTTTTCCTACAATTTTAGTCTTTTCCTGATTTATTTTCCTAATTTCAATTCCTAGTTACCTTTTGAAATCATATCTCAAGCATGGAAACAAGTACAAAAAAGAAAAATAAAAACACATTTATGGGCTACTGCATGTTTTGTCAGTCTATTAAAGTGCTATAGGAGTACTTGAAGAATGCACTGAGGATGTTTCTTTGAATATCTTACATTGCTGTATTAAAGTACTCCATTATTTTCATAAATGTTAAAATCTGCAGGAATCCGATCTGTTAGTTCAATGTTTTCATTCCACTCTCTCTTATATTTCCTCGTGAAATAACATTTTAAACACTTTACGTTTAATAATTGCAATTGTGTTTTATGTATTTTTTTAAGATTTGGTTGCTAAGTCTTTAAAAACTTCAGGTTCTTTTCCTGAAAGAAACTTTATTAAAACTCCTGTCTCATACAGAGCAAGCTCAGCTGGAAAATTGTGCAACACTAAAACAAAGTAACCCACAACTACAGCTAGTTTTTAAATAGATATAATATTTTAATAGGCATGTGGAAGTAAAAATTGAGAGGCAATTTGAATGCAGCTGTCAAGTCAAAAATATTGACACTCCTGGGATGTGAGCTTGAGAAATATACTTCTTTCCTGTGTGCTTAGTCAAAGCTCTGGCTGAAAGCATTGGCTGCTCAAATATATGTGGAAGGAGGGGCAAAAACAATTGTGAAGGAGTGTGGGAAATCCAGGAAATCAGCTATCAAGGCTTTGCACAACATTTCAAGATAATAAACTGTATTTCTATTTTTTCCCCACATACTTCTGTTGTTCACTATGTTTATGTAACAGCATGAGAGCTGCCCGGTGTTGTACAAAGTCATAGCTGGAATAAACTTACAGAACTTTGTGTGAATACACGTGAGTTTTCACTGGTGGTGTTTCTACTTTTTCTTCTGTTTATTTTGTAATCCTTGTCATAGGCTGTAGGGTTCAAGAAATCCACTTTTCTCCTTTCGCTTAATAATGACCTGGTGCTAAGTATCACAGGATGAAATGATATCTCTTTAGTACCAGACTACCTCTTTCAGTAAATTAAGCCAAAAGCAGTTCTTTGCATAGTACTATTTATATTATGAAATCTTAACAAGTATGTGTGAAACTATCTGAATACTGATGTTTCACTCGATGGCTTTGAGAGACAAGTGCTGTCCCCCAACCATCTTTTTTAGAGGGATTACTAGTTAAAAAGTACAAGAGAAGTGAGCTTTGGGGAAGTGAGCATTTGTGAAGTACAAGAGAAAAGTATTGTCACTTTGTAGTATCTCAGACCCAGCCTAGGTTAAAATGCGGTGTTCAACCCATAACGGTGCATGTGGAGAATTTCATTCAGTCCTGTGCTTTTTCATAATGGCTGTCATTGCTTTTCCTGCTTTGGGGAAGCTGTGGTATGGGTATAGGTAGCTCAGAGTGAAGGAGCAGCAATCCCTGCCCAGAAGTGGGTGTCTGTGGTGGGGCTGCAAGGGAGAGCTCCACAGACCCTGTACTAATCTCCAGTGGTTTAAGTCTTGCATCATAGTGGCTTAAATCTCGGGTCAGGTAACAAGAGCCCCCTTTTTTAGTTGAGCTGATTCAATTCTATTTGAATGAATGAATGAATAAATGAATGAATACTGCTTTCCTCCCTTGGTTATCGCTTTGTTCCATTTTTACACCCCAAACCAGCTCCAACTCTCAAGGATGCATGCCTTTAGTCACTGGTAATTAGTCATTGGAGGGTCATTTACAGCTCTGGCTCTTTATGCCTGTCCTTCAAAGTCCCTGCTGTCATCCTATCCTTCATGCTGCATTTTTATTTCTCAGATCATAGATTAGTTTATTCCACAAAGAACTTGTTAATACTGCTGATCAGAATATACATTATATTCATTTCACCTTATAAATGAAGGTGAAGACTGCCTCCCAACTGCATTGCATCAAATGCAAGAAAACAATGACTATATTTCCCTAAGTGAAGTAATCCTAGAAGTGTGCTCTTCTTCCCCTAAATGTGTGGCCAGATTTCTTTTATTCTTTTGTTTTTGAGGGGAAAAAGCATTGCGTAAAGAAAGAATGAGCCGAAAGTTGCCAGACAGTACAATAGTGAAAACAGCCCCTTTCTATGTGTCCTTGCAGGCAGTGTTTGCAGCCACTGAGAAGGGGACTATTAACGGTATCTTCTCTTCCGACAGGTCTAACAAACAGAACATTGCCCTCTCCTTTAGTAGTCTCACTATTATGGTCAGCAGAGAATTAAGAACCAAATAATTGCATGCATGCAGGCAGGGAGGCAGCAGTGTGACTTTGTATGTAGTTGGGCTAAAGGATTGAGCTAGTTTGCTGTTGATCTCCTCCATCCCTGAGCTGTCCAGAGGTGATTCCACAGCAGTAGGAGTGGGATAGGCTGACAGTACCCTGAAGGATGCTGGTTGCTAATGGCTACAGTGAAAGCGAATTGAATTACTAACCAATTAAAGTGTCAGGATCTATCTCTTAACCTTTTACACGGTTCCTCTGTCAATACTGAGAGTCTTTTTAACTACACTGGAATTATTTGGTGGAAATTTTAAAATTCCCTGTAACAGCCCAGGGGCTTCTACTGGGCTTGCCTGGAATAGAGTTAATTTACTTCAATTTACTTCATAGTAGCTGTAAAAGTTCCATGTTTTGGATTTGTGACTAAAACAATATTGTTAACATAGGAATGTAACTGCTATGAAAAGGGTTTACACACTTCAAGGCCTTTTCAGTTTCTCGCAGTGCCCTACCACTGAGTAGGGGGTGCACAAGAAGCTGGGAAAGGACCCAAACAAGACAGCTAGCCTCAGTGGAACAAAGGGATATTCCACATCCTATGATGTCACACTCAGAAATAAAATCTGGTGGAAAGGAGGAGGATGATACACTCGAAGAATTCCAGCATGTGTCTTCCCAAGTAATCATTACTCGTGATGGAGCCCTGTTTTCATGGAGATGACCGGACACTTGCCAGACAATAGGAAATAGCGGATAAATTCCTTATTTTGCTTTGCTTCTGTGTGCAGCTTTTTCTTTACCTGTAAAATTGTTTTTATCTTAACTTACAAGTTTTTCACTGTTATCCTTCCCATTCTCTTCCTGGGGGGGAATGAGTGAGCAGCAGAGTTGGAGCTCAGCAGCCTGTTGGGGTTAGCCCATGAGAGTGGCACAGCAAGAAAAGGAATACAGAAAATCTATCTGTATAAATATACATTAGACTGAAGTTGTAATTTGAAATATATATACATCTTTCTCACCAGGATTAACATTACAGGAGAGAATAAAATGATTGGATTTTCCACACAGCAATTAGTATACTTTCTCTTCCTCTCTACACCACATTTAGATTTTTAATTTGCTTGAGTGTAGAAAATATCCTGCAATTTGCTCACTATTTACTGCAGAGTGGTCAGGAGTTTATTTTTGGGTAAAGGTTTTCATTTTAACTTTTGGGCTCTTATCACTCACTTTCCTTCAGACTTGAGTGTGAGACTGGAGTCTTTGAAAGATTTAAGTGTGAGATTTGTTCACTACTGATGAAACTAAACATCTTGTTAAACAAGTCTTTGCGAAAAAAAAATCAAATATGAGTTAGTAAAACATTCATATTTCTCTACATGTTTAAATCTCTAGTTAAGTAGAGACCTTCCTTTTTAATGAAAGCTCCTGGGAAAGCGGGGTGGACACCAAAGCAAAATCCACAAAGGACAGCAGAACAAAGTGCATATGATGCTAAAGTGCACTTTTCTTGCTGGGATTTTTGAGCCCTGTTAATTTTTTCTGACTATGCCTAGAAGAGTGTTCTACAGATTTAACTTCTCTTATTGTACCCTCCACTGTGTTGGTATTACTTTATGCAGAAATCTTGGTGCAAAGTTTAATAGGATTGCTCAGCTGGTGATAACACTCAAATCAGTAACTGCCTCTGGATCCTGAACAGTACTGAAATTATGCTATTAACATTGGGTTTAATGCTTACTCCAACAGTGGTCACATTTTTTCCTTAGAGAAATAATTAGCAGAAGGAAAAATTGGAGATGTATTTGCAGATTTAAAATGCTTATCCCTTACAAATTCCATAGCCAGCTGAATTGTGGTCAGGTGGAAGAAACTGTGTTTGCCTTTGAGAACCATCAGGCAGTATTTCCAGGTCTGAAATTTCTAAACTCATTTTTGTACTCTGGAGTTCTTTCCCAGGAATCCAGTCCTGCTTTACGGAGGAGTGAAAAACAAGTCAAGCTTCCTGCCACATTTTCTGTTTTTTCCATTTGCACTTATTTTTATAGGAGCTAAACAATGCCAGACCATTGATAAAAAGGGCAGTTAAGGCTGTTTCTGTTCTTTGAATTCTTTCCTGAAAAGGTAGTTGGAATTTTGCAGTAAAAGATACTGCTCAACATGCTTGGTTTTTCTGACTCTTTTGCATACCTTCCTGAAAAGAAAAATCCCTGAATCTCTAAAATATTTTTAAGTAAAAGTTTTGGCAGTCATTGACAATTTGAAATTTGAAAAATGGCTTCATCAATGCTCTGATACCAAATACATAACAAGGATATTCATTGTAACCACTGTGATTGGAGGAAGACCTCTTATTTTTGGCTTTAGCTCTGGCAGTGCAATCCTGGTCCAATTGAATACAGTGACAAAATTTCCATTAGCTTCAGTAATGCAGAACTTTGCCTGAGGAGTTTCTATTGCTATTAGTAATAGAGGTATAAGCCTCCATTAATGCAATCAAGGTCTATCGAGATCAGATTCTGTGTTGTACCAAGCTAATAATATTCAGGAAGCAAAGCACAATCTATAAAACAGTGCAATGTGCTAAGGCTTTTATCCTTTTCACATCTTCATTTATTTAGAACAGTAATATGTTTGTTCACTGTGGTAGTCCCATTCTTCAGCGACAGAATGCAGCTTCATCTTTCAGTAGGCTCAGAATGACTGGACATTTCAAAGACTCAGTACTACTGTGTGAAACCATGGCAGTGCTTTTCTCATATTCAGGTTCTCATTCCCAGCTAATCTAGCTGTGTTCATCAAATAGCAATCTGCTTCTGCATCTGGGTGCTGTGTACGTAAAATCTGTCCTTCAAAACGGAGAATTAGTCTCATTTCTCTATTAGCCACTGGAATGCTCATGATAAAGCTTAAAGTGACTCACCCTTGACCATATGCACTAATCAAAAGTGATGTCATTCCAGGCAATTGAGACTTCTGAGACTAATTTTAAAGCATGTGTTCTTGTCTTCAAAATAACCACTGTTTTGTTGTTTGCTTTCTTTTTGTTTCCAAAATAGTGTTCTAATAGGGGTTAGAGAAGGTTCTGAAAGATACAATAATTAGCTTGAAGTAGTAAATTAAAACAGAAGAAATCTAAGCCTGGATCCATGTTTTAGATTAACGTTTTCATGGTTGTTTCCTTAAACTTCTGTCACTCTCATTGAAGTGTATTATCTCATTTCAGCATCTCACTCCATAGTATGTTGATAAAAGAAGTCACAAACCTTATTCTGTAATTGCAAAGAATCCTGCCATAGTACCTCTAAATCTGCAAAGTCATCAATGGTACATGGTAGATGAGTAAGCAAGCAGAAAACAAATAGTACTTTAAATCAAATATGACGTGATTGAAATTTTTGTTTTGGTTTTTTTTTGACAAGGTGTCTACAAGCAAGATGTGAATGGAAAACACAGCATCATGCTAGAGCTTGAAATGAAAGGTGGACAATTACCTGTTTTTATCAGAATAAATTATCAGATAAGGTAAAGGTAAGCACAAGCTACCAACAAAATATTTGGTGTCAGACAGTGAGAGATTTTAATTTATATAATGGAAAATATATATTCTTGGCCAGCACAAGCAAGTTCATTTTCCACAACAACGGCTTTTATGTACAGTGAGATTTAGTAGAGAATTTTTTCTTTAGCACATCTTCCTGGCTGAAGAGTCCAAGCCCACATGACTGAATAAATTTCTTGTTGAGCAGAGAGTACAGGTTTTGACCTGCATGGAAATTAGATGATGATAGGAGATTGTGCTTGAACTGACTGCCATATGGGTCTGTGTATTGGGTTTGCTTGGCCAGGTTTAGTAGTGGTGGGGACTACAGGTGTGACTTCTGTGAATAGCTGCTGGAAACTTCCCCGGTGTCCCACAGAGTCCATGCCAGGTGGCTCCAAGACAGGTCTTCTGCTGGGCAAAACCAAGCCCATCAGAGACAATGGTAACATCTCTGGGATAAAGGTTTTAAGAAGGGGAAAAAAATATACTGCACATCAGCAGCTGAGAGAGAGGAGTGAGAGGAACAGTCCTGCAGACACCATGGTCAGTGAAGAAGCAGAGAGAGGAGGTGCTAAAGCAGAGTTGGCCCTGCAGCCCATGGTGAGGAAAACTGTCCCCCTGCAACTCATGGAGGTCCATGGTTGAGCAGAGATCCACCTGCAGCCCATGGAGGTCCCCACACTGTATGTAGCAGGCTGATATGCCCAGAGTAGGCTGTGATCCCATGGGAAGCCCATGCTGGAGCAAGCTCCTGGCAGGACATGAGGCTCTGTGGAGGGAGGATCCCACTCTGGAGCAGCCTGTTCCTGAAGAACTGAACCCCGCTGAAAGGATCCACCCTGGAGCAGCTTGTGAAGAACTGCAGCCCACGGGAAGCACTCACACTCTAGAAGTTCGTGGAGAGCTCCCATCAGAGAGCCCCCACGGCAGAGCAGGGGAAGAGTGTGAGGAGGTGTCCCTCTGAGGAATAAGGACAGGCCAAGACAATAATGTATGTACAACTGACTGCAGCCCCCGTTCCCTGACACTCGGTGTCATTACAGCGGGAGGAGGTAGAGAATTCTGGAGTGAAGTTAAGCCCAGAAAGGATGGAGCAGTGGGCAGAAGGTGTTTTTAAGATGTGGGTTTATTTCTCATTACTCTACTCTGATTTGGTTGATCATAAGTGAAACTAATTTCCTCAAGTTGAGTCTGTTTTGCCCATCAGAGTAGTTGTTGCGTGGTCTCTTCCTGACTATTTTGACCCATGCGCTTTTTGTTATATTTTTGATTCCCTGCTCAGCTGACAAGGGGAGTGATAGAGCAGCTTTGGAGGGTACCTGGCCTCCAGTCAGGGCCACCTCAATACGATATGACACAATGTTCTGTAGGTAAATTCCAAGAGTCCTATCTCTCTCCAGCTGATGTGATAAATGGAGAACAAAACTATAGAGCAAAATAAGATGCCTCTGAAAGAAAAGCAATGTCCATAATATCACTCATGGAACCAGTTGCCTTTTTCACCTTTTTTTTTTTTTTTTTTAAGGGAAGAGAAAAACTCTGATATGAGACTGAATTAATAACTTCAATGCTGTGGGTTTGTACTTCAAATCACCTGACATGGCTCAATGAACAGACAGAGGGTTTCAACCCTAAAAGACTACATAGGGAACAGACATTTTCTGGTATCAGCTTCATTAGGATATTCTTGCAATATCTTAGGACAGAAAGCAATTTTTTCTCTACTATGCCTGTGTTATCTTTTTGAGTGCTCTGGGCAGGTGCTTCCTGGCCCCTCCATTCTTTGCAGTGAATTTTCTGCTTCCTCTGTTCAGGTATTCTGCCCTTCTTGGTAGCCAGAGGTGAACAGCTAATATTTTTGTCATTATTTTTTCCACTCAAACTCTGTTCCCTCATGCAATTTCATTCATATTTTTATGTTCTGTAATGTTTCATTCTCAGCAGTCAGAATTAGTTTTGTGACCATCGGCCATCCAATACCCATAAGACCCAGAGAGGAAATATAAAAAGTGCTTGGAAGGCATTGATGGTGTGAGCATCTACAAAGGGAATATCTCCATGGAAGGCTCATCTGAGCTAATTAATACCGGGATCAGAGTGTTCCAGTTAGCCTAACCTGAATATAAGTATTCCCACAACAAGTCCTTCTGTGTGTTGCTGTCCCTGAACCAATGTACATGAGTTCCTGGGAGAGTAAAGCCCTGCTGCTTCGTGCTGCTGTGCTCTGGGATTTGCTCCTGTGCAGCTGAGTCAACTGTGAGAAAATGTCTTGCTTTGGAAAGGATTGTTCAGACAGTGCTGGGGCAATCACCACATATCTTTTGTTTCTGAAGACAGGTTCTAGGCTAAGCTAAAGGACAGAACAACTGTTAGTTCGTACAAATGCCTGAAATCCAGTGTGCCTAGGGTCTAATAAGCATATAGTAAAGTTGTAAATAGGTAAAAATAAGGGGAGTTTAAGACTAAAATCAAAGTCTGTTGTGGATATATGTTCTTGCTTACCTAATTTATAACCTGGTATCTGGTCAGACATATGACCAAATAAAGATGCCTCCATGAACTGTCCACTTTTACACTGAAGAAACTCAAGTAAACATCTACTTAAGAATCTATTTTATTGTTATATGCAACCAAAGCTGGTGGAAAGCCTAAAGAATGACCTCGTTACTATTTCTATTATTTCATTTATAATAGTGAAGAAAGTTCAGGGTAGTATTTAGTGAAAGCAGATAGCTATTTGGAACAAAATTAAATACTTGTTTATTGACTAGTGAGGCTTTTTAATAAGCTGATAGTTTCTAATCACTGGCAATTAGTAATCACTTATAATGCTAAATCCCTTAGGAATAATATATTTGATCTCAAAATCTAGGCAGAAGAATTCACTGATCTCGTATCTCCAAGTGAAATTGTAGAATAGTTGTGTTTGGAAGGGCACTCAAGAGATTATCTGGTCCAACTCCTTTCTGCTCAAGCAGAGTTACATAGACCTGGATACCCAGGATCATGCCCAGACATCTTTTGATGAACAGTCCCGTCACTCTTCAAGGATGGAGACTCCACTACCTGCCTGGGTTGAGTGAAAACTGTGCCAGTGTTCACTCATCTTCACAGCAACAAGGTGTCCCCTGATGTTCATAAGGAACCTCCTGTGTTTCAGTTTATTCCCACTGACTCAGATCCTGTCACTGAAAATAGCCTGATTTTGTCCCATTTCTGCCCTCCCTTCAGGTATTTATGTACAGTGAAAAGATCCCTCCGGAGACGTCTCTTCTCCAGGCTGGAGAGTCCCAACTGTAGCGGGTTCAGTTTGTAACTGGGCAGAAACCCCAATTAGAGTGTAGTGGTTTGGTCCACTTTTTTTTCACTTAGAATAGAATTGAATAGAAATATTCCAGAAAAATTCCAGTTTAACCTGAGCCTATATGAGGCATTATTTTTGTCAGTATTGGGAGTTGTCTGTGTGATGAAACGTGAGCAGAAAGGAAGGAAGAAATAATACATATGTAATAGAAAAGTTACATTAGTAGAAGTTGCTTGAAAGGCCTCCTGATAATAAAAGAAAAATGAGCTTTGCTATCTTGAAAGGAAATACCAGATAGGAGTTGCTAGTTATTACCCTATGTGAAAATATTATTGAAACTAAAAGCTGGAAAAATGGTGGAAATGTTCATGCTTATAATGACAAATGCAATGGCTTCTAATTCTTACTGCTTATCATTAAAAAAAAAAAAAAATCTGAAGGAGAAGCTAACTGCCCTGGTGTAGCTACCTCACAAAGTGATGTTTAATGCAATACAGGTAACATTTCAGCTGACAATATAGATATTAAAAATTCTGAGAAAGCTGCAAATGACTTGTGATCCAGTTTGAAAATGGTATGTTTGATAGCAGAAATATTGCTGTCAGGCTTCTTCTGGAACAGGAGCTTGCTCATATTCCCAAACCTCCTTCCGTTTGGACAGGCAGGCCTTCTCCTTAATCAGCAAGAATGCTTATCTGGAAGATTTAATTATAAGAATTATATCTCTGGGTTGTTTGTAAATGACTTAAAAATGCGAAAGTTCATCACAATACTACAATCAAATCAGCTGGTTTAGGGTTTAGCTTGACATTCGAAGGCAATGCAATTAAAGTCTAAGATAGATTTGAAATTTTCCACCAATCCCCTATCATGTTCATGATAGCAATTGAAGTTAAGGATAGACTTTTGTAAATGTAGTTTCCTTGAGGATTTATACAGTAACCAAAACTTACAACAACTTCAAGTTCAATGGAATGACTTATAAAAAATATTTTTTGTCTAACTAAAATTGCATTTAAGGAAAACATGGTGTAAGGCAGGGTACTCCAAATATATCGCTTCTGAGAATGATATACAGTTAATTTCTTTGAAGTCACTAGTCAGTAAAATGTGTGTAAATTTCACATTAATGTTTTTGGACACAAAAAGAAAATGCTGGAAAAGAAGGGTGTATTCACATATTTTCTGGGTTTTAGAAAAAAACAACCCAATGGGTCTTGCCACTTATCCCAGTCTACAGAGAACTTGACATCCTCGGACTAAGATGAGTGAAAAATAGAAAAATAGTAGAAAGTAGGGGAAAAGAAGATGTTTCCTGGAAGATTGAAAATACTTGTAAATCACTAATTATAATTTTTACCATAGTCTGCAAAATTCATAGTGCAATGATTTAAATATTATGTTACACTTTACATATAGCTGACACATACATTGTGTGCATTATAACAGATATCATAATGCCATATTTATTATATAAACAAAATATTGAAAGCAAAACCTCTCTTTAGACAGAGTTGAAAAGATTAGATTTTATAATGGGTTTTATAGCCATATAATAAACAAATCCACTAAACTAGATTCTTCAAATACATATGGGTTGTATTTCTTCAGTAGTTCTTCATATCCTGTAACATTTTATGGATTTCTGTTTACATATGAATCTTTTATTTTATCTCATGAACCTTTTTTTTAATCTGATCCTTGAAATTTATCTAAGCAATTTGCTGTCTGTAACATTTCCATCCCACAATGGTAATGGCTGAATGTGTTTCAAGACAGTAAGTATGTCCTTGCTTTCAAGTTCATCATTACTGCATTCAAGAACACATTTTGTCTAGAAGTGATTTGCAACAGCAAAAGGTAATAAAGTTATAGGGAGGGAAGGGTGTTCACACAACTGGTCTCTAAATAGTCTCCCATATTTTAGGGTATTAAAACAAGAACCTGAAGTCCTTTAGGGTTATTTTTTGGCATTTAAGGTTTCAGATATCATTGAATCATTAGATGATTTTCTTTGCTTAAGTAGAAAACAGTATTTATACTTCTCTAACTTACTTCTGACATCTGGGTAACATTGTGTATAGAAAGGATCAAAAAGAAATATTTCTAAAATAGAATATATAGTGATACTAACTTGTCCAATTTCAGAACATAATAGACAAATATTTCAGTGGCTCATTTCTATAAAATTCACACAGGGAAGACCTAATTGATATTTTTTTCAGAAATTTCTCGAAGAGATTTCTGTACATGAATCTCAGGCACATCTTCACAAGTAATTAATTTTCTTTTATTTCCCTTTCCTTTCCTTTCCTTTCCTTTCCTTTCCTTTCCTTTCCTTTCCTTTCCTTTCCTTTCCTTTCCTTTCCTTTCCTTTCCTTTCCTTTCCTTTCCTTTCCTTTCCTTTCCTTTCCTTTCCTTTCCTTTCCTTTCCTTTCCTTTCCTTTCCTTTCCTTTCCTTTCCTTTCCTTTCCTTTCCTTTCCTTTCCTTTCCTTTCCTTTCCTTTCCTTTCCTTTCCTTTCCTTTCCTTTCCTTTCCTTTCCTTTCCTTTCCTTTCCTTTCCTTTCCTTTCCTTTCCTTTCCTTTCCTTTCCTTTCCTTTCCTTTCCTTTCCTTTCCTTTCCTTTCCTTTCCTTTCCTTTCCTTTCCTTTCCTTTCCTTTCCTTTCCTTTCCTTTCCTTTCCTTTCCTTTCCTTTCCTTTCCTTTCCTTTCCTTTCCTTTCCTTTCCTTTCCTTTCCTTTCCTCCTTCCTCTCTCCCTCTCCCCCTCCCTTTCCCTTTCCCTTTCCCTCTCCCTTTCCCTTTCCCTTTCCCTTTCCCTCTCCCTTTCCCTTTCCCTCTCCCTCTCCCTTTCCCTCTCCCTTTCCCTTTCCCTTTCCCTTTCCCTTTCCCTTTCCCTTTCCCTTTCCCTTTCCCTCTCCCTTTCCCTTTCCCTTCCCGACATTTTTTCACCATTAATTCCACAAGTTACCGGGTCTTGGAGATAGTAAACAAAGATACTCAGTGCTTGCAAAAGTTGTGTTTCATATTGCTAAATAATGCAGTGGTCTCCAGAGGGGTAAAATTCTCTGTCTTTAAATAAAGGCACTCTAAAATTCAAAAGATTTCATAGTAGGTTTTAAAGCTATTAAATAGCCTGTAGCAAGTACTGTTATGTAATCCTTTAAACCACCATTTGTGGCAAGCTGGTTTTCCCTGGGGTGCATAGATAAATAGGTTTCTGTAATGCTGTCATGCAGGAAAAACTTATAATCTGCAGATATAAAGCCAGAAAAACTTTTTATTTTTTTTTAATCAGTAGAGAGATAATGGCTGGCAAGGTGGGAAGGTTTCACACATCTGATGGTATACTTCTTCAGAAACCCTAGATGTGCCTGTCAACTTTAAATTAACAGTCTGGATAAAAAGGTCGTTTATAAAGTCCGTGTTTTGAAAATGGTTTCAACTTACTAATGAAAACAATACTGTGCCAGCTGGAGTTCATGGTGGCCATTAATATTAGTGGGAGGAAATCTGAGCTACTTGTTTTTGTTGTGGTTCTTTGGTTTTTTGTTGGTTTTTTGGATTTTTTTTTTGGTTTATTGGTTTTCTTGTTTTTTTTGTTACGGGATTTTTTATTTTTTCATTAATCTATGAGCACTATTTTAATGAAGAGGTATCAGATACTATTTTATATCCATCATAAAACTCTTTTGTAAAGGAAGAAGACACCTTCCTGGTCCATCCTGTCTGTCTAGACATTCTTCTAAGAGTACATATAAAAATCCTGTACCATACCTCAACTTTTTATGCATCAGCAGACCTGAAAGTAGCTGTAAAGATTTCATCATATAATACAGAGCATGCAAACTGGAACTTTCATGGAGTACCTTTCTAAAACAGAAATATTTGGATTTCATGCAAGAAAACTACATGCTCTTTAATTTTGGAAAATTGATTTATTGTCTTTTTGGGAAAAAAATATTTATTCCAAATAAAAGATAAATAAGTGGATACATTTTACCAAATCACGAAACTCTAATTTCTGAGGGAGTGGGATAAAGAAATATACTAACTGATGTCCAGGTGGGTTTGGCCTCTATTGGTCTTATGTTTTTAAAAATACTTCCTGAGAATACACTCGGTGCCTTCCCAAGTGTAAGTGTGCCAATTTTTCTGCAGCTATTTCTTTTTGATGTTGCTTAACACTGCCAATCTGGACTATACTGACTGAGAGAAAAAAATATATTCTTGCCATGAGTACAGCTGGATTGTCAGGCAGTGTGTGTGCAAGTCTACTATATAAATGTATGCTTATATTACGGTAATATCTGTCAGTTGAATTTTCAATTTTTTTTGGATGTCTAGCTCATTATGGCTCTGTTGGTTTTGTTCATAGATATTTTCTTCTCCCTAAATACCAATTTTCCACCTTCTTTCGATTAATATATCACAGTTGTCTCCTTTTTATTGTGTTCTTCTTTTTCAATTTCAAAGAAGAAAATGATACTGAGGATAATCAACTCTCTCTGCCTTTGCTAGTGTAGAGCATGATGGAGCAGAAATGGGATAAATCTTTTTTTCCTTCAGTATAAAGCAGAGGTTACCCTAGGGCTGAACAGAGCTCATCCTTGAAACCACACAGAAAAATATTGTATTTTTGATGCTAGGAACTTGAGGGAAATATAAGTTCATGCCATGTCAAATTCTTTTCTCCAAAAAATGTTTGGTTTAGGTGTTTTTTTGGTTTTTTTTTTTTTTTTTTTTTTTTTTGGTTTTTTAAATTAATTTGGTTTTGAAATAGTAGAAATAATAGAAAGTTTAGATTTACCTGTACATTTATGCTAATGGGCTAAACTCTTTAATGCTGTACTTGAGACAATTATGTTTCTAAGGTTGCAAATGAAAAAAAAAAAAAAACTTTTACTGTTTGCCATTTTGGGGTTGTGGGAGGGTATGGTAGTCCTTTTTGACCCTTTATTATGAATCTATAATGGAAATTATGTTCTCATAATTCCATCATTGGTAAATAATAAGGCTTATTCCCCCTAAACTAACAGTTCTTATTTCAAATGTAATATAATTTGGCTTTTGAGAATACGTCTCAATACTAAATAATGTGTGAAATGAGTAATAGCAACCAAGGTATTATTTAATCTCACACTTTTGCTGATAGAGCACTTTTTAAGAATAGCATATAAAATTCCAGTCAAAACATCCAAACCAGTCAGAAATCCCAAAGAGTTTTTTTAGACACAAAATAGATCAAATTTCCACTTTATATTCTCAAAGTTGTTTCTGAGAGAGAGAAAAATTATGGATAATTTTAAGGACAGTGCATCAATCTCCTCTAGATCCCACATATGCCCCCAACATAGAGAGTTTAGAAGTGTAAAACCTGCTGCAACACCAGAGTAGAGCTATATAGATGGTGTAGGAACCAGATCTTAGTGGTACCCTGCTGGTGGCTCAGTCTAGCACTCAAACTATCCTCTATACCTTACGTAGATTTCGTCTTGGAGGGCATTGGAAGATGACTGAGGGTAAAAAAAGATAATGGTATGGAAATTACAGTAGAAAATACGGTTGCTACTCCCTGGATGGAATGCAGTCAGCATATCCAGCCTCCTACACATAACTCTGAGGGGGATTAGATGGAGAGTGGTGTAGAGTAGAGACACCACAGCCAGGCTCTTTCAAAACCCTTGCAGAGGAGGGAACTCGGTGGTACTTCGTAGTTGATAAACTGCACAGCAGCTGACAACCAAGGTAGATAAAGGAAAATGTCCTGCTGTTGAATCAGCAACCATGGTGAAATCACTCTTCTTGGACTGATGCACGTCCCCACCCCAAGGTTATCTCAGGTACTATCCTGAGATACCAATCCCAAAGGTACAATGACCCCCCACTGAGTAAGATGTATGACTAAAGTCCGTCAAGCTCCACCTACACACAAATAAAGAGTATAAAAGTGAATTAGGAATGGGGAAGAGTTGGGGAAGACTCCTTCTCTCTTGGGGTGACTTGATGTTGTATTCCCTATCACTGCACTATGCCCAGAAATTAGTATATATGCCTTTCTATGCCTTTAAACTGCTCAGTTTCTGAGAGGCGAGAGAGAAAAAGTGTACTTTTCCAAAGCAGTTTGTTTTCATGTTCCAAGGACACAGAGATAAAAACCTGTCTGCTTCTGCAGCGGTGGGAGTGAGAGGAAGCAGCCTGCTTGCTTTCCAGCCAGTTCTCGGCTTTCTTTTTCTCCAGAGAGAGACAGAGAGTTGAACTTTTGTTTTTCTGGGACTTTGGTTTTTTTCCCTTTTTCTCTGCTGGACTGTTTCAAGATCAGAATACATTGGGAGGAATTTCCACCGAGGCCTAGGCCCTGGAGCGGGGCCCACCACCCTGTCCCAGCTCCAAGGAGGGGGAGAGAGATCTATGGAAGGACTCTGAAATTTTCCCAGGTTTTCTCTCAGCAGATCGAGAGATTTTATTATTTAGCATTATTATCCTTTTCCCATATATTCCTTAAATAAATAGGTTTTATCTCTTTCACTTTCCTTCAAGGAAAAAGTTTTTTTTCCCGAACCTGGGGGGGAGGGGTGGTTTGTAACCTGCCTTCTCTCAGAGAATATATTCCTAAATTTGGCCAAACCAGCACACCATCGTAACTTCTGGGATCAGCTGGCAGGTTAAACCTGTATTCTCCCCTGTATGGAGACCTATTGGGTAAGAACCATACTCAGTGAATGCTGAATGATGATCTCAAACCAGTTTTTATTGGGTACTAGAGCTGGTCTGCATAGTACTTTGAATTAATATATTGCTTTGAACACGTTTTTGAAGTCAGACACGATCATCAGTAATCCTTTAACCTTAACCCATCACAGTTTTATTGACTGTTATTCTGTAAACTGTTAATGTGAGTCCTTTAAGAGCGCTTGTAGTTGTTGGCAGTGGGTAAAGGTGTGGAGACCCAGGGGGGGGTGTCTCTGTTTGGAATGTGACCCTGAACAAGTCAGTCAAGCCCCCTTTGATCTGTGAACTGCTCAGTGAGGGGTCCCCATAACAGGGCATTGACGGACTAGTTGGGCACAAGAGGTCTCGGCTTTACTGGGGCTCTGACAGACTGATCAAACACTAAGGGTTTGAGAAAATCTTCCCTTTTCATGTAACAGAGGGGCAGGGAGTGATTTCACTTGGACAGAAGCAAAGACTGAGCTAACTAAAGTGCATTATGTTTTATATTGGTATTTAGGAGAGAACAGAAATAAGAAGCTATTATTTTGTGTACATGTAAAGAGAATATACCTTTGAGATGCATAAATAATTGTTCCCTGTTCTTTTAAGCAATCGTCTTTAAGGTGTCAGAAGCTGATTGTTTGAAAACCATGAAGAATTAGAACTGGATGAAAGTATTTTACACATAGATGAAGATTTTGTGCCTCTTTGAAGTTTGCGTCTCTCAAGTACTCAAACAGTAACTGTGGCAGATGCTATTAGATGTAAAAAAGATATTTTTGTAGAAGTACACTTTGGACACACCATGTAGTTACACTCACAAATTTCAGTGTCGTGAAAAGTCACTAACTTAAATTTATTCCACACATGTACAACCTTCCTCATCAGGAAGGGCTTAAAATCTTTTCAGCAAACTTGCCTGAGATTCTTTTTTTTTTCTTCAGTGATGAATCAGATGCTTAAATATTTCCCATAGAAAAGTTAAGATCTGTTATTATAATTCTGGCTTTTAATGACATAGTAAGGGTGAGATGCCTTTGAAAAATGAATAAAAGTAGAAATCCATATAGCCAATATATTTAGGGTAGAATTTACTTTTATCATATTTAATTCTTTAATGTATGTGAACTTTCATCTCAGTTACTGACTAAAATGGTCTCCAAAACATATCTAAATGTTGATTTATTTTTTACTTAAAAAGTAATCTTCCTGTCATAAACTGAAGGAGGGAAAAACTTGTACTAATCAAGAAACTGCTTTTTTCAAAATAATTTTCTGAAGTTTCAGGGCTTATTTTTTTCCATTTTCACTTTTAAGTTTTCAATTTCTGAAAGCAAAGCTCTCCTTGTAGATATTTAAAAGACTGTCAGAAGACTTTTGTGTTTCCAGTAAACCTAGGCTTATTTTTAAATTGAGTGACTGTTTTGCTTTCCAGATTATTATGGTTCTTTCTTAGCTCTGTGCCATATATCAACTTAATAAAAAGGAACTGTCATGATTTGTAAAAGAATATTCCACTTCAAGGGCTTTGCTCCTTGTATTATTTGATTATTGGGATTTCCAGATTTTTTTTAATAATAAGTATGTAATATTTAGGTCCAACGTGTTCATCCTTTTATCTGTTATTCCCCTATATCAACTTCTGCCTTTCTGCAGACCTCTCATTACAATATCTAAGCATGTCTCAGACCATGCCAGTCAAATCTTACAAGGACAGCCGTGCACTTGTCCCTTGGTGTCACAAAAACTTTACAGGTTTTTCACTGTTATGTATCTCCCATGTCTGTCTAAGTTTGATGTGCAACAACAGCTATTAGCTGCATAGAACAGGAAAATGAATATATATGTCAAAATTGTCCCTTCCTTTAGTCTGGTAACATAAGGCTACTGTAGGGGCACTGGAGAAAGCTACAGAAAAAAAATGACCAAGACTTTGCAGGTCAGGCTTTCTCTCTTATGGTAAATGTCCTTACAACCATTTTGATGGTCAGCATTGCTGACTGAAGGCAACCCAGCAAGGAATGGCAAAGTATTCTTAATTCAGGGGCAAGTTCAGTTATCTCACTTTTTCATACTCCATAGCATACCAGTAGGACACATCCTGCATTTTATGTCCATTGCTACATATTGCTTTAGCCCCTTCTATCCACAATTCCAGTCTCAGGGCAGAGGCACCTGCCTGCGGCTGAGGGCACTGGGGATGCTGGAGCCACTGGGATTGGTTGTGCCTGGGCACCCCACATAAGGTCATCCCCTGCAGACATTCCAGTGCTGCTGCTGGCACCTTGTCAGGTAAACCCAGTACAGATGAGTAATTTTATTTTAAAATCTGAATCCTTTTTTATCCTCTGTGAGACAAAGAAAAGGGCAGCATCATCTTTCTCCTAGTGCTCTGTTAAAAGCCACTGTCCAAGGAGTAAGAGCATTGCTCCTGCATGCTCATGGTCCCAAAGGAAATCCCCATCAAAGGGAGGGCACTAAGAAGGTGTACCCCTGGATGGTGAGAGAAGGAGGGCAGTACTGACTGAGCTGTGTTGTTTATAGAGTGCTATGTAACCTATTATTAACCAAATGCATTATCATTTGGTTACTAATATGCATATCAGCTATGCTATTTCCAAATGTTCAGTGAGATAGTTCTCCAGATGTCATTACTGTGAAGTACAAAACCAGACAACAGTAGAGCTATAGATCACAGTGACAGATGTACATTTAGCTTGATCTGCTCTTTTTGCATTTGCAGATTTACTAGACAGAAGCTTCAGAAATCTCAGTGTTGCTAAAAATTATCTGCTGATTCTCTGTACTAGAAAAATCATTAGCCAGTGTTCAAGTATCCCTGATCCTCCTGAATATCAAAATATCTGCTTTGCGTTGTTGATTAAATGGGCTTGTCTAGTTTCACTTTTCAGCTGTTGGGTCTTAATAAACTCTTTGTACCAACTCTCTGCAATCAAACTTCTGTTCCCTTGGAGGTTTTTCCCACTTGTAAACAAATTATCTTTTTAGTCTTTCTGACATATTAAATAGATGGAGCTCCTGAAAGACTATAAAGCATGTTCTTCAGACTTTTAGTTATTCTTTTCATTATGATTTTGTTCTAGTTTGCCAGCAGATTTTTTGAAAAAAGTATCCTATGTCATACTCCAAGATTCCTGTGTAACAACTTCTTCTTTGAGTCTGAAACTTCTTGATTTTTAACCTAAGGGCAGATAGTTACACTTGAAATACTTTACAAGAAAGATATTTTATTATTATTATTATTTGCAGGGTTACAGAGTTTTCTTCTTCAATATAGGTTTTTTGGAATTTTTTTAATCTGAAGCTGTAAGATGATGCTGTAGGCATAAAAAACCACAGCACAAACATCCCTCAAAAAAAAACCCAAAACCAAAACAACGCCTCCCCAAAGCCTTTCACATTGCCAGACTTGCCTGCAGGTGTCAACTGTTAAAGACCCCAAAAAGCCTCCCTCGGTCATGTGTGCTCTGTCAGCTCCCAAGTGCATCTTGAGTTAAGGGATCCAGAACTGAACACATGAATCGAGGTGTGGCTTCACCAGTGCAGGGGGACAATCACTGCCCTGGTCCTGCTGGCCACACTACTGCTGATACAGTCCAGGATGCCCTTGGCCTTCTTGGCCACTTGGGAACATGCTGGCTCATGTTCAGCCACTGTTGACCGAGGTCCTTTTGCACTGGGCCACTCTATCCCCAGCCTGTAGCACTGCATGTCATTGTTGTAGCCAAAGTGTAGGACCTGGTACTTGGTCTTGTTGTACCTCATACCACTAGGTTTGGCTCATTGATCCAGCCTGTCCAGATCCCTCTGCAGCTGCTTGCAAGAATTGGCAAAGTCATAAAGCAAGTATTGCCACAGTGTAACACTGTTTGAATCCTACCATCACAGTACCCTTCAGCTGTAAATTTCTTGTAGACTGGAGAGCAAATAATTTCATAAAGGCTTTTTACAAACTCTTAAGCTGATATCTTGCATCTGCTTTCAAACTAAATTGAGCAAATTCTGAATGGAAATGTGTGTTTACTGTTTTTTGATAAATATTTTCTTATATTGCCCATCTGTGCCTTAAGTTGGATCCTCTGTCTGTTACTTGCTGAATGGAGAGAATGGAAAAAAGAAAATAACCCTTTTTCAGACAGTGATAAAATCAGTGTAATGACAAAAAAATGCTTGCACATGCAAATCCCTGCATTTATGCAAGGATATCAAATAGTTGTGGGCATAATTACCACTTTACATCAATGGCCACCAAATTTCTGTGGACATTTCTGGATTCTGATGTCCAAAATGGGAGCTCATACAATTTCTAGATTTACAATTTATCTCAAATTTATCTGAAAGATGCTGTCATCCTCTACAGTACTCTCCACACTGGGCGAAACACATCACATACAATTTACTTATTGAAAAACGTGATTACTTTTTAAGAAGAAATGTCCTTTTCAGGAATAAAACAAAACCAAAACCAAACAAAAAAATATCAAAACCAAACCAAAACAAACCCAAAACAAGCAAATAAGGAAAAACTAAATCAAAACAAATCCAAAACCAACGAACCAAAAAAAAAAAAAAAAAAAAAAAACCAAAAAAAAAACCAGCAGGTGGAGGAAAAGATAGTCTTGTCATAAACTTTTAAACAAATTGTGCTGAGCATCACTTATGTGGCAGAAACCATTAAGAAAAAACAACTGTGCTTTATTTTATGTCCTTCCATTTACTGATTTCCACTATATAAAATAAATTGCAAAAATTTAAAAGTGGATAAATTGGATAATACCCCTGAGTTTTAATAAATTCTTTTTGCTTGTTTGGTATTTTGAGTTGGATTTGGGGATTTGTTTTTTTGTTTTTTGCAGAGGGTATTGATAGCCCATCATCAGTGTTGAAGACTGAGGCGAAGAAAACATTAAACTGCTTTGCTTTGTCTGTGTCCCCATTTGTGAGGTGGCCATCCTTATTTCTGGTCTCCCTTTTGCTATAACTTAAAATGCCCTTTTCTTTTGTTCCCAAATATAGCATGCACTGCAATAATGAAAATTCAGAAGAGTAATGCATTGTCACAGCTTTTCCTGTGAAAGTTTCAGTAACTTAATTACAAATAAATCAGATAAATCTCAATTTGGATAAAAGAGTGATAAAGGTGTGTTATCCAGCCAAATTACTACTGGCATTTGGGGATTTTTGTCCGTTACTAACAGCTAGAAATGGTTTAAAAATGGAGATAGGAAAATTACATGAAATGTGGTAGTTACACTTCAGGGAGTTATACTCTGAACTGCTTCATAGATTTCTCCCCCTGCAAACAATTTGGGAATGTTTGCTTGAGAGACTAAAAACTTTAAAGAGTAAATATCTCAAACACTCAGCAGAAGAGAAAAGGAACGTTACCATGCCAACGAGATAAGATGCAGTTAGAAAAGAGTCTTGCAGAGGCAGGATAGCACTTTTCTGGGACCAGCTTCCTTATTCTGGGCCCAGCTTCCTTATTCTGGGAAACTATCTCCAAACCCAAGTTTGAAACAGCACTGCACTTGCGTCGCTGACAGAGGGAGTGGGATTGAAACTAAAAGACTCCCCCAACCCCCTTCTGAAAAGTTTGAAAACAACAAATTGAGCATGTGCAAGAACTAACCTATAAACAGCACAAGTGAGAGGGACTGGGCGTTCACCCACCATCCAAAGGAAATGGACCAGAGATGTCTCGAACCCTGCCTGGTGATCTGGATATTTATCTCTATTTTTCTACCATTCCTTCTTCTTCTCTTCCTCTCCTTAAAAGTTTCAATTGCTCCTGTGGTGGGCTGTTCAGCCAGTCATAAGGTTAAAAGTATAAATCTCTGCTACCATGGGCTGTTGAGAAATTGCTGTTCAGAAAAGGTAAAGTCAGAAAAGTTGGAATTGCTCTTCTGCCATTGGCTACTCAGGAAGTTTAAATCATTGCTGCCATGGGACGTTCAAACTACCTTAATGTTTAAGGTTTAAATCATTGCTACCATAAATAAAACCTTCTTATTGTTCATTGGGCATCATTTTGCCTTAATTTAGCCCAAGGATTTCCCATGCCTTTTTGACGGAACAAATTACTGTAGGCCCTATCTGTAATGTTTTCAAAATTACTGTGTTACTTTCACAAGTAAGAATTTAGAGGATTGGACATCAAGTCAGGTGCAACCCATCCTGTATTTGTAATGATCTATGTTCTGTTTACTAGAAGCAGGACTATAAGAGGCTTCTTTTCTGCAGGCAATAATAAAGGAACATCAATATATTTCCTGACAGAAGAGTACTGATCTCAATAAAATCATCATATCCCTCCCCCAAGAAAGCCAGGGTAAATCACCCAACCAAAAGCAATGACATAGTTAGAGACCATTTTATAAATCATTTATGTTGGGGAATACCTTCTCTGATACAGGCACATCTCTGTATTATTTCTTTCTATTTCAGACTGTTAATCACAGAAGTGTCATACTAAATCCTGTATTTTTGGAAGCTTTATTTAAGCTTAATGCGCTTAACACAATTGTCTGCATATGCTCAAGCATATTCTAAGTATTCAGCAAAACAGTAATTTCAAGGAAGTCCCACTGTTATTTATGGCATATGATCTGTCACATACTGTCTGTTTTCTAAGATGAAAAATGTTCTCCTTTCTCTTGGAAGAAAGCTGGGTACTGCAGGGATAGATGTGAATATGGGAATTTGGGGCTTTTAAAATTTAGAATTTAAACAGCATCACTGAATTTAATGACTTACTTTAGTGACCATTGTGATAAGCACATTTTTGCATGTAGCTTTCTTAAATTATTTTTATAGCCAAATTTTACTTTAACGCTTGCCAAGCATCCCTGAAAATGCTAATAAAATTTTAGGGCTCTTAAATAGTACATCCTTACTTCTCTTAAAATGTATATCTTTGGTATGAATCACAAAATCAGCACTCTTAGAAGATGCTGAAAATGTGCAGCTACATGCATATTCCTAGACTTCAATAAAGTTTTGAAATAATTTGAAACTGTAAAAATATTTTGTGACTCAAAAGTCAGAGTTTGTGTACATACATGAAACACAGCATTAAGCTGGAAGCCTGTAGATGCATAACCTCTTCTTTTGAAATCATCCAAGTGGTTCTGGAAGCATGTGCATTTTTGTCATTGTGTTCAAATTCTATTTTATCTATCATTGTAGTAGGCCAATAAATTTCATCTGTATTTAAACACTGAAGATCTGAACATAAATTATGTATAAAGCTTTTCTGGAAAGACGGAATCTCTTAGTCTTTCTTTCAATGAGATGAAGATGATTGAGTGAGTCTGTTTCTTAGAAAACCACAGAAAAACACAATTCAGAAAAACACAAACCACTTGGTCCTTCCTCCAAACTTCTAAAGTGTATTTTGAAGTATGGACAATTCATAAGCTAATACGTGCTTACTCAAATGTGCTTCTCCAATGCTACAGATGGAAACTGGACAGTTCTTTCAGTGGCCAAAGCAAAAAAAAAAATGGTGAATGAAAGTGTATCTAGTGCATTTAAAATAGAATTGCATTGAAATTGGCACATATTTATTCCTTTTCCTTTTGAGCTGAGCTGGGAAATAGCAAAATTAGTGACATTTCCTTACTCTGTGGGTGGAAAATCATTTGGATTTTCATGGGGAGGACAGATCAATGTTGTATATATTTTTAATTTCTTTTCATAATTGTCTGAAAAAATGAAATCCTGCTGAGTCACTTAATTAGAGTAATAGAAATACACATTTGAATTTCCTCTTTAGCCAAATCAGGATGAATCCTGCTGCCATTATTTCAAAGTAATGCACCTCACCCTGCAAGTGTTCCATGGAAAATAATGGAAAAAACTGTAAAGCAATCTTAAAGCAATGTCAAGCAATACTTCAGATGTTAGGAATGAATTAATTTCTTGAACAGTACAGCATTCACTTTTTAACTTCTGCTAGAATAGGTTCTAACAAAACCTGTTTCTTGGCAGTAAGAGTAAAAGGGGGCAAAAAAATCCAAAGCCTGATTTCTGTAATTTCTGATGCTTCTGTGGTTGGATTCAATGATTCTTGTGGGTCCCTTCCAACCCAGCATATTCTTTACTCCCATGATTCTACAGATGCCACTTAATTTTTCCTATGTATTTTTTTTTCATGCTTTCATGCATTATTTTCATACTTGGTATTGAAACCTTACCAATATTGACAATCTATATTTCATGGCTGAAAATACTTGTTCCTTTTTTAAATGCACCAAATGATGTCTCCCCACACACATGCATTTTATGAGTTGCAGTAGTATGCTAAAAGATGAATTCGTAATTATTACTTACTGGTAGAATTTCCTGTTTGAACTTTTGAACTTCTTTAATGGGTGCTGCATTCCATGTTGGGAAGGCAATATGTGATGCCATTTCCTAAGGCAATCCAGCATATGCTTTCCCGCAGACTTTTTCTAACCACATAAACAAACTGAATTGAATTTTAGTAAATTTCCTTCTAAACTGACTTTGTTGAATAGGTACAACTCTGGTTATTCTGGATTAGAGTAAATTCATTTAGCTTGTTAGAGAATTAAGCTAAATCAATATAATTCACTTATACTGATTTAAGAGAGTTAAATTGATGCAAATCCTTGGTGTGTGTTTTTTTCAGCTATTGAGAAGAAATGCATGGAAATTCATGCCATTTTTATGTGTTTATGGGCCTAGAATTAGTATTTTCACACCTGTTGTTGGAAGAAAACCAGATAAAATGGGGAGTTGTCTTAGAATAAAATAAGAAAGAAAAAAAAAGACAACATGTACTATATTCATGCTGAATATGAGAAACCCAAGCTGCTTTCTTAGGACTGGTGTCCAGTATTAGCCCATGGCAATCTTGACTTACGTAGAATTTCTCAGGTAAGCTGTCTCACTACCCCAAGGAATCCAACAATTTACAGAACATCAGAAATCCTAATTTATTTTCATCTTAGATATTAATATAGTTTTAGTTTTCTGATGATAAATTTCAATGTGGCTTACAGCTGGCAGAGGAATTTACTGAAATTATCTAGCATTTGGGCATAAGATGAAGTAATATGAAGGTATTCCATCCTTCATAATAGTATCAGGGTTAAAATGGTGAGTGAAAATCTAAAACTAATAAACTTAGTCTGTTTAGTAAAACACAAACAATGATCGTCTTAATTTCTTCAGTACCTCTAGCATAGTTCTACTAAGGATTTGGAATGCTTTCTGAATTTAGGCTCTTGATTGTAAATTGCCTTGCAGGATAGCAGAATTGTAATCATCAGGACAAGTTACCATTAAATTCCTTTAAAATAATTATTACTTTCCCCTTTTTTGAGTTTTGATTAAAAGTATTCTTGAGCAGGAAAAAAAATATGTAAAACAACCTTGGTGGCATCATTTTTATCTTTGAATTTTGTCAGTCACAAGACTTGCTCCGAATATCTGCACAGAATACTTGCTCAAAACCTGTATTTCAGATGTAGGACAATTATTTTCATAGCTGGATTGTATAAATATATGTTTTTCTACTAAAATAATTTTAAGAATATTTAAATAAAGCAAATTTTATTAATTGAAAATTTAAGTGAACCCAGCTTTTTGGCCTCTACTTCATGCTATTTTAAGAAAAAGAGGAAATTTTTCATGGATTAGAACATAATGGTACCCACTTAACTGTTTTCAGTTTCCTTATTGGACTTTTGATGGTTGCCCTTGGACTATTATTCATGGTTTCCTCCAGCTTTGGCAAACTGGTGCAGAACAACACAGGGGAAAAAGTTAGATATTCATCTATTGTTTCTAAATGTCTGTAAATTAAAGGATTTTAAAAGGTGAAGAGGCATTTCATTTTTTGTTTGTACTGATGCCTGCTTATGAGGTAAATGAAGTAAATTGAATTTTTAAGCACGTGAGTTAGGAGGAACTCATTTGTTCCTCCCAACTCCTCATTTGGCAAGACCTACACATCACTTAGGGGACAATGAGGCAATGATCTGGTTGATCTCAACAATTTAAAAGAAATGGTTCATATTAGTAATAATACCCAACTTTGTTATATTGTGCATACTTCTCCCACTTCCAGAAAGAATTCAGTGTTAAGCAATTCACTTGATATCTCCATTCCTATTAATAGGTGCTAGGGCCTAAAATAAGGTAAAATCATCTTACCTGAACTGTGCATTGTTAGCTCACGGTGACATGCATCACTTAGAGTTTCTTGCAAAGATGAAAAACATTCAGCACATTTGTTTTTTGACAGCAACAAGTACATGTTCTTTTAAAAAAGCAACAAACAAACAAAAAAACCCACCTGAAACAGGCAAAGGATCCTGCTGAGGAAATAATACTTGATTTCATTACAGAGCATGGCTGCTTTCTGTTTCTTCATATTCTTTTCTAAATATTGCAGGTATAAGTGTTACTGTTCCAGGCATAATAAAAGAACATTCCTGGAGTTTCTTTGCTTTACAGTGACATTTAGATCTTTAAAGCTTCTTTGATGGATGCTTCCTAGTGGGCAAATCTGTTGTACTTGAAAACTCTGATCACAGTGTTTCTACAGCATATATTATTATCCTTTCTGATGTTTAGAAACTTCAGTTAAGCGTGAATTCCAATGATGGTGATTTTTTCTTAAGAACTAATACATTTACTCTCCATTTGATTTCCAGGCTCCCTTTAAGTAACTGACCCCTACCCACTCTCAACTTCCCCTTTATCAAGGAAATTACTTCTGGCTTATAAAGAGAAAATAATGTTCTCCCTTGCTGACTTCTGGGGAGATGTGCATCCAAACCTAATTTTGTGGCATTAGTCTGACAAAATCCATGTTGAAATCAAAGGAGAGGCATAGGACCTACATTTGATCATGCAGAAAGATTCTTTACAGGCTTAAATCCACTTTAGCTGAGATTTAGTTTCAATAGACTGATCTTTTGAGTGAGTGTCATGAATAGTGCAAGCAAGGTGGAACGGCTCTCTGGTTAATTAACTGCAGTTTCCAGAAGAAAAAACATTCATTTTCTTTCAGCTTGAGCACAGGGTGTTTTGCCAAGACTCATACATTGTAAATACTTGGCTATCCTGATAGTACAGAATTTCTGATTTGTGTTAGCTGATTGAACAGTGAGCAGACTTGGCTGTGAGCCCTCCATCTCGAAGGGACTGTGAGCTCTTTTCCCATCCTTAAAGGAATACCTAGCCTTTCTACAGCTAGGTGAGTTGTTTTGTTTGGCCGCTGCCTTTACACTCTCACTACTGTCTAAAGAACCCCTTGGGTTGCAGATTTTCATTGTTACCTCCTGTGTTTTCCCTACTATACATCTGTAGTACACTCCATGTTCTCAAGGACTGTTCATACCCTTCACCCCAAGGATATTTAAGATAGCTATTCAGTGATTTTGCTAACATGATTCATGAGAAATAAATGAAATTTTCTGTGACTTCTCAATGCCAAATAGGAAGCTTAGGAACAATTGATCTCAATGGCAGAGGGAGGAATTAACAGCCCCACCCTGCCGAGTGCTAACAGAACCATACCACTTGATTTAAAAGAAAAGATTTAAAAGAAAACAAAGCAATGTATCCTTCACCCCCCTGGGAGAAAAAAAAAATTCAGTCACACTCAGTATGTTGAAAATCATACTACTTAAACTAAAACAGATTAAACTTATACATTTATCAGATATTACATAGGATAATGTAACATGAAGAAGGATGATGGTTACGAGACAGGTATCCATGATACTTGTTTGAGACTATACTGCATCTCTTTAATTCTTTCTGTCAAATTCTAATTGCAGAAAAAAGATTAAAGGAGCCAGAGCAATGGACACGTGAGGGGGGATAATCCTCTTTGGTACCAGTATACACAGAGCACAAAGAAATAAAGTCTTGAACACCTCAGGCCTTTTTCCCTGTCCACCATCGGACACCTGGAACATGAAAAACTTATGTGCTATGACCGTTGTGTCAACCACAAGAATTTGTGACTTTAGTTTGGTGACTGCTTTCATTTGCAAATTGTAGTAAAATGGACCCTTTGGGGAGAAAAAATGAAGATAAGTTCAAAGCTATCTGAGTTTATCTGTTACTTATCATTCACAATTCATAGTCGTAATGAACTTTAGGTTCAGATCAGAATCTAGGCATTCTGTTATCTTTTCTGAAACTCTGAAAGTTTGGTTGGAAAGTTTCATCCTGTGAGCCTCGACCTAGTGGGGCTCCAGTCTTGTCTTTATCCTCTTTTCTCTACCTCTCAGAATGGGCCTGAACCTCTGTGGCAAGTCGTAAGGTCTGGTTGGTGGTTTCAATACCCACTGAGGGTGAACTATCAAGGGGAATCTCCTCTGAGCACAAACTCCTCCTATCCCAGAAAGGGATACTTTCTCAGAAGACATAATGCTTTCAGTAGTGTATAGACAGATAGATTTTTTTCTTTTCCAATATGTTTCCTGCCTGTTTAGGGGAAGTTAGACACCTTGGGAGGAGAAAATGACACCCAAGTTTGATTCACTTATGTTAGTCACTGGTACAGCAAATTAAGGCAGCTACATGAGGATGACTTCTGGATAGTCTTTCATTAAAAAAAAAAATAAAGGGAGAGCCTTGAATGCAGCTTAACTTTTCATTTTGGCAAAACATTCCTGCAATTTATACCTGTCGTACTGCTTCTCCCAGTGTTTCTAGATCTAACTGAAACATCATATTTCCCCAGAAAACTATTCTAATAACACTAACCCAAGATGCAACCTAAAAGAATTCATTTATGTAATGGTGGGGTTTTTTAAATCTGTAAATTAGTATTTGAAAATAATTTTCCTGATCAATACATTGGGTGCATTTTTCACCCTGTATCCAAAAAGCATCATGTATTTACTATAATATCTTCCTGTTTTCACTGTCCTTTGGAATCAGGTGCTGGTTCATGTCATTATTGCCATGAAGTATTGAATGTCAGTGGCATCAACATGAAAAATGGTAATCTGAGTAATGTAATTTGCTTGACTATAGAGCTCTGTTGAGAATGGACTATACTGAAGCAGTGAATTTGCCATGATATATTTCTGATTGCAAAGTAAAAATCAGCAATATATCTAAAGAATAGGAATGAAGATTATCAGGACCCTGAAGGCTTAATTTTACAAAAAAATAATGTGAAAAGGACTCTACATCAGCTGAGGTCCATGTACAGAATTTGCTTCATCCTTTGCACCAAATGAAGCAGTGTATTTTGAATTGGGAATAAGAAGTAAGAATAATTAGGCTGTATCTTAGTGCTTGTGCATGTAGGACTGATTTACCTAGGTGTCTTCTGTTGTCTTGATGAACACAGAGAATCACAATTCAAATTAAAAAAAATAAAAACAACTTCAAAACAATCAAACAAACCAAAACAAAACCCTGTAAATTCAGAGTATGGCTACAAACAGGCAGTTGTTTGGAATTAGTTTTCTTTCTAGGTTAATACTTTCCAGTCCAGAAGGACAATCTTATCCTGAGCTGCATTAAAAGAAGCATGACCAAATGGGATGATTCTGTTCCTCTACTCTGCTCGAGTGAGATCCTACCTGGAGTATTGTGCCCATGACTGGAGCCCCCAACACAGAAAGGACATGAACCTGTTGGATTGAGTCCAGAGAAGGGTCATTAATATGATCAGAGTGCTGGAGCACCTCTCCGATGAAGACAGGCTGAGAGAGCTGGGGTTGCTCAGCCTGGAGAAGAGGAGGCTCTGAGGAAACCTTACAGCAGCTTTCTAGTACCTAAAGGGGCCTACAAGAAAGCTGAAGGTGGACTTTTTATAAGGACATGTGGTGATAGGACAAGATGGAATGACTTTAAACTGAGAGTAGGTTTAAATTCGATATCAGAAAAAATCTTTGCAGTGAGGGTGGTGAGGCACCAGAACAGGTCATTCGGGGAAGTTGTGGACATGTCATCCCTGGAAGTTTTCAAGACGAGGTTGGTTGGGGCCCCTACTGGAAGGAGTCCCTGACCATGACAGGGAGTTGGAGCTGGATGGTCTTTATTGTCCCTTCCAGCCCAAACCATTCTATGATTCTAATATGCTGGCCACAACAATTCCTGTGCCCATGTTCTTAATTTAGTTGGAGATGTTTGTCTTAAGATGGTTGTGCTTTAGGACAGTTAAATAAGTTGCTAGATAAAGATCTCAGGTAGACGTTTAATGTTTTAACATCTGATTACTAAAGGACCACACCAGTTTGATTCACACCTTAGCAAATCTCCTGCTAACCTATAGTGAGCCTGCTTGCTCTTAATGCTGAATTCTCCCTTACTCTTTACAAGGCATTTATTTTATAAAGACGTGATGATTTTATCAGGCTGTGCTGCTTAAGTGATGGAATGATTGATGCTGAATCTGGTGGCCTCAGTCAGGAAAGTCCATTTCCTTTTGTGACATGAGAACTTATGCTGGTCATTATGCAAATAAAAGCATAAAAGCTTAAGCTCCCTGCAGCTCTTAGCTCACAGAAGAAGTTTATTAGGGAGTTCATCTGTCTGGCTTTCTTCATCTTCCACAAAGAACTACCCAGTTGTCTTCTGCTGGGTTTATGTTCACAGTCTCTGGGAACACAGCTGCCTGCTGGCACTTGCTGTTGCTAGAGCAGCAGGAGTTTGTGAGAAGGAATTCTGACAAGCTTAATTGCTAAAAGTATTGAGGCTGCCTGCTGCTGAAGATGGTCACAATATCCCCAGGCTTTTTACCTTCACTTCTTTTTTCCTTCACTTCTTTTTTCATTTCCCCTTCAAAGGAAGAGATTCCCTCTTCTAAGAAACTTGTTGGAACTGTAATTTACAGTTCAGCTGTTCATATATCAGTATCCTCATGTAAATTTAAAATATAATTACCTAAAAACATTAATAGAAGATTGTCACTTTGGTCTAAAAACCTGTATGCCAGGTCTCTGACATCCTTGCTTGTAACAACCAAGATTAGTGGAGTGGGAGCTGCTTGTAGGGAAGGGAGAGATGCTGACTTTTTTTTAATCTTTCATCACACTATCTGCAGATAGCAGTATGCAAGAAAAATGCCTTTTCAGATAAGCCTAAAACTTATTTAACAGATTAGAATCTTTTCCAAAATAGCATATGTTAAATGCCAAACATGTCTGAATGGTTATGAGCAAAACGTAATACCAGGCTAATATGATAAGATAAAATAAACAGAACCATTTTTCAAGTTGTGCTCAGAAGCAGTACAGACTAGAACACTGCAAGTAGGTAGTTTAGGCTATTACTTTCTGTACAGGGTTTGTAATATCAAGGAAAAATTATGTTTCCCTTTTCTTCTTGGTATTGTGAGCCAAAACCAGTTTTATCATATTAAGTAGGCTACATGTGATAAGCCAGCTAGGGCAAGTACTGTGAGCTGGAAGGAGAATGCCCACATGGATTTTGCATGAGGTACTGGGGCATGACCTTTATTCTGTAAATAATGACAAAAGATAAGTCCACACAACTAAAATAGCTACAACAGGAAAGAACACCTTGGCCTTTTCTGGGCACTTTCCCTGCCAAGATTTCCACATGGGGAGCTGGTGGATGGTGCTATTTATTAAGCTTGTTGGGTCTCTTTTGGAAGTTTCTCTTAAACAATGAGGGTCCGTTGCTGGACTCCCTATGGATTTCTGGTAGTTTCCTTGATGGTGAAAGTAGTCTGGGGCATCATTCTACACCACAAATAAGAGGAGTTTTAATTGAGTGAAATGGGAAGCTATGCAGTGGCAAGCCAGTGAGACGTTGTTGCAATATTAAATCTCAAAAGTTTTACTATGATGGTAGTAGGCACTAAAGCATTGTGGATTGGTTTGTGGGGGGCATTCTTAGCTGTTTATTTGTTGTGTTTAATTTTGGTTCAGTATCCTTTCCTTCCCAAGCCAGCCCCACAGTACAGTACTCAGGAATTTATTATAAGGACTCAGCCATTGAGCAGATATTCTGAGTTAATTCCAGCAGGCAGCTAAGAACTACATAGCCACTTTTCTTTCCCTGTCCAGTAGGATGGGTGAGAGAACTGGAAGGCCAAAGTGGGTTGATAGAAATCTTATACAGAGAAAAAAAAAAAAAAAAAAGATGATGTGCATGCAAGCAGAGCAAAATAAGGAATTCATCGACTACCTCCCAACAGCAGGCAGGTGTTTGGCCACCTCCAGGCAAGCAGGGCTCCATCATGTATGACAGTAACTTGGAAAAATAACTGCCATTACTCCAAACATCCCACCCTTCTTCCTTCCACCAGCTTTACGTCCTGAGCATGATGCCATATGTATGGAGTCTCCTCCTTTGGTCAGTTGGAGTCAGCTGTCCTGGCTATGTTCTCTCCTAACTTCTTGTCACCCCAGTGTGCTCAGTGGCAGAGCATCTGAAGAAGAAAAGACCTCTGCACTGTATAAGCACTGCTCAGAAATGGCTAAAACATCCCTGTGTTATCAAAACAAATCCAAAGAGTAGCACAACAGCAGGTGCTATAAAGAAAACTAGCTCTATCTCAGCCAAAATCAGTACACCAGACAAGAGAAAACTTGGACATTCTCAGACAAGATTTAATCCATCCTGTATGACCAGGGAGCAAGATGGACCTGTCCTGTGAAGTGCACAGATGCATTGCATAGGGTCCATGTCCTGTAATTCAACAAATGACCAGGCTTGTCAGCACTGGTTGGCCTGTGTCCCACTGTGCCTCTTGAGAAGCTGTTTCAGACCCTCATGCCATAAATGATTGGGAGCTTTCCTCTAACCACCAGCTTGATTTATTCAGACCTTGTTCCTCTGCCAGCCTCTTTGTTTAGCTGAATTATCTCTTTCTCCCCAGCATTTGCATCCTGATTTATTTGCATGGAATGCTTTCATTCCATCTTAGCTTTTGGTATGCTTAATCAAGCCAAGTTTCTTTAATTCATTTATGTCAATATAAATTCAAGGAAGATTAACGTGTGACAGAATTACACTCAGCATTCTAAATAGGATTTTTCATCTAGCAATCATGTGGTCTTGACAGGTGTAGGTCTTCTAGAAGAGCTTTGCTAGATAGATACAAAGATTTTTTTTTTCTTTTTGGATAAGTATATCACAGTTTCCATGACTGACATAAGCAGAGTAAACAACTTCCTTGGGCACCAGAATGTTACAGCAATTAAATCGGCATGGCTTTCTGTTAATTCTGTCACATTTTTTGCTTAAATTCTGAACAAATCTTGAGCTGAATGACTTTGTGGTCAAACAACATACGCAGAGGTTTCTCTTTTTGAGGAGCTTGGATAAAAAAATGCTTGCTACTTCCTAATGTTATTTAATTCTGGATGATGTCTTTTCATCCTGGCGCGGCCAAAAAAAAGGTATTTTGATCTTTTATATTAAGGTGCTGCTCATGTTTGGATCAAAACTGAATACTTTTCTGCCTTTTTGGTGTGACAGTCATTTCAAATAGCATGACCTATAGTCATCCCCATCAGTAGACACATTTCATGAGATAAAAAATGTTACCCTACCAAACCTTCTGAGTCTGCGTGTCTTGCAACAAACCTAGGAGAAAATTTTCAGATGTTTTTTCATCAGGTTTTTCAATTTTTTGCTGCTTATTTTGTTTCCCTAAGCTAAGAATGACAATGATTCTTTTACTGTATTGTGAGATTTCTTAATTTTATCATTGTATAAGAAAATACAGTTTCTTTGTATGGACATGCTATTGTTATAAAAATCACCCCACTTAAGTAATAATCTGAAATGTATTAAGTTGACTGGCTCTTGCACTTAGAAATTTGACAAGAAAGGGTGAAGATGTTACTAGAAAGGTAACTTTTCTATAAAGGTCACTTTCATAGTATACCAAAATGGAAGAGGTTGGACATCAGTCACAAAAAAAAAAAAATTAAATTGGTAATTACTGTGGTATCTTGTCTTCATCATTAAAGCACTACACAAAATTATTTCATTTAGGTGTTTGAGTCCTGCATATTTTTTGACACAAAGATTGATACAGGATGCAATGAAAAGCGCAGTGAAAAATGCTTTATGCAGTGAAATATATCAAGCACCTATGAAATGTAAATCCAATAGCTAACAAGCACATTTTTTTATTAAATGGAAACAAAATAACTCAGAAAAGGTAAGTAAACACAGTATTTAATTCTTCATGTGTACCTAGACCAACAATATTTTACTAGGTTTTCTTCAGAGGAAGCAGCTGCTAGGTCAGCTTGTTGCTTTTTCTCTCCTGTAATAATTGGCACTCACTGTTCCAGGTTTTTGAAGTCTTGATGGGGGGTAAGGCTGCATTTAAGCTGAGTTGGTGCCTTGATCTCACCTGGTTCTGATTTTGTTGTGTCTCATGCTGCCAGCCCCTGTTCTTGCTGTTCTGCACTACCCATTGCTCTACTTCTCATCCCTTTAGACATGCTTCACACAACTCCCCCACCTTCCCACTCTCTCTCTGCCTCTGCCTTGTATCACTTCTTTCTAGATATGTTTCACAGTGCTTTTCTCCCCTATTTTCTCACTTCATTTTAGATATTGTGCCAGCCATTCTAGTCAACGTCAGAGCTTTGGTGGTGTGGTGGTTTGACCTCAGCCAGCAACTGAGCACCCACCAGCCACCTCACCACAAGGTAAGGGAGAATATCTGAAGGTCATAAAGAAAACCTTGTGAGTCAATAGACAGTTTAATAAGTAAAGAAGGGAGAGAGGGTGTGAAGGAGGAAAAAAAAAAAAGAGCAGAAGAAAACCCCAAATCAAACTCCAAGTGATGCTAATGTAATCCCTCATCACCAGCACAAGGTACAATGGCTCCTTTGGAATAACTCCCTCACAGTTTTAATTGAGCATGATGATACATGGTGTGATGCATGTCTCTGTGGTCAGTTCAGTCCCCAGTCCTAGCAGTGTCCCCTTCTAGACTCTTGCCCACCCTCAGCCTATTTATGGGTGTGGGGTTGGGGTACCACAGAATGATAAACAGAAGGCCTGGATGCTGTGCAAGTACTGTTTGGTAACAGCTAAAACACTGTCGTGTTAGCTTAAAGCACAGCACCCTATGGCCTAGCACTATAGCTCTTACTTGACAAGTAATTCTTAATGTTAAAGTCAGAATTTTCTTTTTCTAACACGACTTCCTTTGTTCCTAGCTTTTCTATTGCAACACTGTAAACTGTTAACAAGGACTGCTCTTACAATTTATTCCAGATATTCGAGTATATTAGAATTGTATATTACTGTAAACTCAGAACTTTCGTACTCTCCTTCTAACAAAAATGCCTTTCAAACATTACATGACGCATGAAAAGCAATCATGCTTTAGGCTTGCCCATTGATCCTTGCAGCTTAACTTTCTTCTTCTTGCCTAATTGTCATAAATAGTCCTTTTCACTCCTCAGCATACTCTGTTTCAGGTTTCTTGGAGCTGAGGGAAAGTGTGGTGAAATTTTCTTGTACGTCGTTCCTCTCTTTCCTAAGGAAAAGAAACAGCCTTTGTTTAACTAAAGGATTGACAGAACTCTCCTTCCATAAGCATGAGGCTGAAAAAGAATTGCAGATGAAAGATGAAGTCTGCAAGGACTGTCTCAAAGGAAAATAATCTGGAAGGGAATATTTGCCACAAGAACTAACATTCTTCACCATGAGGCAGTATTACTGGAGGGGTCCTCTAATGGTAGTGCTCCAGGAGATGTTTTTTTCCTGTGGCTGAGCTTCTGACAGGCTTTGTAGCAGCTACAGCTCAAACAAAGCTTGAAACATTTTACCACATTTTCAGAAGAAAGGAGGAGAAACAGGGAAGACAGCAAAGTAGCTGAATGAGGAACAGAAATGTGGTTTTGAGGTAACTCAGATGTAAATAGTTAAGGTATAAGTCTGCTTTTATTTCTTCACTTGTATCCTTTAGGCACATTTATATCTTTTATTTGATGTAGATTTCATAGAAAAATGCTAGTTGCATTTTATATTAGTTATTTTTAAGTTGATGATTTAAATATCTGGGTAAAAACAAGGTATTTCCCGTTTAAAGATATGCAGAATTTCTGTAGGTTCTGCTTGAAGGAATTTCACATGAGCTCCAGGTGCCCACCAGAGCTTCTGCCATACAAGCCAGATGGAAGTTCAGGGGCCAGGGGATGCAGGAATGTTGTCCAGTGTCTGCTGGTGACAATTCAGGGCTTTATGGCATTTGGCAGGGCATGGGGAAATATGTTTAAGCCCTATGGGTTGTAGAAAGCCCAAAAGGGTCACAGGGCATCATTGGATGTAAGAAATAGCTTTTTCTCTGTATGTCTAGAGGTTTAAGATACATCTATCAAGAACAGCAAGGCATATTTTATAGCCGGCAGCACAGTTAAGTACTGTGGAATATGTGTTCCAGGTAAGGATCCACCAGGGGTGTATACAGTAGCGCGGTGTAAACACTAAGGATTATTTTTCATTTGACTTATTTATACATTATATTTTGAGATAAATTTACTGACTGCTAGATTCTTACGCTAGTGACTGCTATAGATTATTGATTTGTGGGTAATGCATTACTACTTGCAATAAAAAAGATTGTTTTAGTTTTTTTCCTCCTCTAAATGAAATGCTGTGAAGGTTGTATAACTGAAAGGCTAAATTTGGATCCTTGAATTTACATTACCTGTGCGTGTATTATAAACAGATCATATCTTCTGAACAAAAAGAAAACACAGATATATATTAAAAAAATCATCATATTTTTGAATGGTCTTGGAATAATAGTGGATAGACACTAGATAGTAAATGCAGAAATTTGGAGATTAGGTTCTTCTTTGCAGAAGGTCAGTTGGGATAAATCTCAAAGTCCTTCTTGGCATTAGGAGCTATAATTAATAGGATAGAACTTTGTGTTACATTCCTGGATTATTCTGGACCATGAGGGTTTTCCATTATATGCTAATTAAATTACTCCCTGTTTTATGTCTATCTGCCATTTTTAAATTTTTAAAATTACGAAGAACTTATTAAAAGAAAATTCCAAACCTTCCTTAAAAAATATTTTTATACCCTTTAATGTAATTAAGTGAAATAATGCACTGTCTAAACTGTTTACTGGAGATCCTAATTAATATTCTACTATAGTCCACTCCCCTTCTAGTTTTTTATTTTGGCAGCTCAGAGTTCTGGACAACCTGTATAAAATTTCTTCTGTGTAACTAAGAGTATGTAACATGCTAAAAATATTCTGAAAGCATATTCACTTTTAAGAAGTTATTGTATCTTCTCTGCAACTATAGAATTCTTGGCATAGTATTCCACCTACACATGGCACTCATAAATACATACTCAGGAAGGAACAAATGAACTGTGATTTTTGAGTCCTGGGTAAGAGAAAAATCCAGTTGCTTTCCAGTAATGTTCATCTTGTTTAATTGGAAATAGAGTCTTTATATATTAATTATTTTCAATTTTAAAATAAGAAAAAAATCCTTACACAACCTTTTTGCTGCATGGCAAGACGTACTACGCATACCTTAGAATGCATTAGGTAAGCAACTTCCTTAAAAGCTAGTGCAGCTGATGACTAAGGAAGGTTACTCTAATTCTGTAGTATTCTGCAGGGCCATTAGGTGCAAATGCAGTTGTTCCATGACCAGATTTATCAGCCTCTTCATGCTCAGTCTGGTGAAATGGCAAGTGTGATTCAGAAGGCCTTGTATGACAGTTTCTTCCTCTAGTAAGGGTGAGGACCAGTCCATAATCAGAGAAATCCACATAGAAATCACTGATTTCTGGTGTTTGAACATCACATGTGGACTCTATGCAAAACAAATAGAATGTTTTAAAAGCAAAGGTTAAGAAGTCTTCAGTTTGTTGCATAGTAGTATGTATAAGCCTTTGTAAATGAAGAATACTTAAGAGGCTACACAAACAAGCTATTTGCTTGAGATCCAAATTTGGGTGATTGTATATTTTGGGAAACTAGGAAAAATCAAGTTCCATTACTACCAAAAATATTTATTATCTCTGCTGAAAATATAGACCATATTTTGAAAGGAGAATCTTTTCCTGGTACCTTAAATCAACTAGCTATACTTCTTCCATTCTGACAGAAGAGAAATCATCTTTTCATCAAGTACTTTTGCCATGTACCAGAAAAAAGCACACATATATTGCTTTTTCACTTTCTTGATTAGTGTATTAGATGTGGTCCTTGTAACAGCCTTTCTCTTTTTCCCCTATAAATAGTGCCCAGAGTGGGATTCAGAATGGTATCTTAGCACATGAGGCCCATAATACTCTGCTTTTTGCCAGTCTTTTGACCCTTCTGTGCCCGTGAAAGCACTACTCTGGAAATGGCCCCTCACTGACAACATGTAGCAAATGTCAGGTTTAGAAATTTTGAGGTGTCTGAGACAAGACTGATATACTTGGAGAACTTTCTATTTATAGGAGTACATGATTCCAGCCGGACACCTCAACTGAATGTGCTGCACACTTCAGTGGGCTTGTCAAATGTTCACACTTGAGAAAGGCTTATCACTCACAGGGTTAGTCAGCAAGTTCACTGGGATCCTCAAAACCCCCTGCATTTTTTCAAATTAAGCTCTCATTATCTATCTGGTGGTATCTGGTACAGGACATAACATTTAGCCTTCAAATGAAAACACATTTTGGGGGGCAGGCTAAAGCAATATAAACACAAGTGAGGGACAGCTGAAAATGGAAACAAGCACCTACTACAGTGAGGTTTAAGAAACGTGCTGACTTCTAGAGGTTATCTGAAATCATGCTGCACCTTATCTTAAGAAAAGTTTAGAAAACCTTCAGCCACTGTGATATCTTTATTAGTAACAGCCCTGCTAAAGAATGGAAGTTAATTTAAAAAACCCTCAAATATTAATGACAGGAAGGTTTTTCAGGTGGTTATTGTAACACTGTTTTCCACATTCATTTTGGATGGTAGGTGAAATCTTTATTACATTAAAAAGAACCTATATTTAAGCATTTATCTCCAGCTTTTGATATGGCAGTGTGTATTTCACTTGAATTTCACTCCACACCAGTGTGTAAAGTATTTGTCTCCTACATTGATTGGTAACTTGCAAAAATGATCATAAATTATGATGAGAGGAACTGAAATGCCGTTCACATTATTCAGAAAGTACTGGTGCTAACCTGAGAGTCATTCCATTATATCCCTTCTTTATTAGTCTACCCTTAAGGGTACATTTGTGTACTAATGTAGAAATGTGATTCATTACAACAAACCTGAACTTGTGTGCATTTGTCACATCTCTGCATCTCCAGGACTATTCCAATGCCTCTTCTAGTGAGACACGTTCTCATTGTGGACAAATTTGGTAGTTAATTTATAAACACGTACCATGGTAAACCACACAGAGCTGCAAAAATTTACATAAGCCAAAAATCAAGAGAATTCTAAGGCCTTTGCTCTTTAAAATAAATGGTCACTCAAATCCTGACATGCTTTATCCTTTTTGAGTAACTTGCCCCCTTTTAAGTAACTTGTCTCATTGCAGGAGGCTAGAGAAGTAAAACTATTGTCTTTTATATTCTTCTGAAGAATGAAGATAACACAACAAATATTCTTGCTCAAAATATCCTCTTTTTGTGATTGCACTAGATGACTGGTCTCATTTTTAATTCCCAGATTTGACACAAGAAAAACTCTGTACAGTCCAGGTAAAGCTTCTTTGAGTTATGTATCTTTTCCCAAACATCTGGCTCAAACATCATCAAGTCAGATGCCTGGGGAAAATCGTACACATAAGGCAAGCACAGAATGACATTTCCACTGAAAATGAAGTCAGCAAAGAGCAGTGTATGTGGTATCAGCATTGTCTGAGAAGGTATTTTCTCAACGAAGGAAGTGTCTCTGAAGTATCAGATGATATGCATGGTGCAGTTTCCTCCTTTTGGTAATGGTAAATTTAGGATAATATCTATGGGGAAAAAAATCAGCCTTCTAACTACAGGTTCTTGTAGCAGTTGAAGAGACATTGGAAATTCTCAGTACCTTAATTGCTTTTAATTTTTTTGTGTAAACTTTTGAAGCTGTATTGCTTTTTTGGTTGTTCTGATTGATTTGTAGTATTTGTGCTACTCCCCTCTGAAACAGTATTCTCTAAGAGTTCTTTTCTGGTCACCAATCCACTACTTTCTGTTTAGTTACAGTCATGATTTTCTCCTTCTGTGCTATATCTCATGTCTTACCATAAGTCACTTCATGCAGTGAAATATATTAACAGGTTTTTGTCCCTAAAATATTCACAGTTCATATTAATCTTCTTTTCTAAATCCTTCTCTTTTTTTTCTTTTTTCTTTTTTTTTTTTTCCTGTTCTATGCATATTCTTACTCATCCTTGCCTTATTTGGATTTTAAAATCTTCCAGGAAAGGACTTTGTCCTTCTGCAATCTCGTTCAAGGATCTTGAAAAGTTAATAGATTGTATGAATGTTTAATAATAATAATAATATTCATGCAGATGTGGTTTTTATAATAATGAAGATTTTGTAGCTGCGTGAATATTCTAAGATATTGCCTCTTTAAATGCTGACATTTAGGATCAAACTTTATGAAATAATATAGTTTTCCCCACTTATCTGTACGGCCAATATGTTGTCTAAATATATGCCTGGCATTGATTATACTGTGCAGGCAGACTCCTAAATCTGTATGGTAGCTACCTACATAAATCTTGCTGATACTGCTGTCAGCAGAAGGGCTTATATGTGTGTTACAGGAGTCTGCAAATCAGGCACATAAATACCTGTCTACCCAGGAGTTTTCTTGCAGAATTAGAGATACAGAAATGGAAGTTTGGATTAATCTGGCATGCTGCAGTAGGGTTGTAAACAAGGAAGACATACAGCTGCTCTCTGAAGAAGGCAAAATTTTTGTTCCTCTCAGGCTGCGTGTTGTGTATAAGCAATGACAGAATAACCAGATTTGTTGATTAGCTTAATCTGGTAAGCAATTTAACATTTGCTGGCAAGTTTATTTCATTCAACTGACAAAGAATTTTGCAACTGACTATTACCTAGTTTGGGGAATTTGGGAAGCAACCCCTGTCCCTTCACCTTCCCATCAGTTAGGTATCCAAACCACAAGGACTTCCAGCTCCCCAGCTTCCTTTCAGTCCAGGTAATAAGGCTGAGGGAGGCAGACTGTAACTGACTCCTTGCTTTTAAAGATTTGATGTTGCTGTCTTCTAAATGGCCAGCTGTGTGAAAACCCCGGCTCTGGTATCATTGGCTTCCAAACAGCTCACGGGTAGTTGGATTTGTTGCCATGTGAGCAAGCCGAAAAAATTACCTTCCTGTTTAGATTAGTTGTTAGAAAAATTCATATTATTTTTTACATCTCTTTTTATGAGGAGCAAGGTTGAAGTAGATGGAAGCACATATAGGAAGCATTAACAGAAATTTAGAATGCAGCAGAGACTGTAAACTGAGGAGAACATGTGCAGACTTGTAAAGATTATTTAAGGAAGACATTTTAGCAGTCTCTCAGAAAGTCATAGTCCACACTTGCAGGTGCACTGGCAGTCAGATTTTATGTTTGTCTGCTGCGAACAACACTATCATTACCAGTTTCTAGTACATAGCTCATCCTTTTCAGTTTTGTTACTTCTTTGGTAATAAGTAAAATATATTAATATTTCTGACTTCCTAGCTCTATCAAGAATCTGTTGTCACTGTCCTTAGTGTTTTAGGGTTTTTTGGGGTGGTGGGTGTTACCTGTGTTACCACTCAAATGTTTTTCTTTACATGCATATCACTAATTTTCATGTGAGGAGATTAGATGATTCGTTATCTGACTATTATTTCTATTGGAAGAACCCTTCCTTGTTAAGCAGAACAGTGTTCAACAGTCTTGCATTTCTTTTTGCAGGTTTCTATAAGGTTTTATTTATACATATTTTAAATGGATATTTTGTAGGTGTTTAAGCAGGTTTTAACAATAGGTTATGTAAATAACACAAGGGGTATGTACACGTTTGACAAGCACACAAGATTGCACACACATATATACATTTTTAATGGATTTACTGTTGTCCAGTTGCAATTCCCATGGACACTGTTAGAGTTTACTGTTAGTTTGAGACATTTCTTTAAAGAAATACGTTTTATGAGATTGTCAGTAAGATGAAGATAATGCTTTTATCATTCTTGCTTCGATTGTCTAAACCGAACAATAGCATTTACAGTAAAGAAACTGAGGTTCAGTGTTATGCTTCAACACTGATAATAGATCTTTATTGTCTTCATCCTGTTCTCTTAACCATTTGAAGATAGGGCTTTGATTACATGTCTAAAATCATAAGTGTTAGCTGCCTTTCTCTTCACATTTGTTCATGTTAGCCACCACTGCTTGTAATTTAGAATTCTTTGTTAATCCTCGGTACTCTTTTCATACCTCTTCATTTACGGCTCCTCTAGCACTGTCTGTGTAAATTACCATGCCATTCCATTCTACCGTTCCCTGTCTGAGAATGAAATCCTGACCCCCAGAGAAATCAGTGGCAAAGTACATCAGCTTCGCTAAGCACATGGTTACGTCCTACCAGGTCTGTATCCTGCCATCCCTTGATTTGATACACAATGTCCTATGTCGGGAATTTAGAGCAGAACATTTATTGTCTGCCATTTGCTCTCTGATTCTATAAAAATTTTTGTAGAATTTGGATCAGATTTTATTGTACAACTGAAGACAAGTCAAATTACAGTCCTTTGCAGGAAGAGAAGTCAGCACATTTTCATGTTAGCTAGGGCTTGAATGACACTGGGTAACATCAACACAAACCCTGCAGAACTCAGCTAGCAAAGTTCACTTGTTAATTATTTTTGTCTTGCTATGATGTCAGGCTGAATTGTAAGTATACATCTTTTCCATTCCTGTGCTTGGTGTTTCAGACAGCTACTGAGAAAGATAAAACTAGTATATGAACACAGCTTGAAAAAAGTGTTATCACATTTTATCAATAAAAAGTACAGCAGCCCATTTTATGTGCTGTGCAAGTTCCAGAGAGGTGTGCTGTATTGCTAAGTGGTCGTAGGTTTTTGAGTAGATAGTTTCCTAGTAAGATAAAAATAGGACATTGAGTATCTTTAGAAAAGGATCAAAATATTCTTGACTACTAATTGACATTCTGAGTTTGGTATGACTTTTTTAGTAAAAAGAAGCTACTTATGTCAATGAGATAGCTTTGAAATAAAATGCTACTTAGCATAACCAGTAATAGAGATGACAGTGTCAGATTCTGGCCCATAATTACTGTTTGAAATGCAGAAAAAACAAGCCTTCATTTGCAGTTTTGGAAAGAGTATGATTTTTTTTTAATATTCTGTAGTAGTTTGTTGTTATATTTTCTGATACGTGTCATAATGTACCACTTTGGAGCTATGTCTCCCTATGTTTCTTATATGATTCTAGCCAAATACTTTTTTTTAGTAGTGTCTTCTTCAAGCTTCCTTATTTGCTATTACAATTTTTAAAAAAAGTTCTATCAGCCTTTCTATGCATATTAATGACATCAGAACTTCAGTTCTTCTTTACTCCTGCTGTCACTTACTAGCCCTTCTTTTCAGCATTGAAACAAGTTATATCAGTAGACTCAATTAGATGCTCTTTGTTGTTAATAGAATGATTAAAGGTATAAGGAGGTACAAAAAGGAAGTAAAAGCATCTTACTTTCATGAATTGTAACTAGCTGTTCTGAGAGTTATTTTGTATATAGGTGGATTCTCATTCCTCATTTTGCAGTCTGAAGAGATAGAGAATATATGTATTTCTTGTATACATAAGTATATGTGTGTGTTTTATGTCTGTATCTGCCTGTTGATCTGACTCCTTTCTGCTTTCTGCAGCCCAGGGTACCTGCACTAACCACCTGCACTTGTAATGATACTCTGTAGAAGATTTAATTACCTGTATGTAGCTGCTGTTTCTCAGACTGTTTCACACTATAATTACCTGAAACTTAAATCACACTGCTCTGCGTGTGTGTGTGGTGTGTGTGCACATACTCATTGGAGAGATTCAACCCAGAGTAAAATGACTAGCAACTATGTCTGATCTTTACCTACCTCAGTAGCTATTAAAAATAAATATGGCAGAAATGTAAGATTAATTACAATTTACATTGCTAATATCTGCTTTATACACTTTATATCTGTTATCTGCAGCCATGAAAAATATTGGGTTTTGTAAATTCTAACTGAATTATTGTCTAAAATTTTTCCAGTCATGATAGAATTGCTTTAAAATAGATAATCAAATTATGTAACCATCGTAATACCCTATTTATTTCATAATCCAAACATTGTGTCAGAAGCATGACATGTTTTTTTTGTTGGGGGGGAGGAAGAATTAAGCATCTGATGGTTTTGCAGTGAGAAAGTTGTCTCTTTGTGTTTATGAAGTCAAGCAGTGATGGAAATTGGAAGGAATGTCGAGAGTTGACCTAGTTGCTGCAGTTACTTAAGACTATTTCTTGTAAGGTTTTGCATATCTTAAAAGGAAAAAGACTGCATATCTTCCTTCTTGTGCTTGACCACTTCAGAGTTGGGGGAAAAAAAAAAAAAAAAGTTTTATTTGATGTTTTTTCCAACAGTTGACTGGAATTTCCCGTATTTCCTTTATTATCAGATGGTTAAGCATGATTTTCCCTTTGTAAATCCACTTTCATGTACTTAGTACTGAAAGCCATTTCCAGACATGCTGCCTGCTCCACCACCTTTACAGGAATGGAGATGAGGCTTACTGGCCAGTGATTCCTGGATATTTTTTTTTTACCTTCTTGCTGATGGCTATGACATTTGCTGTCTCCCTGTCCCTGGCTATCTCTCCCGGCTGTCATGGCATTGACAACACAACTGAGAGTGGCCTCACAGTGACATCAGCCAACCCTCTCAGCACTAGGGGGTGCATCCCATCAGGTCCCACAGCCCTGTCTGTGTCCAGTTTGTTTAAATGTATCTTCATCGGTGTCCCTGAGGGTAAATCTTCCTTGCTCTAGACTTTCCCATAGGTCCCAGGGGTCATCACCTAAGCTGAGTTGTTACAGGTGTTGCTGTGATCTAATTTCCATGAATTTGAAATGGTTTCAGATAATTTCTGGATGGAAGGTTTCCCTAGATAGTGGGTAATATAATATTGCCCCTTTTCCTGATGGTGTTAGTTGAATATAACTGTGCAACTATGTCCCTTAAAACCTCATACAGATTGATAATGATAATTGCAACATTTTTTCTATTGGAACTATGGCTAACCCCCCAGAAGGAGCATTTGGAAATACTAAAGAAGTGATGAAATGTTGCATATCACACTTCCTGGACAGATTTATCTGATTCCTGCTTACATCTAAGATGAAGTGGAAAAAAAAAATTGCAAATGCTTTTGTGTATCCATTTATTACAAGTTGGTAAAACAAATTTATTGTCGTGGGAACAAGATTCAGTTTTTAATAAGCCTCAGCACAGGGCTGATTTAAAGAAATCTGATAAAA
>NW_008238983.1:5427775-5436264 GCF_000691975.1 Corvus brachyrhynchos | reverse complement strand
AGACCCTTCAGTGTGAGGTGTCTAACTTGATACTCCAGGTGTTGTGATTTATGTTTGTCATGCTATGCATCTTTGGGAATTGAAATATTTGTCCATGTCACTGAACCAACAGAGATGGATTTTTCTCATTAACTGAATCCCAACAAGATAATCATTGTAGACTTTAAATGGATCTGTATATTTGATGTTTATTATTCGTTCCACCTAGGAAAAGCCTTTAGCTAATCATATTTTAATGACCTAAGAGACTTCAATGGAATTATAATTAATATTCAGGAAGTAGTCTGTATTTTCTTCTGGAATGTGCAGTTTAATTAAAGGGAGAAAGCTGAAAAACAAAGCAGTATTTATAAAGGTTATTTTCAATTGAAATCTCTTAGTGGAAAAAATTATCTCAATAAAAAGAAAGTAGTTGTTTCTAAAAGTTGGATAAAGACTGACTTATTAAAACCTTTTAGCTTGAAAATAATTTTTTGGTTTTATATATTCTTTTTCCACAGTCTCAATGTTTTTAAGTTAAAGGATTAGAAAATTTCATATTATTTTCATTTGGTTTGTAAGGAAATAATTTATGGTTATACAGATTTTAATAAAGAACTACTTTTTTTCATATGAGTTTTTAATGGTGTTGTGAAAGGTATTCTTCATATATGGTTTATACCCCAAATATGTCTTTATAGAATAGCTGTTTCTTCCTTCTTGTATTAGTGTAAGTTAGTATTCCTACAGTGGAGCACATCTTCACTTTACCATACAATGCAATTGAGAGACCCAACCTCTTGGAACTGTGAACTGTGTCTGTAATTTGTAGTTCCCAGCTGCGTTATGCTGGGCCTTAGTTGATTAACCATGAGTGGAAGGTATAACTAGTCCAGGACTTATGCCATGCCAATGGAGCTGCCTTGCTATAGGAGTCAGAGGTAGTATTTTCCCAGTTCACTGGACTATGTAGACTTCACCAGGTTGAATTGATATTAGCATTGGATTTAATCTGTGTTCTGCTGTGCAATGCAAAAAATTAGTGAGAGGGGACTTAATGTTGACTACAGTGAATACTCAGATCAGTGAAGTTAGAATGATGATCTGACTTTAGATGATGTACATATAAAACATGACAACTGTTAGGTACCTGATATGTATTTACATAATTTTATATTTGCCGTGGTATAGAAGGACTCCGAGAAATTCCACACAATATCTGCTTTCATTTCTGACCATGAAATTATTTTCACTTAATGTTGAAATTGCTGGAGGGAATATATGTCAGTTAATCCTAGGCTACTGAGGGCTCTTATTCTAGATTTGAGAAAAAAAAAGAAAAATATGCAGCTGGTAGAAAATAAATTTACCCATAAAAACTCTAGATAGTTTTCATAATATAGTTTGCATTCAGAGGAACGATTCCAAATATACCAGTCATTGAAGGTTCCCGATAATCTATTAGAGGCATCAAAACTAGATCTTTTAACAACCATGTAGCTAAAATTTCCAACCATGTTAGGAGTTGTCTAATGCAATTCTTACTGGAAATTTTTGGCTGAGAAGTAGTGGGCGAAAAGATCTCAAGGACGTGTACCATTGTTCAGTATAATTCACTGTTGCTTAATGTTCTGTACTACTGCTGCATTGTTTACAGGCTGAGATGCATTAAAAACTCCAGTGACTGATAGAAATATTATACTTTTTTAAAAAAATAGTGCACAATAACCTCTGCCAAGTATTTTTCTTTTGTTTTCTTTTTTTTTCTTTTTTCTTACCGAGACCATCAGTACTTGGCTTTCATTTGAAGAATAATCTTATGCCATAACCAGTAAGATATTGGCAGACTTTTTTCCCAGTATTTCTAATTTGACCTAAAGAATTTTTAAGCTGTAATAAAAACAGATTCCAAGGTCATAAACCATGAGTGTATTTGGTGCCATAGTCATTACTTTAACTTATATATTCCCTATGTGTCCTGGGAACACTTATAGTCATCAAAGAGAGAAAAAGAGTTGCTAAATGACTGAAATTTTGAATTAATCTGGTCTCTGGTATTGGAAATGAATTTTTTCCTAACATATTGCTCTCCTGGTTTTGTTTTTGTTTTGGTTTTTTGTTTGTTTGTTTTGTTTTTGTTGTCATTCTTTTGTTTTATTTTGTTTTGTTGGGGTTTTTTTTTAACCTTGTCTAGAAATATTAGTCTTTGTGATATAAATGGTTAAAGACATGCTTAGTCAAAGGAAAGAGTCAGCTTCTTTATAAAAAGGTTGACATCCACCATTGTTTCACCTAGAATACTTACAAATATAAATTCATGTCAAATATGGGGCTTATATATCGGTTTTTGGGGTTGCATAGATCTTGTTCACAGTGCAGTGATATGTTTAGTCATTGATTTAATATTATACAGTTGATAAAAATGTCTCATATAAAGGAGTTTCAGAAACGAACCACATCTTTAAAACCTTCAATGATGTAAATTCTTGTGGTAGCATGATTTCCTGAACTGATGTATTATGTTTACTTTTACTAAGTTATCAAGAACAGGTTTGAGAATCTCAACCCAGATCTGTATAGGTATCTTTATCTGTGTTGCTGTATGTGAAATCTGCAAAGGTCTGCTGTAGCAATTTGCCATGATAGAAATTTTGGTGTTTGTAATTTTTTTTCTTTGGTTTTCTATCTGAATATGTTTGTTTGACAAATCCTAATATTTACCATTTCTTAATTTATTGAACATAATGGGTCTCTTCTATAATGTGTTAGATATTTTCTGGTTTTACGTTGCTAGTACCTTTACTTTTGCCAAGTAAACAGAGCTAGGAGAGATTTCTGATTATTAACTCCTTACAATAAATAAAATTTGAATATTTCAAGTAATATATATTTCTAGCAGATTCAATGTCATTTTTTCTTGGGAGTCTCACTTTAAGTCACACTTTTTCCTCATGTCACCTTCAGGAGTGCTCTAGTGGGTGATTTTCTGAGTGATGTAGAAGATTTAAAAACCTTGTTAGACAGAGCATATTTGAAACAGAATAAAAAATGTTTCTTGAGCACTACTTGAGGTACCAGAAGCACTTTCATACATTCATAGCTGGAGATGCTTAAGACAACATTTCAATCCTGCAGGCACCTCTGCCAGCTCTTCCTGACTTTTCAATACACGTATATCCAAATGCATTAAATACTTTTTGTAACTTTCTTTGCATTCTTTCCACTAATTTTTCAAGGTGTATAGTTAACTTAGCAGAAATTATAAAATAGGTGGGGTTTTTTTGTGAGACGAGTTTTGTACCCTATCCCATATCCATTTTAAGCTTCCCTGCAAATGAAGAGAGGGAAAAGGAAAGCTGGAACAAAATAGCGGAAGGAAGATTAGACCTCAGAACCCTGAGGCGATTGCTTCATTTCTCTGTGTGTGTGTAATTCTTGATGCCTTACTTCAGAGAGAATGTAAAACCTAAAAGCCTAAAATCTTCTCTGAGCAAATAGATTTCACTTCACACATTTTCAGATAGTAACTTGGGGATATTTTGAAATAATCAGAAATTGACCAATCCTGGGATTTGACTCCAGGAGTTGTCTCTCTTTCAGATTTGCAAAGACACTATACCACTGCTAAAAACATCTTCTGTGTCTTCACTGACATTATTCAAAATCTGGGCGTTGTTTTGACTATCCCAGAAGGTAATTAAATTACTATTACTACTAAATTACTATTAGACATATTAAGTGACTTCCAGTTGACAAAATGGTTAAAGTATTTTACTAACGTAGTTACCTATCTATTTTATAGACACTTTAAATTGTTCTCAAAGATTATCTACTTGACCTTGCAGTTGATCATTCGGATCAGGCAGATACAGAATACAGAATTCTCCACTTCTTTATCTTTCAGTTTGTTTGTGCTCACTAAAGCGTTATGCATGGCGTGAGTGTTCTTACAGCTACACTTTCTCTGTATTTCCTTTCCTACCACCATATTACAGAGTCTCAGCCTCTCATGCTTTTCAAATGAGCGATACTAACTTCCCCTAGTTTTCAGTGTAGCATACTCTGGCTCAAGTGAATAATTGCAAATAATTCAGAAGAGGTTTAGAGCGTGTTTTAGTTTACAGTGGGTTTGTGGTAGGCCCAGTTTTTCTTCACAGAACTTAAAGGGACTTAAAGAGTTGTGTTACTTCATACTGCGGAAATCATATCTAGGAAAGTGGACACATAACTAAGTTATATGTCTTGAATTATCTTTTTTTTCTGAATCTGTGCAGTTTTCTTACAACTTCCCTGGTGTTTTTCATGCCAAAACCCACTTTTCTTGCTTTACTGGAAGTTATTATTAAAAAAAAAAATTAATTGGAACATTTCTTTCCCAATATGATTTTAAAAAAAGGCATTGTATAAATTACTGTAAAACATATTCATATGCAAAATAGAGGACTCAGGACTTCGGATGATGAAGTGAACAATCTTAGAATTAATTGCTGTGGTATCTATTCTTTCCTTTCCTACCTTTTACCATCTTTCTTTCCAAGCACATTTCACGCTCAGTAAGAATCAGATCGCGTGACCTGAATGCCCTGAATGTCACAATTAGAGGGGACTAGAAGATCTTTAAGGTGCCTTTCAATCCTTAACATTCTATTTTTCTATGATTATTTTCAGATTTTCATGTTTACTACCAGAAGTCCAGAAATATTTAACATGAATATTTTAGTTTTATGAACTATTCTACATGTTTATTATTTTCCAGTATTAAAAGATACATCATTTCACTATAATGATATGTTGACATATTATGCTTTTTAAAATTTTTGAAGTGTATCCCTCAACATGACAAGTCCAATTTCCTACCAGCATAAAAGAGCTGGTAGAAAATAACTTTATTTCACATAGGATGGGTAAGGTTGTAAGGGACCACAGTGGGTCATCTGGTCCAACCTCCCTGACCAAGCAGGACCATCCTAGAGCACAAGGCACAGAGTTGCATCTAGAGCGTTCTTGAATACCTCTGGTGAGAAAGACTCCAAAACCTCTTTGGGCACACACAGCCACAGAGTAAAGAAATTTTTCCTCATAGGTGGAACTTCCTGTGCATCAGTTTCTGCCTGTTTCTTTCCCATTGCTAAGCATCACTGAGAAGAGCCTGGCTTCATCTTCTTGACACCCTCTCTTCAGACACTTATTTACCAGTGTAAATAAGACCTCCTCTCCATCATCACTTCTCAAGACTGAAGAGGCTCATTTTTGCTGTCCTCCTCTGGACCTGCTGCAGGAGTCCCATGTCTTTCTTGTGCTGAGGAGCCCAGAACTGGACACAGCACTCCAGGACTTGCCTCACCAGAGCTGAGTAAAGGTGCAGGATCACCTCCCTCAACCTGCTGGCAGTGCTATTTCTAATGTAACCCAGGATAACATTGGCCTTCTTGACCATAAGGACTTTTGGCTCATGGACAGTTTGTTGTCTACCAGGACCCCCAGGGCCTTCTCCACAGAGCCGCTTTCTACCAAGTCAGCCCCCAGCCTGTCCTGGTGCATGGGGCTATTCCTCCTCAGGGGTGGGACCCTGCACCTGCCTTTGTTGAATTTCAGAAGGTTCCTCTCTGCCCATCTCTCCAGCCTGTCAAGGTCCTTCTGAAAGGCTGCACAGCACTCTGGGGTATTGACCACTCCTCCCAGCTTTCTTTCCCCTTTGTTTTGTGTAGTATTTAGACTGTGAAATATTTATATATTGTTTTGTTTCTCATTATTTTCATTTATATATTTGAGCTTATTTTCCATCACTGTGATTTGTGAACTGAGAAAAAAGCATGATTCTCACGGTTTGATTCTCAACATTATGCAAGTCCACTGTTCTTATAAAAAACTCTTTATCTTGCAGGTATCTTTATGCATAAGCCTGTTGATAGAAATATAAATGTTATCTCACAAAAGTTATTTAAAAGCAACTTCCTGATAATCATTCATACTCCCATTTGATGAGGTGAAGTAAACCTGGAGACGCACAAATCTTTGTAAATAGCAGAGATGCACGCACTTTAATTTAAACCAAGCAAAAGAACAAACAAATAAACAAAAATTCAACACTTTCAAAATCCTTTCCAGCTGTCATATCTGACAGGGTACAAATGAGTATTGGAAAAATGTTTATTCATTTGCTTTCCCCAGGTGACAATTCTTTTCCTGAAAGGAAAGAATTGAGAAACTGTATGTTGAAGGCTCACTAATATTTTTGTAGCTGCAGAGAGACAAGTACTGTGGAGCTATTTGAGCAGCCTTTCTTTCCATTTAAGGTTTTACCTGACCACTGATCTGGAGATACATCTGAATGCAGTAATGGTCTATTGCACTTTTACATGCTACATTAAGGTGTATGCTATGAAAATGCTGCATTGAACCATCAAACGGTAATATTTGAGAGAGTGTCTCCCTATTATACAATGCTATGAAAGGCTGGCCTCTGCAATTATATAGAGAATATGACCTTGTGGAGGAGAGCATTTTTATTTGCATGTATACAGAAATCCAGCATAAGGGAATAGATTTCAGCATTCACTGCTATTGCCTAGTGAAAAGCCACCCTAAACTACTGCTGTGTGTCAGGAAGCACAAGGTTAATTTTTTATCCACTTCTAGATAGATGAAAAGTGAGCTATAGCAAGGCATATATTGTTCTTTTATTGCTACAATACAAGCTCTATTTCAAAACATTTTTTCCTATTTACTTATATGGCAAATTAAAAGTGTGATTCTTAAAACAGTAGCACAGAACAGGTGAAGATAAAAAAGGAATTACTTGGAGAGAAAAAAAAAGAAGCACCAAATCTTGAAAGATATTAAACACATAATTGGGGTGCAGAAAAATTGGGTGAGAGTTTGTAGTTTCCTGACAAAAATAGTTAGAAAATGACTTCATGAGTTCTCAGGAATTTATACCTAACAGTAACCCTGCTGTTCAAAATGAACAAAAAATAAACAGTTGTGAAAGTCCTTAGATTATATTGAGTTGCAACTCCACAGAGTTGCACAGTTTCTTTTGACTTTGAGCTATTGTCACAAAAGGTGTGAAAAATAATTCTCAGTGCTTGAAAGAACCAATAATAATGGATTCATGAATCCCCACAAGCTCAGAAATATATAATAAACCAACAAGCACCTAAGTAAATAGCCAGAATTCTACAGAAGTTGGGGAGTAAAAATCTGACACTGACTTTCATTTTAAATCTTTTTTTTTCAAAGGTGTCACATGAAAAGGGTAGCTTTACTCAAACCCTTAGTGTTTGATCAGTCTGTCAGAACCCCAGTAAAGCTGAGACCCCTTGTGCCCAACCATTCTGTCAATGCCCTGTAATGGGGACCCTTCACTGAGCAGTTCACAGATCAGAGGTGGTCTCAACCAAATGATTCAGGGTCTCACTCGAAACAGAGAGACCACCTCCTGGTCTCCACAGGTTTACACTCTGCCAGTGACTGTCAGTGCTCTTGAAGGACCCACATTAACAGTTTACAGAATAACATGCTTCTTAATCAATCAAATCTTGACAGGTTAAGGTTCAAAGACTGCTGGGGATAGTATCTGACTGCAAAAATGCATTCAAAGTGAAATAGTAACACGATCTGATCCCTAAAAAAAGCTAGGACAAGATAATCATTCTGCACATATAAAGTGCAGTTCTTGTTCCCATGGGGAAAAAGACAGGTTCAGCCCATTCTTAACTTACTTTTATACTCTTTATTTGCATTTAGGGGGAGCTTGAGCTACTTTTGTCATGCATCTTAGCGAGGGATAGTCGTACCTCTGAGGTGAGTATCTCAGCATGGTATCTGAGATAACCCTGGGATCGGGACATGCATCAGTCCAAGGACAGTGATTCCACCATGGTTGCTGATTGAGCAGCAGGACATTTTCCTTTATCTCCCTTGGTTTTCAGCTGCTGTGCAGATTATCAGCTAGAAGGTACCACTGAGTTCCCCCTCTGCAAGGATTACAACAGTCTGGACATGGTGTTTCCACTCTGCTCCACCCTCTGTTTAGTCCTCCTTAGATTGTACTGTGTGTGGGAGGTCAGATATGTTGACTGCATTGCATCCAGGGAGTAACAATTGTATTTTCCCTTATAATTGTTGTATGACTCTCTTTTTACCCCGTTATTTTTCCACAAAAGTTCTATCAATAGATTTCTCCAAAATACTAGTCCTTGTATATCCAACATCATAATTTGTCGCAGCAGGGATTACTGCAACAAGTATATTTCAAACCAGGAGTCTCATAGAAACGAAGTATATATGGACAGATTCGTGGTAGATGTTTCAGAGATGTTTATTTCTCCAGCCGCATGGCCGGGGCTCAGCTCAGGAACGCCGCAGTTGTCAACCAATGGGAAATGAGACTGACCAGGGGCAGGGAAACCCCGTGCCTCCCCCCAGGGCCCATCTTCCAGGGCTCCATGGCAGGGGGAAGGGACCCCAACATCTCACCCGTTTTATTTTAATAAAAGGAGAATGAA